>NC_135821.1:76337109-76660567 GCF_964213995.1 Mustelus asterias | reverse complement strand
GGAGTGTCGCCCCCCAATTCTCCCCGTCTGCCCGCCCGCCCGCCGCCTGACAGACAGACAGCCCCGGGATGAGGGTGTCCGCCGCCGCTTCCCCCTGTCACAGCAGCAGCAGCGCCGGCACCAACAGCAGCCTGGAGCCCGGCCTGCAGGACTACCTCACCTGTGAGCAGTGCAAGCGGGTCCGCATGAAGGTAATGGCAAAAACCCCCGAGGGCCAAACCCTCTCGTCCGGGACAAAGATTTTAAAGCGGGTGGATGTTAATCATTGTGTGTCTGGGCCCAGCTGGTGCGGTTATAACTGTCACAGCAGCTAAAACTCTGGTGTGAAGAGCCCATCAGGTGATTGTCTGCACAGTGGGTTGGCGCTGCTGCCTCCCAGCGCCAGGGAGCCGGGTTCGATTCCAGCCTCGGTCACTGTCTGTGTGGAGTCTGCACGTTCTCCCCGTGTCTGCGTGGGTTTCCTCCCACAGTCCCAAAGATGTGCGGGTTAGGTGGATTGGCCGTGATAAAATTGCCCCTTCTAGTGCCAGGGGGATTAGCAGGGTTAATGTAGGGCCTGGATGGGATTGCAGTTGGTACAGACCCGATGGGCCAAATGGCCTCCTTTTACACTACAAGGATTCTATGAAACGGGAAACTTAAAAAAAAAAAGACCCTGGACTGACTGACTGTCCTTTGCGAATGCTAATCCTAGTCCGAAGCTGCAGATTTGAGCCCTGTGGATCCTTGTTTTATTGCTGTACTCGGCCTTCATATTCTCAAAGACCTTCCCATTGACTGTTTTCCTGAGGAATAACGTGCCACATACACATTGTGACCATTGACTGGGTGCATGTGAATGATCACCAAGTGACTCTAAAATGTGAGCGGATACAGTTTGGTAATATAAGAGAAGCTCTTTGGGTTTTGTTTGCAGCGCCCAGCTTATTTATTGGGATTTATTGCCCCAATCTCTCCACTGCATTGAGGTGTAACTGGAGAAGAGTGTTTTTATATTGTGAAGTGGGGTGCGGGCAGTTCACAACCCTGTCTGTATTCTGGTGTCCACCCCCAGTGTTGGTTTGTGCAAGAATTTGTTTTTTTTTTCTTTGTCTCCCTGGTTCCTGATTTCAAGCATAATTTCACCTCTTGCATGATGCGTGGAAATTAATGCAAAGATTTTGGAATATTCTCTCTGTCTGGATGTCGATGACTGATCATTTCTGTCTACAACCACACCTCTATTTTCTTACTTTACAAAACAGCGTGGGACTTCTTTAATGCCTCAGCGATGCTGTTTGGGTCACTGAGTGAGGTTAAATCTTCCAAAATGTCAGGAGGGCTTTGCCCATCGACAGTGCAGCCCTGACACCACAATGTTCCTTTTAATTCATTCTGACGTGAATGGACTGATGCTGTCAGGATTGTTTCTGGATGCTCTCTTGCTTGAAGAGGAGCAGCTGTGTGAATCGAGTTGGTTTTATTTCTCTGCCAAAGTCATCCCAAACCAGCAATAATTGTGGTGTTTTTTTTTATTTTTACAACCACTGTTTGAACTTTGACACAAAAGATTTAGCTTGAGTATTCAGCCTGGGCAATGCTTCTCTCTCTCTATCCATCTGTTAAGGAAATGCCAAGCTTTTTTTTTTAAAAAAAGAACATCAAGCTTTGGGAACTGTGTTTCGCACTTTCTCAGTCATTGCGTTTGTCAACTCAGCACCTTTTCTTGTTCTGCAGCTGAATATTTGGATCAAGATTCTAAACGTGGGGATTACCAAATTGTTGGGGTTTTCTGAATGTTCGGGAATGAAGAAATTCCATTTGCAGCTACTTGGTTCAGCTTGACTTGCAGAAGTCAGCCCTGCAGTTTGGGGTATATTCGGTGCAGTAACAGGAAAGCTAGGAGTTGTTAAAGCACAGTCCGGCACACTGCCTTCACTTCCTGAAGGTACTTGTTCAAATGCTTCTGGATTCTTTCATGAGTGTTGTTTGGTGATCTTAAGGCTGAGTTCAGAGCTGAGAGAGATGTAATTATAAAGGGAATGTGTGTGTGTGTATAGTTCACCCGTATTAGCCAGCAGTAGGAATGGTTCTCCCTCCTGTCAGGGTTAAGCTTTGAATGTTGTGTCAACTTAAGCTGCCCCTTTGAACAAGCTTTTCAGTCACGTGTTCTGAATTCTTTTCTCCTGTGTCTCGGGGTCAGAAATGGTTGGATTGATTTTTTTTTTGCTCTTGCCTTGGGAGCTTTGGCTGTGTTAAATGTAGGGGGCACAGGTTTAACTTGTACCTGAATTGTGCAAGGGTAGCAGAGTATACCAAATGGACAACATTCTTCCGACAACTTCACACAAACCAGTGGTCAGACCTGGAACCTCCAGGGGCTGTGTACACAGCCTGGTTTAAAACTGCTATATATTTTTCACCAATTTAGGAATTGCAATAGCTTTGGAAAGAGAATTGGATACACAGAGGATGCAACTTCGCCAGGCAACTGTTGTGTGTGCAAAAGTTTTAACTAGGGGATAAATATCAAAACACCTGTACATGGATCAGAAATTGGACCATGTTGCCAATCTTACTTATAGCTGCTATAAATGAGGATACTGCTGGACTGATAACAGACGGCAGAAATGCCACCCCTTGTTTTGCTCTGCTTTGGAAATGAGAAGAGCTCCTCCTTGCAGTCGAATCCGTTCCTGTTGCACATTTGTATAACCAAGTCTGACTTCTGGTGTGATCTGAACCACTTGTTGGGCTTGGTTCTTTAACCTGCCTTTTGTTCTGTGCTGAGGTCCACTATGTAGCAGGCTCTGGGTGGCACGGTGGCACAATGGTTAGCATTGCTGCCTCACAGCGCCAGGTACCTGGATTCAATTCCCGGCTTGGGTCACTGTCTGTGTGGAGTTTGCACGTTCTCCCCGTGTCGGCGTGGGTTTCCTCCCACAATCCAAAGATGTGTGGATTGGCAAAAACGGATTATACAAAAGTGTCCAGAGGGGCAACTTTTTCCACAGAGGGTAGTGAGTGTCTGGAACAAGCTACCAGAAGCAGTAGTAGAGACAGGTACAATTTTGTCTTAAAAAGCATTTGGGCAGTTACATGGGTAAGATGGGTTTAGAGGGATATGGGCCAAATGCGGGCAATTGCGACTAGCTTGGGGTTTTTTAAAAAAAAAGGCGGCATGGACAAGTTCGGCCCAAGGGCCTATTTCCATGCTGTAAACTTCTATGACTCTGGTCGTTCTCTCATTCTGGTTATGGGAGCTTGCTGTGACCATGATAAATGCAAACCTTTCTGCTTTTGAAGGCTGTTGTTCATGCAAATATGTTAGTAACTTTTTAAAGCCGCAGATGAATAACATGCCAAGCACTGTTTTTGAGGGTAGAATTTGTTAGGGTGAGAGCGCTTCCTGCACTTTGATTTGTGGTCTTGAATCATTAACATGTATGATACCAATCTGAGCCTTTGCAGTGTCGGAGGCGCCTGTTTAACATCTCCAGCACAGGATCTGTAACCGAGCAGCTTTATTCCCTTGGTACGGCACACAGCCTGTTGGCCTAAATTATTTGCTGCAGACCTGCATTGAAGACTGCACCTATCATCTCCTGACTCCCAGACAAGATTTTGAACCAAGCCATGCTGACAACGTTTGAGTTGAAATGTGACACAAATAAAAAAATAAACCAGCATTTTCAAAATCTACTGAAGAATTAAACCAGCATTTTCGAAGTCAGGAGGAGGCCAAATGACCACCTCCTGCTCCTATCTTCTATGTTTCTATTGGGATCCTAGGTTATGGGGGAGAAAGCAGGATTATAGGCTGTTGAGTTGGACAATCAGCCACGATTGATGAATGGTGGAGCAGGCTCGAAGGGCCGAATGGCCGCCTTCTGTTCCTATTTTCTATTTACTTTTTCATCTGATGTATGTTGACACCGTCACTGTAACTCTGCTGTGGTCTACTGCTTTGAGCTCAACACAGGCTCCAGTATAACTCCTGTCTGATGTCAAACCCCCTGTTTTAAAGTTTTTGGATGGATTGTTGGTGACTCTGTCATCCGAGAGCTTGTGCTGTTTAAAGGAGAGTGTGCAATTCCGAGCACGGCTCAGATATAAATGGGGAAATTGGGCATTTTAATAAACAAATATCTTAAACCTTAGATGTTGGTCACATTTAAGTTTCGGGAAGTAGATTGGAGGTGAAATGGAATTAAATGTTTCTATCTGAATAGATTTAGTTGGGAGAAATATGGAAATACTGAACAAAGAGATCTATACATTAAAGAATTAAATGCTAAGCATTTAAACAAACTGATGTGGACAACAGAATGCAGTAAATATACCAAGGCCTGAAATTCCTGAATTTCCACCCTTCCGCCAAGGGTTTTGAGTTGGGATGGTGGTGGGTTGGGGGTTGAAATTGGACAGACCTTCAGGTCCCGACATTTGGTTGCGGGAATGTTGAGGGACTGGAAAGCTGCCAACCAATCCGATTGGCTGGCTGCTCTCTCAGGCACGACCCCAAGTGGGGGCACAAGTTCTGCCTGTTGCCAGTCACTGCTTGCTGGAACGTATAATGGCAGCAGGACCTGTCGGGGTTGGTAGGGGATGTGTCCCCGGCGACTCCCCAAATGGTCAGGGCTTGCTCCCCCACCATCTTAATTCAGGCCCAAGTCTAAATGTTGTAAAGATAAACATTATCAAAATAGCAATGCAGTACAACACCCACTCATCTTGCTACTTAAAGTCTGTCTCAAAGCAGTCATTCAGCAGATTAGCACTAAATGGAGAGTGCAGAGGTTTCGGATATAGTTTGCAGACAATGTTTTAGTTTCGGGGCGGCGGGGGGTGGGGAGGCGGGGGCAGAGAAACTGTCTCTGGCTTCAGTATCTGCAAATGCAGCTTGTGCTGAAATGACAAGTGAACTTTGCTAGTATTAACTCTGGCTTCTATTGTGACCTGGTCATTGTTTCTGTATAAGGTTACCTGTCTGGTACAGTGCTTGCAAGTGTAGTGTTTCCTGAGGCACAACATCAATCCTTAACTTTCCTCCTGTCAGCTTAGCCTCTTCCATCGACAGACCTGCCAATTAATTCAGAACGTTACTGAACTACTGTCCCTGCTGTTGTTGACATAAGTAAGAAGTGCTCTGTTGTTGACATAAGACATAGGAGCAGAATTAGGCCACTTGGCCCATCAAGTCTGCTCCGCCATTCAATCGTGGCTGATTTTTTTTTCCCTCATGCCCTTTCCCCATTACCCCTGATCCCCTTTATTAATCTAGAACCTATCTATCTCTGTCTTAAAGACACTCAATGACCTGACCTCCACAGCCTTCTGTGGCAGAGTGTTCCACAGATTCACCACTTTGCCTGAAGAAATTCCTCCTCATCTCCTGTTTTAATGGATTGTTCCTTTAGCCAGAAGTTGTGCCCTCTGGTTCTAGTTTTTCCTACTAGTGGATCATTTTGAGATGTTTTAAGGCAACATCCCCAGTGCTGTTCCAAACCTGGGGCAGTAGACTTCTACTTTGGTGTTAAATTTAACAAGTACAACTTGGGTCTGTGTTTTTAAACTTATTTCATACCTTTGCTATCTCTCAAAGAGGTCGATTTGAGGCATAAACATTGGCCAGGGTGTCTGGGACAGCGGCCAGGGTGTCTGGGACAGCGGCCAGGGTGTCTGGGACAGCAGCCAGGGTGTCTGGGACAGCGGCCAGGGTGTCTGGGACAGCGGCCAGGGTGTCTGGGACAGCGGCCAGGGCCTTGGTTTGATGGCCCATCTGAAACTCGGCATTTGTGACAGTGCAGCAGTCCCATGGTACTGCGCGGCAATGTCAGCCTTGAGTGGAGCTTCAACTCTGCAATCTTCAGTCTCTGGAGCATGTTGCCACTGTGACTGACAAAGCTGAATAGACCTGGGCAATGGAGTTCAATTCTTGCTTGCTGCCAAACCAGCTGGGTGAAGGCTGGAGAGGGAATCGTCCACTCGGGGAATTTAATGTGGATTTAAAATTGGATTAACATCTCTTGGTCCTCCAGAGTCGAATGAACTGCGTAGCTCATGAACTTGAGTGAGCTACTGGAGAGTGGGCAGGTAAATGGTCATAGTCCGCAAGGGACTGTGGACCAATAGCTTGAGGGGGCCAGAACTCCACATTCAGCATTGAGAAAGGCAAAGAGGCAGGTCTCTATGAACTTCCAAAGCTGGTATGAGGATTGAACCCACCTCATTGGCACCATTCTGACAGTGGACGTCACAGATCCTGAGGGTCAGGAGGGGCTGGTTGAACTTAAAGCGTCATCAACAAGAAATGCTTCTTTCAGTGGCACCTTTTTTAATGTAATGAAATGTCTGGGGATGTGTCACAGCAGTGTTAGTGAAGAGCATTGGACACTGAGCCACATGGGGAATTATTGGGCCGAGTGACTAAAAGCTCAGTCAGAGAGATGGGTCACAAGGAGGACAAGGAGATGGAGAGCTTTCCGGGAGGGGATCCCAGAACTTGGGATCGGAGCAGTTGAAGGCATGGTCACCAACGGTGGAACCAATAAAAATTGGGCTTGCTCAAGAGGCCAGATGTGGAGGAGCAGCTGTTTAATCATTGCATGTGTGAATGAAGCATTATACACACTCCCATTGCATGGCTTGCTGGGAATCTGCTCAATGGGCCAAATGGCCTCTTTCTGCACTGTAGAGTTTCTATGATGATTCTATGCTTTAGCACTGCCAATCCACTTAACTTGCATATCTTTGAACTGTGGGAGGAAACTGGAGCACCCGGAGGAAGCACAGAGAATGTGCAGACTCCACACAGACAGTGACCCGAGGCCGGAATTGAACCCAGGTCCCTGGAGCTGTAAAGCAGCAGTGTTAACCACTGCCACTGTGTATGGGGTTACAGGAATAGGGTGGAAGAGAGGGCCTGGGTAAGATGCTATTTCGGAGTGTCATTGCAGACTCGGTGGGCCGAATGGCCTCTTCCTGCACTATAGAGGTCCTATGGTTCTGTCTTGAGAAGATGTCGTAGCTTCTCCGCTCCAGAGCTACGATATCTCTGGAGCCTTCAACATGTCATTGATGAAGACGAACATTTTGCTAAGGCCATCCCCACACCCCCACTTCTTGCCTTCAAACAACCGCACAACCTCAAACACAGACCATTGTCCGCAGCAAACTACCCAGCCTTCAGGAGAACAGTGACCACAACCCTGCCACAGCAACCTCTGCAAGACGTGCCAGATCATTGACACGGATGCCATCATCTCATGTGAAAACACCATCTACCAGGTACACGGTACATACACTTGCAACTCGGCTAATGTTGTCTATCTGATACGCTGCAGGAAAGGATGTCCTGAGGCATGGGAGACCATGCAGATGCTACGACAACAGATGAATGAACACCGCTCACCAATCACCAGGCAAGAGTGTTCTCTTCCTGTTGGGAAACACTTCAGCAGTCACAGGCATTCAGCCTCTGATCTTCGGGTAAGCGTTCTCCAACGTGGCCTTCACGACAACGCAGAATCGCTGAGCAGAAACTGATGGCCAAGTTCCGCACACATGAGGACCGCCTCAACCGGGATCTTGGGTTCATGTCACACTATCTGTAACCCCCACGACTTGCCTGGGCTTGCAAAATCTCACTCGCTGTCCTGACTGGAGACAATACACATCTCTTTAACCTGTACCTTTTAAGACTTGGTTACCTGTAAAGACTTAATTTACAAAATAATGGTTGGAATGTGAGTTTGTCTTTATATGCCCTGCTTGTGAACAGAACTCCCACTCACCTGATGGAGCAGCACTCCGAAAGCTTGTGGCTTGTGCTACCAAATAAACCTGTTGGACTTTAACCTGGTGTTGAGGTGTCTTACTGGGTTTACCCCAGTCCAACACCGGCATCTCCACATCATGGCCTCACAGTGCCAGGGACCAGGGTTCAATGCCAGCCCCAGGTGACTGGAGTTTGCACGTTCTCCCCGTGTCTGCGTGGGTTTCCTCCCGGGTGCTCCAGTTTCCTCCCACAGTTCAAAGATATGCCGGTTAGGAGGATTAGCCATAGTAACTTGCCCCTTGGTGTCCTATGATGTGTAGATTAGGGGAATTAACTGGGTAAATACGTGGGGATAGGGCCTGGGTAAGCTACTCTGTTGGAGAGTTGGTTCTTGATGGGCCAAATGGCCTCCTTCTGTACTGTAGGGATTCAAGAATGCAATCCAGGTATATTCCCACTTGGGGAAAAGACATGGGCAAACAAATTCCGAGTTCCCACAATGGCTCAAGATATTGAAATTAAAATGAAGCAGAAAATTTGTTCTTAAGTGTGGATAAGTGGTAAGAGGAGGACGAGGGCTAATTGGAGTGAAGTGGGGATTTACACGTGGTGCCAGGAGGCATGGCTGAGCAACTGAATTAATACTTTGCATCTGTCTTGGGGCAGGATGGTGGCACAGTTGTTAGCCTCACATCGCCAGGGACCCAGGTTCAATTCCGGGCTTGGGTCACTGCCGTGACATGCGAAATGGCCTCATTCTGATTATGGTGCAAAGTATTGACTGTACTGAAGCCCAGTCAGCACCCCCCTAGTCTGTAGTCGCCACGTTCCTGCAGTGTAAAATAGCTTTTAAAAGATTGCTTGGGGTGGGGGGGGGGGGGGGGGGGGGGGGGGGTGAGGGAAGAGAATGGATCTTGGTCTCTCTGTACAATTGTTGAGTTTTATATCCTATCGTTGACCCTTTCATAGAATCTGTACAGTGCAGAAGGATGCCATTCGGCTTGGGTCGCTATCTGTGTGGAGTTTGCACATTCTCCCTGTGTCTGCGTAGGTTTCCTCTGGGTGCTCCGGTTTCCTCCTACACTCCAAAGATGTGCGGGTTAGGTGGATTGGCCGCGTAAATACATGTGGTTATGGGGATTGGGCCTGAGGGGGAATTGTGGTTGGTACAAACTCAATGGGCCGAGTGGCCTCCTTCTGCACTGTAGAGATTCTATGATTGAGTCTGCACTTATAACAATTCCACCCAGGCCCTATCACTGTAACCCCACAGATTTACCCCGCCAATCCCTCTAACCTACACATCCCTTGACACTAGGGTCAATTTAGCATGGCCAATGCACCTAACCAGCACGTCTTTGGACTGTGGGAGGAAACTGGAGCACTCAAAGGAAACCCACCCAGACACGAGGAGAACGTGCAAACTCCACACAGACAGTGACCCAAGGCTGGACTCAAACCTGGGTCCCTGGGGCTGTGAGGCAGCAGTGCTAACCACTGTGCCACCATGCAGCACTTGCTGTTTTAGTATTTAGATATTTGTGTAGCATTGTTAGGTGTTTTTTTTTTTTGCAGCACAGTTTTCTGTCTGTCTACACACTGGAATATTTTTGTAACGAAGGGCAGCTGCTAATATCTGGAGATGTCCAGTGTGAAGGATGATTGATGTACAAACTGTCTCATACCAAATTATAACCAGGCAGGAGATTCTGCTCATTAATTCCATGCTTCTTCTAGCTGTCAGGTAAATGTTGATTCACAGCTTCAATGCAAAACTTCATCCTCTAATCCCAAAACACTTTTTTTTTCCCTCAATATTCCAACTGAATAGAATCAAACTTTAAAGGTCAGATTTGGTTTTGGAGCAGTTCCGTTATCAGAGTTTCAGGGAATGACCAGCTGTGGAGGCAAAAACATTTTTTTGTCTCTGAGCTCATTCAAATTGCAACTACCCTTGTGCCTCTTAATGGTGTGGTCTTTTATAGAATCGTAGGATCCCTACAGTGCAGAGGGAGGCCATTCGGCCCATCAAGCCTACACCGACTCTCCATCAGAGCATCTTATCCAGACCCTATCCCTGTAAACTGACATAGTTACCCCACTAATCCCCCTAACCTAGACATCTTAGGACACTCCACACCCCTGACATACTCTCTTCATGATGTGGAGATGCCGGCGTTGGACTGGGGTAAACACAGTAAGAAGTTCAACAACACCAGGTTAAAGTCCAACAGGTTTATTTGGTAGCAAAAGTCTCACAAGCTTTCGGAGCTGCAAGCCCCTTCAGGTGAGTGGGAATTCTGTTCACAAACAGAGCATATAAAGACACAACCTCAATTTACATGAATAATGGTTGGAATGCGAATACTTACAACTAATCAAGTCTTTAAGAAACAAAACAACATGAGTGGAGAGAGCATCAAGACAGGCTAAAAAGATGTGTATTGTCTCCAGACAAGACAGCCAGTGAAACTCTGTGGGGGTTACAAATAGTGGGACATGAACCCAATATCCCGGTTGAGGCCGTCCTCGTGTGTGCGGAACTTGGCTATCAGTTTCTGCTCAGCGACTCTGCGCCGTCGTGTGTCGCGAAGGCCGCCTTGGAGAACGCTTACCCGAATATCAGAGGCCGAATGCCCGTGACCGCTGAAGTGCTCCCCAACAGGAAGAGAACAGTCTTGCCTGGTGATTGTCGAGCGGTGTTCATTCATCCGTTGTCGCAGCGTCTGCATAGTTTCCCCAATGTACCATGCCTCGGGACATCCTTTCTTGCAGCGTATCAGGTAGACAACGTTGGCCGAATTGCAAGAGGATGCTCTCTCCACTCATGTTGTTTTGTTTCTTAAAGACTTGATTAGTTGTAAGTATTCGCATTCCAACCATTATTCATGTAAATTGAGTTTGTGTCTTTATATGCTCTGTTTGTGAACTGAATTCCCACTCACCTGAAGAAGGGGCTTGCAGCTCCGAAAGCTTGTGTGGCTTTTGCTACCAAATAAACCTGTTGGACTTTAACCTGGTGTTGTTAAACTTCTTACTGTGTTTTACCCCAGTCCAACGCCGGCATCTCCACATCATGACTACCATAGACACCGCAAACTGCCGGCTCCAAGTGGAGAGGATCTCCAAGAAGATCGCGCATATCGACACAGACATCAAGTTTCTACAAAGATGCAAGAAAGCAGACAAAATACCGAAAGGACTACGGATCACGAACCCACTCAGGTCAACCTATAACACAGACTACGCTGAGAGACTTTGCCGTCGCACCTCTCTCACCCTCCTCAACCACCTCATACACCAACTCTACAGCAAACGCTGCAGCCTGGAAACCAAGATAGAGTCCATATTCTCAACTTGCGCTCAGGATGCAGACCAGCTGCGAAACTCTGCCAAGCAGACGAGACAAAGGAACTACACCATCTACATGCACACCAAGAACAGGAAACTTGAGAAACTCGGCATCACCACCAGCAGCAACCAAGCCTCCCCCGGTACCACAGTAGAAAACAGTACCACCGCAGGGAAGTCCATTGTCAACTTGTCCGACTACACACTTCAACCAGATGAAATCGAAGTTCTCAGCCGAGGGTTTAATTTTTGCCCCACCACCAAAATAGACCCCATCAGTCTCGCAGCAGACACAGGAATTCATCAGGCGAATGAGGCTGAGGGAGTTCTTCCACAAACCCCAAGAGGCCAACAACGAACACAATGGGACAGCCAATGAACCGGAACAGCCAACAGAGAGATCCGCAGTGCATCCGAAGAGGAAAGAGTCGAATTGGACTCCTCCAGAAGGCCGCTGCCCTCGACTTGACATGTATGCCCAAGCCGTCAGGAGGTGCGTCAACACCAAATTCATCAGCCGCACTCACAAGACAGCCCCGAACATCACCCAAGCACAACGTAACGCCATCCACGCTCTCAAGACCAACCGCAACATTGTCATCAAACCAGCAGACAAAGGAGGGGCCATCGTCATACTGAACAGAACGGATTACTGCAAAGAAGTGTACCGACAACTAAACAACGAGGAACACTACAGACAGTTACCTGCAGATCCGACCAAAGAACACACCCGTCAACTCAACACTCTGATCAAGACCTTTGATCCGGATCTTCAGAACACCCTCCGTGCTCTCATCCCACGTACTCCCCGCGTTGGAGATCTCTACTGCCTCCCGAAGATACACAAGGCAAACACACCCGGCCGTCCCATCGTATCGGGCAATGGGACCCTGTGCGAGAACCTCTCCGGCTATGTCGAGGGCATCCTGAAACCCATTGTACAAAGAACCCCCAGCTTTTGTCGCGACACTACGGACTTCCTACAGAAACTCGGCACACATGGAGCAGTTGAACCAGGAGCGCTCCTCGTCACAATGGATGTCTCGGCACTCTACACCAGCATCCCCCATGACGATGGCATTGCTGCAACGGCCTCAGTGCTCAGCGCCAACAACTGCCAGTTTCCAGATGCAATTTTACATCTCATCCGCTTCATCCTGGACCACAATATCTTCACCTTCAACAACCAGTTCTTCATCCAGACACACGGAACAGCCATGGGGACCAAATTCGCACCTCAATATGCCAACATCTTCATGCACAGGTTCGAACAAGACTTCTTCACAGCACGGGACCTTCAACCGATGCTATACACTAGATACATCGATGACATTTTCTTCCTTTGGACTCATGGTGAACAATCACTGAAACAACTCTATGATGACATCAACAAGTTCCATCCCACCATCAGACTCACCATGGACTACTCTCCGGAATCGGTTGCATTCTTGGACACACGCATCTCCATTAAGGACGGTCACCTCAGCACCTCACTGTACCGCAAGTCCACGGATAACCTCACGATGCTCCACTTCTCCAGCTTCCACCCTAAACATGTTAAAGAAGCCATCCCCTACGGACAAGCCCTCCGTATACACAGGATCTGCTCGGATGAGGAGGATCGCAACAGACACCTCCAGACGCTGAAAGATGCCCTCATAAGAACAGGATATGGCGCTCGACTCATTGATCAACAGTTCCAACGCGCCACAGCGAAAAACCGCACCGACCTCCTCAAGACAAACACGGGACACAGTGGACAGAGTACCCTTCGTTGTCCAGTACTTCCCCGGAGCGGAGAAGCTACGGCATCTCCTCCGGAGCCTTCAACGTGTCATTGATGAAGACAAACATCTCGCCAAGGCAATCCCCACACCCCCACTTCTTGCCTTCAAATAACCGCACAACCTCAAACAGACCATTGTCCGCAGCAAACTACCCAGCCTTCAGGAGAACAGTGACCATGACACCACACAACCCTGCCACAGCAACCTCTGCAAGACGTGCCGGATCATCGACACAGATGCCATCATCTCACGTGAGAACACCATCCACCAGGTACACGGTACATACTCTTGCAACTCGGCCAACGTTGTCTACCTGATACGCTGCAAGAAAGGATGTCCCGAGGCATGGTACATTGGGGAAACTATGCAGACGCTGCGACAACGGATGAATGAACACCGCTCGACAATCACCAGGCAAGACTGTTCTCTTCCTGTTGGGGAGCACTTCAGCGGTCACGGGCATTCGGCCTCTGATATTCGGGTAAGCGTTCTCCAAGGCGGCCTTCGCGACACACGACGGCGCAGAGTCGCTGAGCAGAAACTGATAGCCAAGTTCCGCACACACGAGGACGGCCTCAACCGGGATATTGGGTTCATGTCCCACTATTTGTAACCCCCACAGAGTTTCACTGGCTGTCTTGTCTGGAGACAATACACATCTTTTTAGCCTGTCTTGATGCTCTCTCCACTCATGTTGTTTTGTTTCTTAAAGACTTGATTAGTTGTAAGTATTCGCATTCCAACCATTATTCATGTAAATTGAGTCTGTGTCTTTATATGCTCTGTTTGTGAACAGAATTCCCACTCACCTGAAGAAGGGGCTTGCAGCTCCGAAAGCTTGTGTGGCTTTTGCTACCAAATAAACCTGTTGGACTTTAACCTGGTGTTGTTAAACTTCTTACTATACTCTCTTCAATCAGGAGAAAGATACAAAAGTCTGAGGTCACATACCAACCGACTCAAGAACCGCTTCTTCCCTGCTGCCATCAGGCTTTTGAATGGACCTACCTTGCATTAAGT
This sequence comes from Mustelus asterias, assembly GCF_964213995.1. Classification (NCBI taxonomy): domain Eukaryota; kingdom Metazoa; phylum Chordata; class Chondrichthyes; order Carcharhiniformes; family Triakidae; genus Mustelus; species Mustelus asterias. Next base: position 76,646,650 of record NC_135821.1, on the reverse strand, counting down.
TGATCTTTCTCTACACCCTAGCTATGACTATAACACTGCATTCTGCACTCTCTCATTTCCTTCTCTATGAACGGCATGCTTTGCCTGCATAGCGTGCAAGAAACAATACTTTTCACTCTATGTTAATACATGTGACAATAAATCAAATCAAAAGACTAAGTGGCCAATCCACCTAACACACATTTCTTTGGACTGTGGGAGGAAACTGGAGCACCTGGAAGAAACCCACATGGACATGGGGAGAATGTGCAAAACTCCACAATGACCCAAGCTGAGGATCGAACCCGGGTCCCTGGTGCTGTGAGGCAGCAGTGCTAACCACTCTGCCACTCTCATGAAGAGGTTTCCTGATGTAATCACTGCTTTAGTAAAACGTCAAGCAAGATTCTCATGTCAAGTTTCCTTTCTCATTGCAACTTGCCCTCAACTTCCTACTTAGACTTAATTAATGTTCAAAAGCTGACGGCTAATTCTCTCTCTTCATATTTCTTAAAATAAGAGCGATCTCATTCTGGATTCTCCTGTTGTCAAGTTGTTGTTTTGAGATCCTATCAGGAATATTTATGAATGGAGTGTGTAAGTGAATGAGCGCCCCAGTCTCTAATCTAGACTCGTTGACCTTTCTCAATAGAGTGGGTTCCATGTCGTCTTTAAGTTACTACTTGTAACCCACATTAAAGAGCTACTTAAGCAGCGGATGATAAAACTTCGAGCCTGCTCCGCCATTCATTATGATCATGGCTGATCATCGAATTCAATATCCTGATTTCCTCCCATATCCCTTTTAGACCCAAGAGCTATATCGAATTTCTTCTTGAAATCAGACAACGTTTTGGCCTCAACTACTTTGTTTGTGAATACCCCACACTCACCACCCTCTGGGTGAAGAAATGTCTCCTCGCCTCAGTTCTAAAAGGTTTACCCCTTGCCCTCCAACTATGACCTCCTGGCCATGTTTATCGGATGGTGGAGTTAATAACTGATAACCCCGGTATGAGTTGGTTACCGCAGTCGGGTTGTGTGCCCTCACTCGGGGTGCGGTGCTGTTGGCGTTGACTGGCATTCTAGAGGCTTTACCCTGCTGGACGTTCCTCCTTTTTTTTCAATGTTGGATGGTAGACTGGTATTGCAGCCAAACCCGATCCCATCCCCGCCTAATAACCACAACTGCGTTTCCTAGCAGAGCTCCATGATGGCAACAGCAGTTGTCCTGTGGGCTGATGCTTTCCTCCTCCTCCTTCCTCCCCGCCCAGTTTAGTGAGGCTATTTATCATTCACTTTAAAAGCAGGATGAGGTTGATGTAGGTTATGACCCCTGATCTTTCCAGCTCGGTATTGAATATTCTATTCCATTGAGTGAATAATTATGAGGAACTATTGTGTTGAAATTAAATTTACTGCCTGAGCAAATAAGATAAATGTGTTTAAATCCCCTGAACACTGAAATCTTGCAATGGAGTCATGTTTTCTCTCTCAAAAATCTCTGTGGAATGGTATGCGTAACTGGCGGCTTCTGTCATAGAACGCAAGGACATGTTATAATTCTTTTCAAAAGCGTAGTTTGGGTGAGGCAGCATCAAGGCATTCAGAATGAATCATTAACAGGAAGACTGGTGCGTAAGTCTGTAGAATAGAGGGTGTGAGTTAGTGATCAAGTGAAAATTCTGAGTTTTGGTAGACCAATGCGATCTGATGGAGTACTGTACGCCACAGAAGCTATCGCTTTCTGTCCTGTCCTTGAAGTGTGGCTGGTACCTGCTGAAGACGGTGAGTTTAGTATGTGTGCAGTTGTACATAATGTTAAAGCGTACAGGACAAGCAGAAACCAGTTTCTCCAGCGAGTTTGTACTGTAATATCTTGTTCTTTCCTTTTGTTCAAAGCGTACAGTTAGAACCCAAACTTCTGGTTAAACTGTGGAACATTTTTAAAGAACTGAATCGTGACGGTATTTAATTTAAAAGGGAATGATGTGTAAAAAATCTCTAATTGTGCATTTTCTTGTGCGTTTATTATTAGGATCGAAGCGTTACAATACCACGCCCGTTAGGGCAGGGTCCAAGTTCCTTCATTCCAGTCAAAGAGGTATGTCAACTCTTGTACTTCACCTTTAACCTGAGATTTTCATTGGAAAGTTAACGTTGCAGTCTTCACTGCAGTAACATTCCTTTTCTGTAATTTTGTTTAGATTTGTAACATGACTCGTGCCTGTTTTAAAAATAAAAAAATCCAGTCTTTCAGCTCATTTTAATTTATTCTTTCGTAAATTGAGAATTGGCTTCAGAGCAGTGAGGACGATTTAATTCAATACAAAATTGATTCATCTTAATATTGCGTGGAAGTTGCATCATGCAAATGATTGGTGCAACCAGTTTGTGCAGCTGTTGGAGCTCAACATTAATGTGCCTTTTCAGTTCATGTGTTTCTTGACTGCCCTTCCCCACAGACTCTTAAAATATTGACCCAACCTTTGTTTCAATCGTTAGCTCGGGTAAATGCACCCTATAGCCACCCCCTAACCCCGAGTCTGTGTACTCCCACCATAAAACACCCCTGCCAAATTCTCCTCTGTACTGTCATAAACAGGACCTCCTGACTCCCCAAAGCCCGTCCACAAGGCACAAGTCAGGAGTGTGATGGAGTACTCTCCATTTGCTAACACGAGAAGCTCGACACCATCCAGGACAAAGCAGCCCACTTGATTGCTACCCTCTTCCACAAACATTCACTCTCTCCGCCACTGACAAACAGTGGCAGCCGTGTGTACTGTCTACAAGATGCACTGCAGCAGCTCATCAGGGCTCCTTCCAAACCCACGACCACTTCCAGCTAGCAAGGACAAGAGCAGCAGATATGTGGGAACTCCCACATATATGTGGTTCCACTCCTAATCACACAGCATCCTGACTTGCAAATATATCAGGTGTTCCTTCACTGTGACTGGGACAGAGTTCTGGAATTCCCACCCTAACGGCACTGTGGGTGTACCTACACCTCGGACTGCAAAGGTTCAAGAAGGAAGCTCACCACCACCATCTCGGGGTCAGCTTGGCATGGACAATAAATGTTGGCCAGTCAGTGACACCAACGTTCTGTAAACAAATTTTTTTAAAAAAAACAGGGTTGGGGAGGATGCTGTGGGGAATTGAAATTTCAGAGGTAGGGGAGGGTCTACTTGGCCAGAGAAGCCATTGTGGAATTCGAAATGGATGTGATACGCTCTTGCTTGTGTCTACTTTAACATACCAAATGTGGAAGATGCTTGGAAGGTGGCGACATTGTAAAGAGCTAGCGCAGCTCCGAGTTAAAAGTCTCAGCTCAATGTTTAAACTGGGACTTTGAAGCCAGTTCCTCGTTATTTTATCTCTGAGAAGCTGTGCTGCGTCAGTGACACGTGCGAGGAATTTCTGTCCCCAGTTTGAGAATTCTTAACTTCTGCAAATTGGGTCAGCAAGTTCTCACTCCACCACGTTACTACAGCAGAGCACCCCGAGTAAACAAGTGATCTCATCCCAGCCTTGAATTGCATCAGCTGAGAAGTTGTTTACTTGCAACTATTCCTTGTTTTTAATATTTGCATATCGTTGGACGCATCCTGCGTGGAGTTTAGTCGGTTGGTAGTTTGAAGGGAAATAAATGAAATTGGAGATTTCTACTCTGGTTTCTTGTTATCTGCTCTGTTTGCTGTTCTGCTGCTTTTCCCCGATGGTTCCTGGCTCTGTTCACACGGCTGCAGGAGGAAGGGCAGGAAATCCACGATTGTCATTGCTTTTCCTCAATGACGTTCACACCCATTCTATTTAAAGATGAGGGCTGTGGCAAAACCATATTGCTTTGAAGTGAATCGCTGGTCATGTTGACGGCAAAACTCTCCCTTTTTTTTTTAAGCCCTGCGGGCGTGAGATGTGCTGAAAGAATACACCGAGGCAATTGGAGAGATGTCTGAGTTTCAGACTGGCTGTTGCTGGGTTTTTGCTAATGCATCACGGTGGTTCTCAATACTGTCATTTTGTCTTTTTTTTTTGCATTTTATTTTTCCTTTCGCATTCCAAGAGGTGGCACGGTGGTTAGCACGGCTGCCTCACGACTCCCGACATGGGTCGCTGTCATTGAGACAGAGGTTTACAGTATGGAAACGGGCCCTACGGCCCAACCTGTCCATGCCGCCCAGCTTTTGCCACTAAGCTGTGGAGTCTGCACATTCTCCCTGTGTCTGCATGGGTTTTCTCCCACAGTCCAGTGGTTAGGTGCATTGGCCATGCTAAATTCTCCCTCCAGTGTACCCAAACAGGTGACGGAGTGTGCGGACTAGGAGATTTTCATAGTAACTTTGTGCTGTTAATATAAGCCTACTTGAGACACTAATAAATTAACTTAACTGGAAGCCATTATAGATGGGTGAATGGGGCATTGTATGTGCTCGGACACAGGTAGCGGAGTTTTTGACAATCTAGTTTATGGAATTGATGCGCAGTTGTAGTAATTTTTTTACAGCTGGCTGGCACACACTGGTTCATCCATAATGCTAATCTGCATGATGCTTGTTCAAGGGTTCCATTTTTAAAAAAAAGTATTATATGTTTAAGATTATTTATTAGTGTCACAAGTAGGCTTACATTAACACTGCAATGAAGTAATTGTGAAAATCCCCCAGTTGCCACACCTGTTTGGGTACGCTGAGGGAGAATTTAGCATAGCCAATGCACCTAACCAGCACGTCTTTCGGACTGTGGGAGGAAACCAGAGCACCCGGAGGAAACCCGCGCAGACACTGGGAGAACGTGCAGACTCCACACAGACAGTGACCCAAGCTGGGAATTGAACCTGGGTCCCTGGCGCTGTGAGGCAGCAGTGCTAACCACTGTACCACCGTGCCGCCCTATTGAAGGAACAAACAAAATTTGAACTAAACAGAGGAAATTGTAAATGTTTGTCTTGCCAGCGCCACGCACAACTCAAGTGGTTTGTTTGAAATGCAAGTTTTAAATATCAAGTTACTGACACTGTTGAAATGTGAAACCTCCCTGTTGCCCAGGCAGGGTGAATGGGTTCAGTTTCTGAAAGATCGAGGTCATTGCTATATGTCTGATTATAATATCCTGACTGCTGTAAAACCAGGACAATTTCCACCAATATTTAACTGGGATACCGTGCAGAAAGGAGAGTGTGTTTAAGTTTTGCAATTAGCTCTGACTTGTTTGTCTGTCAGAAACCCGGAAATATTTACAATACATCTCTTGCTCCAGAGATATTCCATTATTACAAAATCACTTTTCTAAATCTGATTATTCAAGATCTGGCAGGAAAACTAGATGATAGTAAATCATTCTTTGCCTTTGCTTTATAATCCACAACTTCTTTTTAAAGTTTATTTATTAGTCACCAGTAAGGCTTGCATCAACACTGCAATGAAGTTACTGTGAAATTCCCCTAGTCACCACACTCTGGCGCCTGTTCGGGTCAATGCACCTCTTTCGGTCTGTGGGAGGAAACCCACACAGACACTGGGAGAACATGCAAACTCCACACAGATAGAGATCCAAGCTGGGAATCGAACCCAGGTCCCTGGCGCTGTTAGGCAACAATGCTAACCTCTGTGCCACTGTTTACCTAAAAGACACTTGAAGTAACTAATCTTGGGGACCTATTGAAAGGGACAGTTGTGATTTGAGTGATGATTGGCAGGTCGTCGATTATATCGAACAAAGAAAATTACAGCACAGGAACAGGCCCTTCGGCCCTCCAAGCCTGCACCGATCATGCTGCCTTACTGAACTAAAGCCCCCTACCCTTCTGGGGACCAGTTCCTGCTATTCCCATCCTATTCGTGTATTTGTCAAGACGCCCCTTAAAAGTCACTAGTGTATCTACTTCCACTACCTCCCCCGGCAGTGAGTTCCAGGCACCCACCACCTATTTTTAAAAAAAACTTGCCTCGTACATATCCTTTAAACCATGCCCCTCGCAACTTAAACCTATACCCCGTAGTAACTCTTCCACCCTGTGAAAAAGCTTCTGACTATCCATTCTGTCCATGCCCCTCATAATCTTGTAGACTTCTATCAGGTTGTTCCACAACCTCCATCGTTCCAGTGAGAACAAGCCAAAATTCTCTGACCTCTCCTCATGGTTAATGCCTTCCATACCAGGCAACATCCTGGTAAATCATTTCTGTACCCTCTCCAAAGTCTCCACATCCTTCTGGTAGTGTGGTGACTAGAATTGAACACTGTATTCCAAGTGCGGCCTAACTAAGGTTCTATAAAGCTGCAACATGACTTGCCAATTTTTAAACTCGATGCTCCAACCGATTGAAGGCAAGCATGCCGTATTCTTGACCACCTTCTCCAGCTGCATTGCCACTTTCAGTGACCCGTGTACCTGTACACCCAGATCCCTCTGCCCATCAATATGCTTAAGGGTTCTGCCATTTACTGTATATTTCCCACCTGTATTAGACCTTCCAAAATGCATTGCCTCACATTTGTAAATCTATTCATGTGTTTTGTATTTTTGTTTACAGATTCTAAACAAAGGTCTAGGAGATGCTGAAAGCCAACTCTTTATTGAAGCCTTTGTTTCAACTGGTCGTATGGACAATGTAACAATGGTGATGGGCTTGCACCCGCAGTATCTTGAAAGCTTTTGGAAGACGCAGTACTATCTTTTACAGATGGATGGTCCTTTACCCTATCACTATAGACATTACATTGCTGTGATGGTGAGCAAACTTCTGTCGTACGTTGGTGTCTTGTGATGTACTCCCTTTAAAAGGAACTGAACTAAACCGCAAACTGATCACACACACAAACATCAGATTCAGGGGGTGTCAAAGATCAAATTAATCCGATTCTTGAGGTTCTTAAAATAAATGAAATCCTTTTTCTTCTCCCCTCCCTGCCCCAGTGGGGTCGTGGCTGACAGGTCGTGGCTGACTGCTCATAGCGAGGAGGTGTTAATATTGTTTTGTTTTTTTATACAAAGTACTGATCCAAGTTATCTAAAGTAATATGAAGAAATCCGATTTTGAGTTTGAAATACTGCATAGAAATCATAGAATCATAGAAACCCTACAGTACAGAAAGAGGCCACTCGGCCCATCGAGTCTGCACCGACCACAATCCCACCCAGGCCCTACCCCCATATCCCTACATATTTACCCACTAATCCCTCTAACCTACGCAGCTCAGGACACTAAGGGGCAATTTTAGCATGGCCAATCAACCTAACCCGCACATCTTTGGACTGTGGGAGGAAACCGGAGCACCCGGAGGAAACCCACGCAGACACGAGGAGAATGTGCAAACTCCACACAGACAGTGACCCAAGCCGGGAATCGAACCCAGGTCCCTGGAGCTGTGAAGCAGCAGTGCTAACCACTGTGCTACCGTGCCGCAGAGTTCACTACTTTCAAGTTATCCGATTCAAGGATACATGTCGTCAACATGTTGGGGTTTATTGTTCAGGAAGTTCTGAGCTTTCAGTCTGTCTTGTTTCAAGACGACAGTTGGGGGAAACACTTGTTGATTGTTGGGAAATGTTGTCAGGGCTTCCCCTGGTGATTAGAGTGCATTCTGTGATGGATTCTGATGGCATAATCTATCTTTCAGGCTGCTGCAAGACATCAGTGTTCATATCTCGTTAACCTCCATATTAATGAGTTTCTTCAAGTCGGTGGCAGTGCAGAGTGGTTAAACGGCCTGAACTTTGTCCCTCAGAAAATGAGGAACCTCAATGAAATCAACAAGATCTTAGCGCATAGACCCTGGCTCATCACAAAGGAACACATTGAGGTGAATTGGGGGAGAATTGATGGTTAATTTGTAATGTGATGTCTTTTGCTATTCAGTGGAGAAAGTTTATTTGGTTACAGCTCTATTTAAATTGCCGGAGGTCAGTCATTGGCACGCGTGGTGTCCACTGTTATTTATCTGAACCTTTTTACTATGCTCAGAGGTTGAGACAAGATTGCTATTCTCACCTTACCAGCAAACATGTGTCTGTCCAACTGCTTTGCTGTGAAATTTTGTCAATAACTATAACCAATCATATTTCCTATTAGCATTAACCTCCAACAAAGGGTCACCCACACTCGAAACGTTGGCTCTATTCTTGCTCCACAGACACTGTCAGACCTGAGATTTTCCAGTGTTTTCTGTTTTTGTTTCAGATTCCAGCATCCGCAGTAATTTGCTTTTATTAATTTTGAGAGTGCTTGGTTTTATACACACACATTCCGTATTGATTCTCCCTGTATGTTTATAAAACAGAATGTGCTATTATTATGACTTGAGCACCTAGACTTGATCATTCGATTTGTTTATTTCATGGTATTTTTTTTTGTTTCTCGAAGAATCTACTGAAGACGGGTGAAAGTAGCTGGTCGCTCGCTGAGCTTATTCATGCTGTCGTCCTCCTCACCCATTACCATTCGCTGGCATCCTTCGTTTTGGGCTGCAGTATTAGGCCTGAACTTGACCAGGATGGTGGCTTCACCTTCAGACCTCCCTCACCGCAGAGTTGTGACTCTGATAGTGCGAGTAACAGTGGATCCGAGGAGACTGTTAACGGCAGCGCAGTAAGTACACCTGTTTGTTTTTCCCTTTTAATGTGCCTTAAATCAAAATTCCCTGAAATGTATCAAAAAGATCCTTGATTTTGGATAGCAGGGATCAAATAAAAACGCAAACATTCTCGCTGGTATTTTGTGGTTTATTCCACTGAACTTTGTTCTGCTCCATGTGGTGCATTGTGTAGATGATATACTGTTATAAAGCAGAGGTTGAGCCCCCTTTTTAAAATAAACACCCAAAGGGGAGTACCTCACCCAATAATCTGTAAAAAGTGGTGTGACCTTCTCCATCTCCTAGTAGTTAAATACAAAATAAATCCCAGACATGCGCTCTAAAATCAACACGTAACAATTTATTTATCTAACTAACAGTGAGCAAATTAACTAAACTATTAACTAACCAAATAAATCCATTCTAACTATCAACTATTCTCGAATAAAACAAGATTCTATTGGTATGCTGTTCAAATACATACAATTCAAACTCATTAACAAAAATAGAATTTAGTCACACTCTAAACTACAACCAGGCTTTGTGTATTCCGGAATGTTCTGGGCCTTCTCTGTCGATGCTTCTGTCTGGAACTTTTCTTCTTTGGTACCTTTGCTATCTAGATGGTGCTTTCTATAAGACATAGATGAAGCTATGAGAGCCGGTGACACACTTTCCCGAGAGAGAGCTGAAAGCTATTATCTCTGGCAGGCGGCAGTTGCTTCCTATTCTTTGTCCCACTGCCCCCTTTTGTACCCATGACGACACATCAATATTTCTCACAATAGGATTGGTGCTAGGTTGTCAAAACCATCAGATTTAAATTTAATAGGTTGTTGGCTAAATTCAGAAGCCTGTTGTCTTGGTAACACTGCTGCTTGGCCTTTCGATACAAATGTTTCAGTCTGGGCTCTGTGTACCTGCATTTTAAATTTCCAAATCACAGAAAAAGTGCCACCTTTTAACGGGGCCACGCAATGCTTTCCCCACTAGCATTTTACAAACAGCAAACTCTCTAACTTCCCAATCTACTATTACTCGATCCAACTTCGCAATATTTATACAATTACTCCTCCCCCCCCCCCCCCCACCCCCACCCCCCTCTGTAACATATGTCCAAACAGGAATTTGGCACTTTAGCAGTTACTTGTGGGCTAATTGAAAGAATTCTGCCTCTGTTAGATTCTGTAGGGTGAAGGAATGCAGTTTACTATTTGCAGCAAAACACGCCTGAGTTTGCATACCCTTGTCCTGTGCTCTTATCCAACATAACAATTGGTCTGAATGTCTTTCAGAGCAGAGATGATTTGCGTGAGCTAGAAGTGCTAATGGAGAAGATGAAACTGCTGCAGGAAGGCAGGCAGGATGTGGAAGCGAGCCAGGAGGAGATGGCTACACGGTTTGAAAAGGAGAAGAGGGAAAGTTTGCTGGTTGCACCTGCAGGTAAAGCATCCAGGTGACTTTTGCGGTTCCAGCGAGTGGAGAGAGATTTACCATTTTTACTGAATACACTCCACCTTTCCCCGCAGATGCCAGTGAATCGGTCTCTCCAACCAACTTATCGTGCTTTGTTGAAGATGCAGGTTTTGGGTACAAGGATTTCAGCAGGCGTGGGGAGCAAACCCCACCAACATTCCGCGCCCAGGTAATTTATGACGTTTAGTCAGAAAGAATGGACTCTGCAGCCCAGAACAGCGAACATCAAATATGTTTCATGTTTGTGTGTTAGTTCACAGCACACTCCGATTAGGGCATGTTGTTTAGTTGGTAAAGTGAGCATAGTGAAGCCATGTTGCGATGATGATTCCAGGGTTTCATTCCTGATTTGTCCTAGAGTTAGTTTTCAGTTTGATGCTAATTGGACAAAAGCAGGATCAGAGCCAGAGTAACTCTTCCCCCTGACTCCCCAAAGCCTGTGAGCATCATAAGGTGCATATCAAAAATGTGATCAAATACGCTTCACTTGTCTGGATAAGTGTGGCTTCAACAACACAAGCTTGACACCATCCAGGACACAGCAGCTCACTTCATAGGCCATCCGATCAATTACTTTAAACATTCACTCACTCTAAAACCGCACAGTAGCAGCAGTGTGTACCATTTACAAGTCTCATTACAGCAACTCACCAAGGCTCCTTGGACAACATATTCCAAACCCACTACCTTTACCACCTGGAAGGACAAAGGCAGCAGACACATGGAAACCTGCAGGTTCCCATCCAAGTAACATGCCATCCTGACTTGGAAATATATCGCTGTTTCTTCACTGTCGCTGGGTCAGAATCCTGGAACTCACTCCCTAACAGCACTGTGGGTGTACCTACATCACATGGACTGCAGTGGCTCAAGAAGGCAGCTCATCAACACTGTCTCAAAGCTAATTAACGATGGGCAATAAATGCAGTGACGTCCACATCCTATGAAATCTTCTCTGGGCACAGTTTAGCCAATGTTTCAGTTGCTGATCACAGTCTGGTGATTGTTGCTGGGATACAGACACACTGATGTTGGAATTGGGTTTCGCTGAGGTGTCTGTCTCTCCATCTCCACCCCCTTGCCACCTGAAGGCTGTTTTATATTAACTAGGTTTATTTATTCATTGGTCACAAATAGGCTTGCATTAACACTGCAATGAAGTTGCTGTGAAAATCCCAAAGTCGTCTCATTCTGGCGCCTGTTCGGTACACTGAGGGAGAATTTAGCATAGAAACATAGAAAAACTACAGCACAAAACAGGCCCTTCGGCCCCACAAGTTGTGCCGAACATACCCCTACCTTTTTTAGGCCTACCTATAACCCTCCATCCTATTAAATCCCATGTACTCATCCAGGAGTCTCTTAAAAGACCCTATTGAGTTTGCCTCCACCACCACTGACGGCAGCCGATTCCACTCGCCCACCACCCTCTGTGAAAAACTTCCCCCTAACGCTTCCCCTGTACCTACCCCCCAGCACCTTAAACCTGTGTCCCCTCGTAGCAGCCATTTCCACCCTGGGAAAAAGCCTCAGAGTCCACCTGATCTATGCCTCTCAACATCTTATGTACCTCTATTAGGTCTCCTCTCATCCTACGTCTCTCCAAGGAGAAAAGACTGAGCTCCCTCAGCCTATCCTCATAAGGCATGCCACTCAATCCAGGCAACATCCTTGTAAATCTCCTCTGCACCCTTTCAATCTTTTCCACATCCTTCCTGTAATGAGGTGACCAGAACTGAGCACAGTACTCCAAGTGGGGTCTGACGAGGGTCTTGTATAGCTGCATCATTATCCCCGGACTCCTAAACTCAATCCCTTGATTGATAAAGGCCAGCACACCATACGTCGCCTTAACCACCTCCACCTGCGGGACCGATTTCAGAGTCCTATGGACCCGGACCCCAAAGTCCTTCTGATCCTCTACAGTACTAAGAGTCTTTCCCTTTATATTGTACTCCTTCATCCCATTTGACCTGCCAAAATGGACCATGACGCATTTATCTGGGTTGAAGTCCATCTGCCACTTGTCCGCCCAGTCTTGCATCCTATCTATGTCCCTCTGTAACTTCTGACACCCCTCCAGACTATCCACAACCCCACCAACCTTCGTGTCGTCAGCAAACTTACCAACCCATCTCTCCACTTCCTCATCCAGGTCATTTATGAAAATGACAAACAGCAAGGGTCCCAGAACAGATCCCTGGGGCATGGCCAACACGCCTATCCAGCACTTCTTCTGGACTGTGGGAGGAAACAGGAGCACCCGGAGAAACCCATGCAGACACTGGGAGAACGTGCAGACTCCGCACAGTGACCCAAGCCGGGAATTGAACCTGGGTCCCTGGCACTGAGGCAGCAGTGCTAGCCACTTTGCTGCCCAACGATGCTGGCACTCGCTGGACTTGTGTGGAATACTGGAATGAGGGGACGCTTGGGCGGGTGGGTTTTGTGTGTGCTAGTTGTATAACATTACTGTCCTGTGTCCTGGCAAGTTGGACATAAACTATTATGGGGGATTCTCGGAAACTTGCACAAATTGTTTTGATTGGAATGTAATTAAATTCGTGTCTTTTTAGGATTATTCCTGGGAGGATCACGGCTATTCCTTAATTAACCGACTGTACCCTGAAGCTGGACAGCTGTTGGATGAGAAATTTCAGGTTGTGTACAATTTGACATATAACACCATGGCCATGCACTGCGACGTCGATACCTCAATGTTAAGAAGAGCTATATGGAATTACATTCATTGTGTATTTGGCATAAGGTATGTGATGTGGCTGTACAATTTGAGATGGTTTTCTGAGTATCTTAACACGTTCAAACACAATATTCTAACCGATTATTCTAACCATTTTATACATCTGATTTTTGGATCAGATACGACGATTATGACTATGGAGAAGTGAATCAACTTCTTGAGCGAAGTTTAAAAATCTACATCAAAACTGTTGCCTGCTACCCAGAGAAAACGACGAAGCGAATGTACGTGAACTTCTGGAGACATTTTCGACATTCGGAAAAGGTTTGTTCTTGGAAAACTTTATTGTGTCATTTTTAGCTTGGAAGTCCAGGACACTGGCTCTTCAGTTTAGATGGGGCGGGAGGTAATTGTCAGTTAAAACTGCCACACGGATAATTACTGACAGGAATTTTGACAAACACATTTGGGTCAAATATCCTCAGGAACCTAGCTTCTAGTGCACAACATCTCGAGGTGAGGTAATGTGTTTTGGAAGGCCTAATACAAATAGGGAATATAGAGTAAATGGCAGAACCCTTAAGAGTATTGATGGGCAAAGGGATCTGGGTGTACAGGTACACAGGTCACTGAAAGTGGCAATGCAGGTGGAGAAGGTAGTCAAGAAGGCATACGGCATGCTTGCCTTCATCGGCCGGGGCATTGAGTTTAAAAATTGGCAAGTCATGTTGCAGCTTTATAGAACCTTAGTTAAGCCGCACTTGGAATATAGTGTTCAATTCTGGTTGCCCCATTACTAGAAGGATGTGGAGGCTTTGGAGAGGGTACAGAAAAGATTTACCAGGATGTTGCCTGGTATGGAGGGCATTAGCTATGAGGAGAGGTTGGAGAAATTTGGTTCATTCTCACTGGAACAACAGAGGTTGAGGGGCGACCTGATAGAAGTCTAGAAGATTGAGAGGCATGGACAGAGTGGATGGTCAGAATCTTTTTCCCAGGGTGGAAGAGTCGATTACTAGGGGGCGCAGGTTTAAGGTGCGAGGGGCAAGGTTTAAAGGAGATGTACGAGGCAGATTTTTTACACTGAGTAGTGGATGCCTGGAACTCATTGCCGGGGGAGGGAGCGGATACAGTAGTGACTTTTAAGGGGCATCTAGACAAATGCATGAATAGAGGGATATGGTCCCCAGAAGGGTAGGGAGTTTCAGATAAGTTGGGCAGCATGGTTGGTGCAGGCTTGTAGGGCCTGTTCCTGTGCTGTAATTTTCTTTGTTAGTTATAGCATTGTCATCGCAAACTTACTGCGTCTAATGTAAAAAAAAACACCTGATGAAATGTCCCAAAAGGTGTCATCCATACTTGACGTGACCTCTAACATTATCATGGTGCCAGAGTGTTTTAACACTGAACCATGGGAATACACCTAATCCCTGCCCCAGCAAATGGATTCTCTTTCAAGTGCATGAGGGACCTAGCCTGGGGCTAATGTTCCTCTTTCTCGCTTATTTTTATTTCCATTTACCATCCATCCTCTGCCCTCACCCCCTTCCTCTGCCGTATGTATCTCTGCAGGAATCACCTGATTCATAATCCAATTGTTGGGCCAAGAAGATTTGAGCCTTGCTTAATAAATCTGGAAGATTTCACTTTATAATCTGTGTAAATGTTATAATAGCTAGCCAGTATAAATACATGGGGATAGGGCCTGGGTGGGATTTGTGGTCAGTGCAGACTCAATGGGCCAAATGGCCTCCTGCACTGTAGGATTCTGAAACATTTGTCTTAACCATGTATATTTTCCTACTCTTTAGGTGCATTTAAACCTGCTCCTTCTAGAAGCCAGGATGCAAGCTGCACTACTCTATGCATTAAGGGCAATTACTCGCTACATGACTTGATTGTGTCAAACTGTTGAGGACTGGGTGTCCCGATTGGACTGGACTGCATATTCTACCAACTTGCTTCACTGGAGTGAGCAACCACGTGCAATTCTGCAGATTCCTAACGTTTGACATTCGTTTTTTTTTTTTAAAAACAGTCAAATTTCAGAATGTATTTTTGGGGGACAACTTCAGTATTCATTTTACTGTGTTTAGTACATGGTGAACTATAGAGGAGGTTTGAAACATCTTAGGATTTCAAACCTGATGCATATAAACTTTCCCTCTGTGCCCAAGTGGGAGCTGGAATTTATTGTATTGAAGCTAAGCTGTGAATCTAGCTGAGCCGTCGAGACACGGGCCGTTTTGTGTTGGTGCTTCTCGCCACCTTTTATGTCGTCACAATTTGGTTTTTGACTCTATGGTTTATTTTCTTTTGGATTGTATCCTCTGGTATTCACTGTGGCACATAACCAAAGCTGACTTCACAGTAAGAGTGCTTAGTGGGAAACATATCTATCTTTGGGGTTGACATAAAAATGGTGTTTCCCTCTTTCTATAAAAAGATTCCATGTTTGTAATTCTTGCAAGAAATATGAGCCCAGTTTTAAATGTTTTTCCCTAAACGCTCCTTTTTATTTGGTAGTCCACAAAATGCATTAAACAAGAACAGCTTTGCGTTGTTTGAGGGTTGTAGAGTACCTGCGTTATTGTAGCAGCTGACTAGATTTATGCACTGAGCTCTTTACGTTTCCCCCATTGTCACACTGTAAAGGAGGAGTGATGTTTTTAAGAGCAGAGATGGGAGTGGGCCGTGTGATGTTGTAGAATTTGCTCTCGCTGCTTTTTAAGATGTTTTACCCGAATATCAACGTCCAGTCTCTTAGATTTGGTGAACTTGGGTTTTTAAAAAAAAAAATCAATAATTATTATTGCTCCAGAAAGATAAACAGAAAAATGTTAACATTTTGAGAAATACAGATCCTTACATGGGATTTGGTGACGCCTCGATTTGCACACACACCACCCTTTGTGAAACTATATTTGAATTTCTCATTTTTGCACATAGCATTTTTCTATGCACCTGGATGCATATTGTTACTGCACTAAACAGTTTTTCTGCTGTTAATATTTTGTACATGTTGATAAATTATCATGGATTATTTTTTAAATTAGTAGGGTTTATCCCTTGCTAGCCAACACCAACATAAGATTTCCCACTTTTTTTTAAAAGAAAGATTAGTACTTTTATTGTTTGGAGGGGAGGGGAGGGGAGGGGGGGGGGGGGGTGGGGGGAGGAGAGGCGTGAGGAAGCCTTGTTGCTCCAGTGCAGTACTGAATAAAGTTGTTTCCCGTATTGGGTAATGGCCTCTGCAATATCGTACAGGTGGATCTGGGACTGTTCTGAATTTCACCTGTGTCCGCTCAGTGTTGCAGGTGAATCCGCTTTGAGAACAGCCCACAGTTATTGCTGTCATTTATTTGTAAACTAAAACACCCCTCAAGTACCAAGCAGCCAGAAGCTTCTGGCACATCATCTAATGATCAATGACTAATGCAGACATCTCGAGTGCAAGATGGAGTTAACACCCCGATGTTCTTAAATGTGGGGTCACCTAGTTTACATAGAAATATTCAACATTAGCACTCGAGTTGGTTCTATACTATGGGACGTTATTTAAATAGTGGGAAAATGATGGCCATCAAACTGCTTAGTTGGACTGTATTTGGAATATATATTTTTGGTGAGTATTTATGCACCAGGAATTTAACACTAAAGGTTATTAGCCCGGTAACCCATCGCAGACATGTGAATTTGTTCAAAGGTTTCCTGGTAAACACTGGTTAGTTTCAGCACCTCCTTGGGTGGAGGGGGAAAGGCAGAATGAATAAAGGTGGTCAGTTTGGTCTATTTTTAAGTGTAACAAAACATGCCAAACAATTTGTTTCCAAATTCAGGGAAGGAATGATCATGGACTCATTTTCTTAGCTGAAGGGGGTTGTGTGAAGAACGCAGTAGGTGGGGGCCTGCTAATGTTTGGTGTAAAACTTAACGTCAGTGCAATTTCTATAAACCTTTTACAATCTCACGATCAAACGAGCTTGTGCGTAATATTCCTCCCCTCCCAAACGTTGGTGTTAAGAAACACCGGAGCTGTACCCCGAGCGGCAATTCTGAAATAAAGCAGGAAGTTTGAATCCTGGAGCTTAGTTTGCTCAACAGTGAGACTTTGACCTTTTGGGTAGGGGAGGTTAGAGTGTGAGTGTGCTTGTGTTGTACCGTACCCCACCGAGTGGTGAGCTGAACAATCTGACTTGAGCTGCAAGCTCCATAAAGAGGAAATGCCCAATCAACTTCTACTTAGTTGCTTGAAAGTCATTTTGTTGCTTTTTTCGCCTTGAAGTTGAATGTACAAAAGTTGTCTATCTGTGACGCATCATTTAATGTGTCTTTTTTGCAAAAAATGATATGAGGATGCACTGAGCTTTAATACACTCCCTTATTCATGAGATATTAAAACTGCTTCAAAGTAAGGTGTTGGTAAAATCACTTTTTGGAGGTGTCTGCATTGATTATCTCGGCACTGATGCACTGAACTATTTTACTTTCGCAAGGTTGATGCAGTAGCTGGTTTCTTTCACCTTGCTCCCTTTTGGAAGCTCGACAATGTATTTTCCCCCTCCTGAAGTTTCATGCTGGTTTTGACCCTGAGTTGTACATTCGTGAGCAACGGATCACTTTTTTTTTCTTTGAAAGAAACAGAGCTGAGAACCTCAGTTTGTTACATGTTAAATTGTACAACAAATTGACCAAATTCTTTTGGAGTCCTGTCAAAGGGTTTCCAAGAGCATGTTACACTTGTGGAGGCTGAACGTAGCCTGACACTGTACATGGGTGACTATCACGGGATATGTTTTTCTGCTGGCTTCATAATAAGTTTCTCCTAAGCCCTGCACATGACTTAAGACTTCAGAAACTTGCGTTGAACTTGATAAAACTGTTTGAATTATTTTCTTTTTTTGTGGGAGCTTTCAAAGTTGTAAACCACTTTTGACTCTGTTGATTTTTCTTAAAATAAAGATACTTTTTTCAAAACGTGTTAGTCCTTTCTGAGTTGCTGGATAGTTTGTACATTTTTTTTGATTCATAGAAAGAAGTTGTCCTTGTATATCCTCCAAATCCACACTGCAGTCAATTACAGCAACCAATTTCTGACACAACTAGGCTCCACAGACACCAAAGAGTGGACAAAATTGAGGGACGTAGATGGGGCGAAACTTTCTCCTGAGAAGGGTCAATGACCAGGGGATTTGAGGAAAACCTTTTTCACTCGAAGGATGGTGATAATTTGGAACTCACTGACTGACAGGGTGGTAGAGGTGAGAACCCTCACTATTTATGAAGCACTTAGATGGGCCCACACACACAAAGGTACAGACCAAGTGCTGGAAAATGGGATTAGAATAGTTAAGTGGATGGCTGGTGTGGATATGATGGGTCAAATGGCCTCTTTCTGTGCTGTAAAACTCTTGACTCTAGATGAGTGGTTTTAGCCAAACCACTGGCGAATCCTGCCTCTAATGTCCTTATTTTTACATCTGCTTGAACTGGCCAATGGGCTTTTGATTGAAGGTAGCTTCCTAAAAGCTGTTTGCATAATAACGTGTGTAGCACATGTGACAGTTGTGCAGGTGCATTGTACTTAATGTGTATCAACGCATTCGAAAGTTAAAGTTTATTTTATTAGTCACAAGTAGGCTTACTGCAATGAAGTTACTGTGAAAGTTGCCTTAGCTAATAGCAATGACTATATACTTGTATAGAAAGTGTGTGTATGTATATATATATATATTAGTGTGTGTGTATATATACAGAATGGATCTATATATGAAATTATTCTTTCATGGAATGAGGGATTGCTGGCAGGACCCGGCAGTGGTTACCCATTCCTAATAGTCCTTGAACTGTGTAACTTGCTGGGCCATTTCGGAGGGCAGTCGACCATATTGCCGCTGCTGTTCTGGACAGATAGGAATTAGAAGTAGACATATTCAGCCCTTTGAGTCTGCTCCGCCATTCAATCAGATCATAGCTAATCTCTCCCTGGTCTCAATCTCCACTCCCTATCTTGGGGATGGCACACTGGTTAGTACTGCTGCCTCACAGCCTCAGGGACCCGAGTTTAATTCTGGCCTCGGGTCACTGTCTGTGTGGAGTCTGCATATTCTCCCCCGTGTCTGCGTGGGTTTCCTATGGGTGCTCTGGTTTCCTCCCACAGTCTAAAAGACCTGCTGGTTAGGTGCATCGGCCATGCTAAATTCTCCCTCAGTGTACCCGAACAGGCACCGGAGTGTGGTGACTAGGGGATTTTCACAGTAACTTCATTGCAGTGTTAATGTAAGCCTACTTGTGACACAAATAAATAAACTTTAAACAGATCCCTCTGCCTGGAAGCATTTTGAATTTGCTCTCTATTTAGGTAATAAGTTGCCTTTATTTTTTCTGCCAAAATGGACAACCTTGCACTTATCCACATTAAACTCCATCTGCCAAACTTTGGCCCATTTTCCTGGCCTATCTATATCCATCCATAGAATATATCCTCTTCAATGCCTGCTTTCCCACCTATTTTAGAATCATCTGCAAATTTTGTTGTGTCACGCTCTGTCCCTGCTTGCAGAGCATTTATATGGATAGTAAACAGTTGAGGTCTGAGGACCGACCCCTGCAGCACCCCACTAGTTACGTTTCGCCAGCCAGAAAGACCTGTTTACCCCGACCCTCTGCTTTCTGTAGACCCTAAAAGGGCATTAGGAGCCAGATGGGGATCAATGACTGGGCACCATTACTGAGACTAGCTTTCAATAACTCCTCCAGCTGCCAATGGAACCTGTGTCCACAGAGCATTAATAAGGAGATGCTGGCATTGGACTGGGGTAAACACAGTAAGAAGTCTCACAACACCAGGTTAAAGTCCAACAGGTTTATTTGATAGCAAAAGCCACTAGCTTTCAGAGCGCTCACTGCTCCTTCGTCGGGTGAGTGGGATTTCCGTTCACAAATAGGGCATATAAAGACAAACTCAATTTACAAAATAATGGTTGGAATGCGAATCTTTACAGGCAATCAAGTCTTAAAGGTACAGACAATGTGAGTGCCAGTGTCACAGAGCATTAGCCATGGCTTTGCATTACTGGTCCAATGACATTACCTCCACATTTGGGGGTGGGTGGGGTGTCACTATGGTGAAAATTGACAGAACCAAGTATCTGTTCAGTGGTAGAATTCCCGCCTGCCACGGGGAGGCTCGGGTATGATTCCCAGCCAATGCAAGGGTGGCACAAGGTTAGCACTGCTGCCTCAGAGCACCAGGGACCCAGGTTCGATTGCCGGCTTGGGCCGCTGTCTGTGCGGAGTCTGCGCTTTCTCCCCATGTCTGCGTGGGTTTCCTCTGGGTGCTCCAGTTTCCTCCCACAGTCCAAAAGATGTGCTGGTTAGGTGCATTGGCCATGTTAAATTCTCCGTCGGTGTATCTGAACAGGCGCCGGAGTGTGGCAACAAGGGGATTTTCACAGTAACTTCGTTGCAGCGTTGACATAAGCCTACTTGTGACACCAATAAATAAACTTTGAAATTTTAAACTTGGTGCCTTCTGTCAATGACCAAACATAAGGTAGCCATCCACAAGGTACTGGAGTGTGGCAACTAGGGGATTTCCACAGTAACTTAATTGCAGTGTGAATGTAAGCCTACTTGTGACACTAACAAACTTTACTTCACTTTACATCCACTGTCTGAGAATCAAATGATCTTTGTTGTTTATCAACCATCTTTCTTCTTGAGGCCAATCTCACAATTGAACAAGCTGCCAAAGGGTCACAGATCCAACACTGGAAACCAATTAGTGCCATCCTTCGATTATTTCTACTTCAGTTTTTCATTATCAGGATCACCATCTCAGCCGGTTTAGCTGGCACTACTCATGTAAATGTAAAGTAAAGTTTGTTAGTGTCATAAGTTGGTTTACATTCACACTGCAGTGAAGTTACTGTGAAAATACTCTAGTTGCCACACTCCAGCGTCTGTTCGGGTACACTGAGGGAGAATTTAGTATGGCCAATCCACCTAATGTGCACATCTTTGGACTGTGGGAGGAAACCGGAGTACCTGGAGGAAACCCACGCAGACACAGGGAGAACGTGCAGATTCCGCACAGACAGTGACCCAAGTTGGGATTCGAACCCAAAGTCCCTAGCGTTGTGAAGGCACCAGTGCTAACCACTGTGCCACCATGCCGCCCCTGTTGGCGGATTATGGATATAAGGCTATGATGCCAAAACAAGTTGAAGAAGAAGCTGGATATTGATGTTCTGGAAATGTTGTCTTACTGTGGGGCAGCAATTTCCATTTACACAGCACCTTTAATGTAATACAACTCCCCATTGCATCTCCTGGGAGCGTCACGACAATGAGCGTGTAAGGAGATATTGGGAGAAACAGCCAGAAGTTCGGTCAGAGGTCGGCTTTTAGGATTATCTTTAAACAAGGGAGGGGTTTAGAGAGGGAGCTTTGAGTCCAGGCAGCTGAAGACTTGGCCACTAACTGAGAAGCTATTAGAATGTGGAAAGTGCGAGAAACCAGAGTTGAGAAAGCAGATGATAAAAGAATATCTCCATTTTAAAATTCTCATCTTTATTTTCAAATCCCTTCATGAGATTTTCTCGGCCAAAGTTCTGGAGGGATTTAAAAAACAAGGGTGAGAATTTTTAAATGGAGCTGCTACCTAACTGGAAGTCAGTGTAGGTCAGCGAGAGCAGGATGTTTATAACAACATTTAACTCCCTTATCTCTTCCTTTTCATTGTCTCCTCAATATTCCAGGATGTTTCTTTTCTATCTGTGGATATACAGGCTGGTCTAGTCTTGTCCTTTAAATAAGTAAATGGCATTGAGTAAAAGCTGTATTAAACTATATGAAAGCCCACTCAGTCTGTCCAACTGTGGTATGTGAATTCAGTTTGCAGACCGTGTGTGTGTGTGTGTTGCACCCAGGGTGTGTGTGTGTGTGTGTTGTACCCAGGGAAGAGGACAGTCATAGAATCCTGACAGTGCTGAAGGAGGCCATTTGGCCCATCGAGTCTGCACCGACCACAATCCCACCCAGGCCCTATTCCTGTAACCCCTCATATTTACCCTGCTAATCCCCCTGACACTAGGGTTAAATTAACAAGGCCAATCCACCTAACCCGCACATCTTTTGACTGTAGGAGGAAACTGGAGCACCCGGAGGAAACCCACACAGACACGGGGAGAACACGCAGACTCCACACAGACAGTGACCTGAGGCCAGAATTGAATCCCGGTCCCTGGTGCTGTGAGGCAGCAGTACTAACCACTGTGTCACCCTGAAAGAAAGACCAATTCTGTGCTTTCATCTGAGTTCTTCAGCATTTTAAGTCTCACACCCCTACTAGACTCTACTCCAGTTTTCCTCATGTTAATCTATGAAGACATTCTTCAATATTAAACGGGTTTTATTTTGCTGATTTCTATTGATAGGCATCCACATTTTCACCGACTGGGTGCCTATCGTGCAGTTTGTGTCCAATTTACATTTGTGCCAGTTTGTTCTGAGCTCTCAGGTATGTTGTTATGGCAGAAAGAGGTTGAGAATTCTGTTACGTTGAACAATGGTATCATTATTTGCAAGTGAACTTTGCACACTGTTTAGTTCAAGTCAAGTTGGCTGGCTGATTGGTGCAGTTTTTACTTGCCTGTCCAAGATCAGATTAAAATGGATAGGGACATGTCACATAGGCAGTGTAAACATTCAAAGAATTAAAAACAGAAAATACTGGTGTGACAGCATCTGTGAAGAGGGGAACCAAGTTTACATTTCAGAAATCTGTGCTTGGAAAAGTTCGAAATGTAAAGTACTTTGAGCAAGTGAGGGAGTGATGAATGAGTGGGTAAAAGAACAAAAGAGCAGGCCTATGATTGGCAGAAGGGCAGGGAAAGCCTTGATGACAAAAGGAATAAGTACTGCAAGGCCAAAGGGAGTGACAACGGGGCATAAGAACATAAGAACATAAGAAATAGGAGCAGGAGTAGGCCATCTAGCCCCTCGAGCCTGCCCCGCCATTCAATAGGATCATGGCTGATCTGACGTGGATCAGTACCACTTACCCACCTGATCCCCATAACCCTTAATTCCCTTACCGCTCAGGAATCCATCCATCCGCGCTTTAAACATATTCAGCGAGGTAGCCTCCACCACCTCAGTGGGCAGAGAATTCCAGAGATTCACCACCCTCTGGGAGAAGAAGTTCCTCCTCAACTCTGTCTTAAACTGACCCCAAGTGAGGAACAAGCCATATGTCTGCAGGAGGTGCGACTAGCAGCATAGCTCCTATCCAAATGCAAAATAAATAAGAAATAGAGAAGAAATGAACCTGAAAGAAATGAAACATATCTGTGGGTGGCACAGTGGTTAGCACTGCTGCCTCACAGCGCCAGGGACCCGGGTTCGATTCTGGCCTTGGGTGACTGCCTGTGGAATTTGCACATTCTCCCTGTGTCTGTGTGGGTTCCCTCTGGGTGCTCCGGTTTCCTCCCTAAGGTGTGTGGGTTAGCTGGATTAGTGGGGTAAATGCATGGGGAGGACCTGGATAAATACTCTTTCAGAGAGTCAGTACAGACTCGATGGGCTGAATGCCTCATTCTGCACTGTAGGGATTCTAACGTTCATTCAAACTTTCACAATTAGGATTAGTCTGCTATTTTTATTCCTGATTTTCCCTAGGTGGCAGGTGGTTCTCCTAATAGTTAACAGTTAAGGAGTTGCCTCTAAACCCCTTCCCACTCTGGTCAAGGCATGGGAAATGAACCAGTGAATAGGGGTTCCCAAGTTTTTGTTCACTTGGAAAGGGTGTAGTGCGTGGACATGATCCTTCTGTCTACAAAGGACTGGGCCCTGTATGCCAATATATGTGGTTCCAAGCAAGAAATAAGTCTTGGTGCAATTGTGCAAGGTTTTGGTGAGACTACATCGGGAATACTGTGTGCAGTTTTGGTCTCCATGTTTAAAGAAGGATTAGACTACTCGCAGTGGAGGCGGTACATTTAATGTCCACTAAATTGGTCTCTGGGATATGGAGGTTGTCCTGTGATGACAGACAGTAAATTGGGTGTGTTTCCTCTGGAGCTTTGAAAGGTCAATAAAAGAGTTACCCAGAATCTCAAAGTTGTTCTAATTCTAACATTTTCTGAGTAATTATTACTGAAAGCCAGTCAGAACCATCCAAAGTTTGCGATTTAAATTGCATTTCCAGATGACTCGTGCGGGGCAATCTCCCATCGGAAGTTTGAACTTCTTGAACGATTGCTGTGTGAATCTTACCTGAGGATTTCCAGGAGGAGGTTTCCCAGTGCATCTTTGGGGTTCCTCCAGGAAGCACTGCCCTGGAGCTTGGAAGTTAAGGGCTGAAAAAATAGTTCAAAACTCTGGAGAAAAAAAGTGCTTAGAGGAATTGGAGACAATCTCATTGAAAAATACAAAATGCTGAAGAGACTCGATAGGGTAGATGCTGAGAGGGTGTTTCTGCTGGTCAGGGAATCTCAAACACGAGGGCACAGTCTGAGGGTAAAGGGCAGATTTGGGACTGAGAGGAGCAGTAATTACCTCACTCAGAGGATTGTGAATCTTTGGAATTCTCTAGTTATGGATGCTCCATCACTGAGTACATTTAAGGCTGGGATAGGCAGACTTTTGGTCTCTTCGGGAATTAAGGGGAGTGGGCAGAAAAATGGGGTTAAAGCCCAAGATCAGCCAGGATCATAGTGAATGGCAAAGCATGCTCTATTCCTGTTCCAGTTTCTTGTGTTTAGAGCACAGCGAAGGCCACAAACTAGTATGTAACCAGCTCGACAGCTACTGAAGTAGGAGAGATTATTGACCATGTTACCATGTTATTTGCCTGCTCTTTGCGTGATATGTCAGTCTGAGGGATTTGTCCAATTTACTCATGTTGAAAACAGTCATGGTGTAAATGTTTGTTCTCTCAGCCTCTGACGTTATTTGCTTTTATGATTTATCTGGACTGTTTTGATGGAGCACAGCCCAGATATGTGTTGAGTACAGAGGATAATGAACACCTTACAATGGATGTATTGTCGTGCACACCACAGGTAATATTTGCAACACAAATTTAAATTAACCTCCACCCTTATTTTGTAACTCTCCCTGAGTTTTGTGGTATGTATTCAGAGGTTACAGCATTTAAAAGAGATGTGAATATAATGTGACATGTGCATGTGGAATTTTAATCTTTAATTTCATTGGCTTGTTAAATATATATAGAACTTCCTGAAAAGGACTTTATAAAAAAACAAAGGCATTGTCTTAAGATGGCTGCTCCATGTCACCTGACATATCTGGTATTACAAGTTGATCAGTTTCTGGAAGTTTCCAATGTGGATTGCAATTAAAGTTAAAGTTTATTTATTAGTCACAAGTAGGCTTACATTAACACTGCAATGAAGTTACTGTGAAAATCACTCAGTTGCCACAATCTGGCGCCTGTTCGGGTACACTGAGGGAGAATTTAGCATGGCCAATGCATCTAACCAGTACATCTTTGGACTGTGGGAGGAAACCGGAGCACCTGGAGGAAACCCACGCAGACAAAGGGAGAATGTACAATCTCCACACAGACAGTGACCCAAGCCAGGAATCAAACCCAGGTCCCTGGCACTGTGAGGCAGCAGCGCTAACCACTGTGCCACCATGTCACCCCTAGGGTATCTCAAGATAAACCTCAAGATTACACCTGCTGATGTCAAGAATTATTTCAAAGTAGAACTGAAACTAGTAACTGGCTCTCACCAATTGTATCTCTATAAAGCTACCTCTCGGGCAGAGACATGAAGTCTACCAAGACAATGACTATATAGAAAGTGTTGATACGTTCTTCCCAGCTTATCCCAGAAAAGAATGGTCCATTCCTAAATGATGGCTGGCTGATTGAAGAAATGAATCACATTGGCCACAACGCAATAGCCAAGGTCCATCCAGGCGTAAGCTAATCAATTAACTTCTGTGGAATAGCCTTTGTTAAGAGAGAGGTCATGTAACCAAGACTACCATTTTGAAATATATTTTATGACATTATCCAGGTTGCCTTTTGGACAATCTCGAAGAAGAGGTCTGCAAATAGACTAGTAACACCCTCCTTCTTCCCCCTACTTTTCCCAACTTCAGAGCCTCATTTTTCTCCCTTTCTGGAATGCATCACAGCGATAGAGAATTTCAATCAGCCAGTTTATATCATACCAGAATCAACAGTATGAAGGATATTTCCAAATCCCAGAGCATTTCCAGGGGAAAAAAACCTGGACAACCATTGAAAAAAGTGGCTTCACGGACAGCAGTGAAGGAATCATAAACAATAAACTCTTTATTTTTCTTTGCCTTTTATCATTGAACCTTAATTTGGCCAAAAATTAACCTCCTCTACTGTCTAGCTTGTAATTTTGCTTGTGTGGTGTGTGTGTGAGAGAAATATCTTTACCTGGGTGGGTTTTTTAGCACACTAAAAACAATCAGAGGATTAGATAGGGTGGATAGTGAGAGCCTTTTTCCTCGGATGGTGTTGGCTAGCACGAGGGGACATAGCTTTAAATTGAGGGGTGAGAGATATAGGACAGATGCTAGAGGTAGGTTCTTTACTCAGAGAGTAGTAAGGGCGTGGAATGCCCTGCCTGCAGCAGTGGTGGACTCGTCAACGTTGAGAGCGTTCAAGTGGTTATTGGATAAACATATAGATGATATTGGAATAGCGTAGATTAGAGGGGCTTTAGATTGGTACCACTGGTCGGCGTAACATCGAGGGCCGAAGGGCCTGTACTGCGCTGTAATGTTCTATGTTCTATGTTCTAACCCCTTTGTGTTTAAGCTCAAGATGCCTGCCAGAAAGAGTTATTTGCAATCTACA
The DNA here is from genome assembly GCF_964213995.1 of Mustelus asterias. NCBI lineage: Eukaryota > Metazoa > Chordata > Chondrichthyes > Carcharhiniformes > Triakidae > Mustelus > Mustelus asterias. Next base: position 76,620,038 of record NC_135821.1, on the reverse strand, counting down.
CATAAATAATTAAGTAGACACTTTCATCCTTATAAATTCCAAAGAAATCCCTTGATACAATCAATTGAGATGTGGGAATGAAAGGTTGGTACCTGGCAGCCTAACCCTATGTACCTATCACAGCAATAGCATAACCTATCTTGAAATTCCTTGAAGAACACTTTTTTATATTTTTCAAGATAGGTGCTAAATTGCCCCTTAGTGTCAGGGAGATTAGTCGGGTAAATAGGTGCGGTTGCAGGGATAGGGCCTGGGTGGGCTTGGTGGGCCGAATGGCCTCCTGCGCTGTAGGGATTCGATAATTCCATAATCTTTCAAAATGTAGCAGCTTCCATGAGGGGTTTAAACTGCATTCTGCACATATTTATAACGAGTGATATTTGAGAGATTGTTGAACACTAACTCCCAGTTCGCCAAATTCATATCCTTATGAACTGAACCCAATCACACTGTGAACACCTTGGTTCACTTTGGTTTGCTCCCAATTAGAATAGTTTGCACAGCAATTAGTCACAATTTACTGACCTGTACTAGAAATTTACTCCAGAGAAAATGGACCAGAACTCAGTAGGTATTCCAGTGAGTAGCCAGCTGCACATACTGCAATGGAGAGTTGTGGCTTTGAATGTTTGTGATGAAAGTTAGAATATTGACAGGTTATGTTTGTAGAAAACTCTCATGTAACCAGTGAATTGTGACAAAGGACTTGGGGAATGGTAAATGACATGCCCCTTCTCACGAAGGAGAAACGGGATGTGTCAGTTACACTTGGGTTGGTTATGTGCAAACGCCTACAATTCATAATATAGGATTAAATTAGTGAACACAAGGCATGGATTAGTGAGGGACAGTCAGCATGGATTTATAAAGGGCAAGCTGGAAGATGAGATCATAGGAGGAGGGCAATTAGTCACTTGAGTCAGTTCCTCTGCTATTCAATCAGATTGTGGCTGATCTGCAACCAAATTCGAAAACCCACCTTTGTCCCATATCCTTTAACAACTCTAGTTAACAAAATCTAACAATCTCAGATTTAAGAATTGGTCTAGCACCGGTTGCTATTTGCGATGGTTTTACAAACTTCTGTAGCACTTTGTGTGAAGAAAAGTTTCCTAGTTTCACTCCTGAAAGGTCTATCTCCAAATTTTACTCTTTGTTCCCTAACCTACTCCCCAAACCATGATGTGGAGATGCTGGCGTTGAGCTGGGATGGGCACGGTAAGAAGTCTCACAACGCCAGGTTAAAGTCCAACAGGTTTATTTGATATCACGAGCTTGCGGAGCACTGCCCCTTCATCAGGTGAGTGAGTACTGATTCCTGATGAAGGAGCAGCGCTCTGAAAGCTCGTGATACCAAATAAACCTGTTGGATTTTAACCTGGTGTTGTGAGACTTCTTACTGTACTCCCCAAACCGGCAGAGATAGTTTATCTCTGCCTCTTCATCTGTTCCCCGAAATATCTTAAAGACTTTGATCAATTCACCCCTTAACATTCTAAATTCCAGGGAATATAACCTTAGCTTGTGTAATCCCTCCTCGTAATTGAACCTTTAGCATCTAAGGACCAGTCTAGAGACTGATGTGCCACACTCCCTCGAAGAGCAGTATATCTGTTCCAAGATAAGGAAGTTGGAACTGTTCACAATGCTCCAGCTGCGCTCTAACCATGGCTTTGTACAGCCGAAACACAGCTTCTACCCGCTTGTATTCTCAGCCTCGAGGTGGAAAGGTCAACACTCCACCAGCCTTTTTGATTAATTTCTGTATCTGCTCATTACATTTTAATGATCGATGTCTCCACACACCACCACCCCCCCCCCCCACCCCACCCCCCCCTCCTCTCCCCACACTTGACCAGTTTATTTGATTCCTTTGGGAAATATCTAACTGTTTAGTTGAAGTTAGTGGGGTGGTTGTTCTACAAATGGATTTACAGAAGGCATTGATTGCATGCCAGATGAGAAAATTATGAAGGGAGACATGTAGCATTAACACGAATGAAACCACGCAGCTAGAGACACATCCGCAAGCCAGAAGCTGGAAAGTGTAGGTGTTCCTGGTTGGATATGGGTTGTGCTGCACCCTAGGTTGCTTCACTGGTACTTCTTCTGTGTTTGATTTATGTAAACAACAGTCTCAAGAGCTTTCACATGAAACTTTTTAAAGGGCATGGTCGACCATGGTGCGTTGCTGGACAAAGATCGGTTAGCGGATGTGATACATTTTGGCCAAATGGAACTTTGAGAAATGATACAGATATAGGCCGGAATTTCTATTGGGTTCTTTTCTGATTTGTTTTACAAACAGGAGGAGGTTGCTGGAGAATCTGACTGTTTGCACAGTTTCTCTGGGGTTTCCATTAATCTTCTGCAGAAGTTTTTTTTTATTCATTCGTGGGACATGGGCGTCGCCGGCTGGGCCAGCATTTATTGCCCATCCCTAGTTGCCCTTGAGAAGGTGGTGGTGAGCTGCCTTCTTGAATCGCTGCAGTCCACATGCTGTGAGTTGACCCACAATGCCAAGAGGGAGAGAGTTCTAGGATTTTGACCCAGTGACTGCAAAGGAACGGCGATATATTTCCAAGTCAGGATGGTGAGTGGCTTGGAGGGGAACTTGCAGGTGGTGGTGTTCCCATGTATCTGCTGCCCTTGTCCTTCTAGATGGAAGTGGTCATGGGTTTGGAAGGTGCTGTCTAAGGATCTTTAGTGAATTGCTGCAGTGCATCTTGTAGACAGTGCACACTGCTGCTACTGAACATCAGTGGTAGAGGGAGTGGATGTTTGTAGATGTGGTGCCAATCATGTGGGCAGCTTTGTCCTGGATGGTGTCAAGCTTCTTGAATTGTTGGAGCTGCACTCATCCAGGCAAGTGGGGAGTATTCCATCACACTCCTGATTTGTGCCTTGTAGATGGTGAATAGGCTTTGGGGAGTCAGAAGGTGAGTTACTCACCGCAGTATTCCTAGCCTCTGACCTGCTCTTGTAGCCACTGTGTTTATGTGGTGAGTCCAGTTGAGTTTCTGGTCAATGGTAACCCCAAGGATGTTGACAGTGGGGGATTCAGTGATGATAACACCACTGAATGTCAAGGGGCGGTGGTTAGAGTGTCTCTTATTGGTGATGGTGGAAAATGAGAGAATTGTGGTGGAAGTTCTGCCCTGTACTATCTACTTTGTACCACCTGCCTGTACCCACATTGTCTGTATCTTTAAGACCTGGCTGGTTGTAGGGATTCGCATTCTAATCAGTATTCTGTAACTTGATTTTGTGTCTCTGTGCACTGTTTGAGAGCACATTTCCACTCCATCTGACGAAGGAGCAGCGCTCCGAAAGCTAATGGTATTTGTTACCAAATAAACCTGTTGGACTTTAACCTGGTGTTGTTAAAACTCTTACTGAGTTGAAAGAACACCAGGATTTTCCCACCCTTCTCACTAGTAGGACTTCTGGTCTCACGGAAGGTAACTCTCATGGTGGGATCCCCTGGCTGCGAGATGGGAGAGCCACTCAAAACGCTGTAGACATCAACGGGCCTGGAAGATGCTGCCAGCAGCCAATGACGAACCACCTCCACTGCTGGAAAACAGGCTTTGAGGAGACTGGAAAATCCCACCCGTTGTTTTTGAGAAGAAGGAAATGTTTTAATGCAGAATACAATCATTGATCCACTTTGGAGAGCCTAAAACATCAATGTGGCAATTAATGTAACCATTGAGTTATATGGTGAAGAATTGGGAATAGAATGAAGCTAGCAAATTTATTTTAGAACAAAATCATGGTATGATAAATGTCTTCAATCACATGTTTTATTTATTTGGGCATATCACTATTTCTTACTTTACAATGTCAAAGTCGCCTTATCCAGAAATCCATAATTTCTCTGAGACTTTCCGTTCACATATTTTCTTCAAATTGTAAAACTGAAGTCAACTTAAAACTTAGTAAAAAGAGGTAAATAGCCACAGTTCAAAATATTTCCTATTTATGAAATATGACAAACATAGTTCACATGTTTTTATTTAAACTTTGGGTGCAAAATGTCAGAATAAGAATAAGGCTGGAGGCTAGTTAGACCATTCCATAGATCATACGCAATATCTTCCATTTATATTACGCTAGTTTAGAAAAACACCCCAAGGCACTTCACATGGTTGTGAAGAAAGAAAATGGACCTTGAGCCAAAAAAATCTAAGATTAGGAGGAGAAACCAAAAACTTGGTCAAAGAGTTGGATTTCCACGAGGATCTCAATGGAAGACTTATCCTATTGAAGGTTCAATTGTGAAGGGTCCAGCGAAGGAAGAGCAGGGCGGGTGAAACAGGGTAATTCCCAACATCACTGGGATAGAACTGATGCATATCCTACTAGGCAGTGCGGTTAGAGGAGGTCCATTGATTGTTAAAACTAATTCCATAGAGCTCACGGAAGATTTGAGAATAATATTGTAGGAGTTAATGACAACCATCTTGAGGGCAGAGTAAAATTATAGAATCCTACAGTGCACAAGGAGGCCATTTGGTCCATCGAGTCTGCATCGACCACAATCCCACCCAGGCTCTATCCCCATAACCCTAGCTAGATCCCCTGACACTAAGAGACAATTTAGCACGGCCAATGTACCTAATTCACACATCTTTGGACTGTGGTAGGAAATCGGAGCACCCGGAGGAAACCGATGCAGACATGGGCAAACTCCGCACAGTGACCCACGGTGGGAATCGAACCCAGGTTCCTGGCACTGTGAGGCAGCAGTGCTAACCACTGTGCCGCAGATCCTCCATGCTAGGAATTACTAGAGTCAGAGATACACAGCACGGAAACAGGCCCTTCGGATCCATGTCAACCAGGTTTCCTAAACTGAACTGGTCCCATTTGCCTGTGTTTGGCCCATATCCCTCCAAACTTTTCCCACCCAGGTACCTGTCCAACTGTTGTTTAAACGTTGTAATTTGATGATTAAGAGGGACAGAAAATGGGAGGGTGAAAAGTTAAATGGAGAGACTGGACTAGAGTGTGTGTGTCACACTGCGATACCCTGAGAGAATTCAGATTCTCTCAGGGCGGCACGGTAGCACAGTGGTTAGCACTGCTGCTTCACAGCTCCAGGGTCCCGGGTTCGATTCCTGGCTCGGGTCACTGTCTGTGTGGAGTTTGCACATTTTCCTCGTGTCTACGTGGGTTTCCTCCGGGTGCTCCGGTTTCCTTCCACAGTCCAAAGATGTGCGGGTTAGGTTGATTGGCCAGGTTAAAAAAAAAAATTGCCCCTTAGAGTCCTGGGATGCGTAGGTTAGAGGGATTAGCGGGTAAAATATGTGGGGGTAGGGCCTGGGTGGGATTGTGGTCGGTGCAGACTCGATGGGCCGAATGGCCTCCTTCTGCACTGTAGGGTTTCTATGGATTCTATGAGATGAACCGTGTAACCTATAGCCTGATTTTTTAAAAAGTTGGCTTCCGTGCAGTGCCATTTCAACTCATTTTGTTTCAAATGTCATTCCCTTGCATCAGAATTGCATCTTTTTCTCTCTGTGTAACAGCTGCTTTTGTTGAAGGAACTGTTCCTGGCAAGGCTGTGATCCACTGCGATATCCGGGTGAATTCATTTTCCGTGCAGTTGCCTGCTGCTGATAATTGCAAGTTGTTCATTTTCAACACTTCTAACTATGAAGGGTACATGGACTTGAGTATCAAACCAAACCAGGATTGACCATCCCATTGAAGTGCATTGCTAACATTCCTAAGTTGCTTCAACATGCTGCGATATTTAAGAAATTAGCCTACTAAAGGCAATTGGAAATATGGGGCATTGTGCAGTTGAGATAATACTTTTACCTGCAATTCAGATCAGAAGAATAACCTTTAATATGAGAAGCACATTAAAAAACACTAGTTAGGCCTCAGCAACAGCACTGTGTCTAATTCTGCACACCCCAATTTAAGAAGGCTTTTAATGGGGTGCAGTGGAGGTTCACCAGAATGGATGAGGGATTCATCCAGGAATGAGTGGTTAGAAGCCAGGAAAAGCTGGATTTGTTCCCCCCAGAGCAGAGAAAGCAAAGAAAAGATTTAAAAGGCATCCAAAATTTTGAAGGGTTTTGACAGAGTAATTAAGAAGATGCAGAAGGTAACTCTAAACCACTGAGTTATCTTGCCAAGCATAATCACGGACAAATCCAATGGAAGTCCATGGTCACCAATGCCCTCTTCGCACTAGAAAGTGATCGTGCCATTATCAAAAGAACAAAAATGTGCATTTTTAGCTTCAAATGAGAAGACTACTTCAGTGGCTAACTTTCTGGTCACTATACTGGACACTGATTTAGTGAGATATCTGGCATTGTTGCTACACCAAGACAATGGGGGTGATTTTCCCAGCCCGTAGATCTGCTCTAGCAGCACAACGGGCTGGGTGACATCAGCGGAGGCCCCCACTGGGCACCACGGCCTCTACGCCTCGCCAGGACCAGAAGATCCCACCAGCAGGAATGGAAAATCCCACCCAGAGTCCTTCCACTTATGGAGAAGCTGGAGGTCACGTATGTGAAATAGACACCAAGAAATTCAATAGGGAATGCAGAAGAAACATTTCAACCCAAAAAGTGGTGAGAATATGCAACTCACCACCAGATGAAAGTGGTCGAACTTGAATTTAAGGGAAAGCTGGGTAAACATTTGAGGGAGAAGGGAATAGAGTGTTTGAAAGAAAGTGTTAAATGAGGAAAGATAGGAGGAAGCTCAAGCGGAACATAAGCACTGGCATGTATTGGTGGGGCTGAATGGCCTGTTGCTACATAATCCTATGTAATTAGGGAGAAAACAGTCTGGAAAATTCCTTTCCAACCCCCTTAGCCGATAGAAACAAAATCACCATGTTGCAGCTCGTGAATATGTCATTCTTGCAGCTGTCTATAAAACATTGTGCGAAAAGTAATATTTTTGTACTTTATGCCGGTGCCTGGGTGTCTGGTTAAATAGACCGACATTATAAATTGCAAATCACTGACAGAATCAGCAGATTGACTGCAATTTCAATCTATCTGATTTGCTTAGGTCAGTTGAATGTTACAGATTTAACGAAATCTACTGAAGCTTGGGCTCTGCAATGACTATAAATGTGCCAAAGTTTGGCTGATGTATTGCACTGGGCAAAGATCCAGGAGGCAAACATTGGGACTGATATAGCAAGGACTCAGACACTGTGATTGCACTCTCCATTGGGCAGCTGGAGATAAACTTTATCAAAATGATGTAGCATTGAGAGAAATGAGAGCTTCTGTCCAACATTTACCCCTCCCGGGAAAATCTAATAGTCACATCTGATTGTGGAATGTCCCTTTCGCAAAAGCAACCCCACCGCTGAAATTACCACTGTCATATTAGTCAGAGAACTAGTAATCGGCGAGGGAATGGACAACAAGAAAAGTTTTAAGGAAGAATAAGTGCAAATATCACTCACTTACTCAAATGCAAAATGGCTCACTGTAGAAAATCAAAGTAGGACTAGAAAATGAAAAAGTGCTGACAGGAGCAGGAATGTAATGACGTTTAAGACTAAGAATAAAGGAATTTGAGAAAGCAAAGAAATTGTGATATCTCTGAAAAACAATACAATTATTTTTCAATGGCTTCTGAGCCATTGGAACCTGCCAGTTTCTTAATGTTCACTCCCATTTCAGCCATTTGCACACTCTGTCTTGTATTTGTATCTGATTTATCTCATTGTACCTCCTACTCTCTCAACCTTGTAAATGTACTGCCAGCAACAAAGACAAATGAACAAGATAAGTGCTGGAGTCACCAGTTTCTTCCGGTGGTATGCAGTTAGACTCTCAGCCTGCCGTTTTGGGTCAATAATGCCAAAGTCCCATAGCTGGGCTGCACAGAACATTTCCCCAAGACTGAAGAGCCTCAGCTAGAAATATAAAACCTGCCATGTGTAAAGAGAAGCTGCAGAACACAAAGGAATGAAACAAACAAGAGGGTGGATCTCATAGAGACTTATAAAATTCTAACAGGACCAGACAGGATAGATGCAGGGAGGATGTTCCAGATGGTGGGAGAATCCAGAACTAGGGGTCACAGTCTGAGGATTCATGATAGACCATTTAGGACGGAGGTGAGGAGACATTTCCTCACCCAAAGAGTGGTGAGCCTGTGGAATTCATTACCACAGGAAGTAGTTGATGTCAAAACATTGAACGTATTCAAGAGGCGGCTGGATATAGCACTTGGGGTGAATGAGGTCAAAGATTATGGGGAGAAAGCAGGATTAGGCTATTGAGTTGGACGATCAGCCATGATTGTGATGAATGGCGGAGCAGGCTCGAAGGGCCGAATGGCCTCCTCCTGCTCCTATCTTCTATGTTTCTATGTTAAGAGCTTTTATTGCAAAAGGCTCTTACAGGCCCTTACATTAGAACTGATCATAATCCTGGCCCAACTGCTGATGGTGTCACCAGTACGTCACATGATCAAACTCTTAAGGGGACGTTGGCCCAGCGAGGGACAAACATGAATACACAACAGACCACTGCGGCTTTTGATCAACTGTCCAGCTGCAAATCTTTAGTTGCCCAAGTGTTGTCACCAGTTCCCCTCATCCACTCAAGGAGAAGCCATTCTATAATGGAAATGTAGAACAATATCCTGAGGTGTAAATGATGCAGCGTAGCTGCCTTCAGAGGTACAGGATACAACTTCACATGATGGCTTCAATCCCGGGCTTTGGAGACAAAACAACCACCAGAAACTTCAAACATTTGATGAGTGTAACGTTCTTAGCAGAAAAGGAGATTTTGGGCTTATGACCCCCGAAGACAGTGGTTCCCAAACTTTTTTCACTGGGCCGCACTTTCGGAATAAATATCTGCTTGCCACACCGAATTTTTTATTGATAAGAAATACATTCAAAAACAAAAAAAAACAACTCCTAGCAGTGCTTGATTCATAACATAGAACACAACTACTTTATATGAAGACATAAGGCAGCAAGTTAGAGGAGTAAATTGGAAGGAGGTATTCTCGAGGAAATGTACTGAAGAGAGGTGGCAGTTTTTCAAGGAATGTCTGTCTAGAGTTCTACAGGACACGTTTCGAGCAGACAGGGAGGTGTTGGTCGGTTAAAGGCAACGTGGGGCACGAAAGCTGTGCGAGACCTAGTCGCGAAGAAAAGGAAAGCGTACAAAAGGTTCAGAGAGCTTGGCGAAGATAGGGATCTAGATGAGTATACGGCTTGTTGGAAGGGACTAAAGAAGGAAATTAGGAGAGCCAGAAGGGGTCACGAGAAGGCCTTTGCAGGTAGGATTAAGGAGAACCCTAAGGCGTTCTATAAATATGTGAAAAGTGAAAGGATGAGACGTGAAGGAATAGGGCCTATAAAAGGTGAAGTCTGTACGGAACCAGTAGAAATGGCAGAGGTGCTCAATGAGTATTTTGCCTCGGTGTTCACAGAGGAAAAGGACCTGGGTGGATGTACTGCGGGCTTGCGGTGGACTGAAAAGATTGAGTATGTGGACTTTAAGAAAGAGGTTGTGCTGGAATCTTTGAATGGCATCAAGATAGATAAATCGCCGGGTCCGGATGGGATGTACCCCAGGTTACTGTGGGAGGTGAGGGAAGAGATTGCAGAGCCTCTGGTGATGATCTTTGCGTCATCGATGGAGACGGGAGAGGTGCCAGAGGATTGGAGGATTGCGGATGTGGTTCCTATTTTCAAGAAGGGCAATAGGGATAGCCCAGGAAATTACCGACCGGTGAGTCTAACCTCAGTGGTTGGTAAGCTGATGGAGAAGATCCTGAGGGACAGGATTTATGAGCATTTAGAGAGGTTTAGTATGCTCAAGAATACTCAGCACAGCTTTGTCAAAGGCAGATTGTGCCTTACGAGCCTGGTGGAGTTCTTCGAAAATGTGACTAAACACATTGACGAAGGGAAAGCGATAGATGTGGTTTATATGGATTTTAGCAAGGCGTTCGATAAGGTCCCCCATGCAAGGCTTCTAGAAAAAGTGAGAGGGCATGGGATCCAAGGGGCTGCTGCCCTGTGGATCCAGAACTGGCTTGCCCAAAGGAGGCAGAGAGTGTGTATAGATGGGTCTTTTTCTAAATGGAGGTCGGTCACCAGTGGTGTGCCCCAGGGATCTGTTCTGGGACCCTTGCTGTTTGTCATTTTCATAAATGACCTGGATGAGGAAGTGGAGGGATGGGTTGGTAAGTTTGCTGACGACACGAAGGTTGGTGGGGTTGTGGATAGTCTGGAGGGATGTCAGAAGTTACAGAGGGACATAGATAGGATGCAAGACTGGGCGGACAAGTGGCAGATGGACTTCAACCCAGATAAATGCGTCGTGGTCCATTTTGGCAGGTCAAATGGGATGAAGGAGTACAATATAAAGGGAAAGACTCTTAGCACTGTAGAGGATCAGAAGGACCTTGGGGTCCGGGTCCATAGGACTCTAAAATCGGCCCCTCAGGTGGAGGAGGCGGTTAAGAAGGCGTATGGTGTGCTGGCCTTTATCAATCGAGGGATTGAGTTTAGGAGTCCAGGGATAATGATGCAGCTATATAAAACCCTCGTCAGACCCCACTTAGAGTACTGTGCTCAGTTCTGGTCGCCTCATTACAGGAAGGATGTGGAAATGATTGAAAGGGTGCAAAGGAGATTCACAAGGATGTTGCCTGGATTGAGTGGCATGCCTTATGAGGATAGGCTGAGGGAGCTCGGTCTTTTCTCCTTGGAGAGACGTAGGGTGAGGGGAGACCTAATAGAGGTATATAAGATGTTGAGAGGCATAGATCGGGTGGACTCTGAGGCTTTTTCCCAGGGTGGAAATGGCTGCTACGAGAGAACACAGGTTTAAGGTGCTGGGGGGTAGGTACAGGGGAAATGTTAGGGGTAAGTTTTTCACACAGAGGGTGGTGGGCAAGTGGAATCGGCTGCCGTCAGTGGTGGTGGAGGCAAACTCTATAGGGACTTTTAAGAGACTCCTGGATGAGTACATGGAACTTAATAGGATGGAGGGTTATATGTAGGCCTAGAAGGTAGGGATATGTTCGGCACAACTTGTGGGGCCGAAGGGCCTGTTTGTGCTGTAGTTTGTCTATGTTTCTATAATATGATCGTGGGACATTGTCCTCAGCATCACTTGATGCTCTTGCTCTCACTTTGGAAAAATATCTATCCATGTTTAAATGTTTCTTTGATTGTCCTTGTATCTTCCAGCCACACTTGCCATCCTCTCTCGCCGCACCAGTGTGGCGCGCCGCACCCTTTGGGAACCACTGCCCTAAGATCTCCACCATATTTTTTAATTCTTTCACAGGACGTGGCCTTTATTAGCTGGGCCAGCATATGTTGCCCATCCCTCAATGCCCTTGAGAAGGTGGTGATAAGCCACCTTTTTGAACCACTGCAGCTGTTTGCCACAACTGAGATGGTACCTCGGTAGGAAGGTAGTTAAGAGTCAACCACACTGCTGTGGGCCTGGAGTCACATGTAGGCCAAACCAATGGCAGATTCCTTTCCCTAACTGGCATTTGTTAACCAGATGGATTATTACAACAATGAATGATAGACAATGGCCATGACTAGCATTCAATTCCACCAGCTCCCGTGGCGGGATTTGAACCTTTGTCCCCAGACCATTAGGCTGGATCACTAAAATACTAGTCCAGTGACATTGCTACCATGCTGTTGTTTCTTCTGGTCTATCACAGACTAACTGATGGAGATTGTTGCTGTGATTAGCCAACAATATTATCCTTGTTTCATCTAACGACCATGATAGTTTGGAGAGCTAGATGGATCTTGCTTTTTCTTCCTACCATTCTGATCTTCTTAACCACTGCTGGCAAACGTAAATAGCTAACTTCTCAAGTTCATGCACACAAACCAGCAATCTGATTTTCTGGCTATTTTGTGCACGGTGGCACAGTGGTTAGCACTGCTGCCTCACAGCGCCAGGGACTTGGGTTCAATCCCAGCTTGGGTCACAGTCTGTGTGGAGTTTGCATGTACTTCCCGAGTCTGCGTGGGTTTCCTCCGGGTGCTCTGTTTTTCTCCCAGTGTCTGAAAGATGTGCGGGTTAGGTGGATTGGCCATGCTAAATTGCCCCTTAGTGTTAGGGGGGCTAGCCAGGGTAAATGAATGGGGTTATGGGGATAGGACCTGGTTGGGATTGTAGCCGGTGCAGACTCAATGGGCCAAATGGCCTCCTTCTGCACTGTAGGGATTCTATGATTCAGTCTTCCTTTTGACATTAGTCAGCAGTGTCAGGTCACAGACAATGACTTCTGAACAATGTGTCCCGCAGTATAATGATGTGGAGATGCCGGCGTTGGACTGGGGTAAGCACAGTAAGAAGTCTCACAACACCAGGTTAAAGTCCAACAGGTCTATTTGATAGCACAAGCCACCAGAGAGTAGTCCATGGTGAGTTTGATGGTGGGGTGGAACTTGTTGATGTCATCATATAGTTGTTTCAGTGATTGTTCACCATGAGTCCAAAGGAAGAAAATGTCATTGATGTATCTAGTGTATAGCATCGGTTGAAGGTCCTGTGCGGTGAAGAGGTCTTGCTCGAACCTGTGCATGAAGATGTTGGCCTATTGAGGTGCGAATTTGGTCCCCATGGCTGTTCCTTGTGTCTGGCTGAAGGACTGGTTGTTGAAGGTGAAGACATTGTGGTCCAGGATGAAGTGGATGAGTTGTAAAATTGCATCTGGAGATGCAACTTTGTCGGCGTTGAGTACTGAGGCAGTTGCAGCAATGCCATCATCGTGGCGGATGCTGGTGTAGAGTGCCAAGACATCCATTGTGACGAGGAGTGCTCCTGGTTCAACTGCTCCATGTGTGCTGAGTTTCTGCAGGAAGTCCATAGTGTCGCGACAAAAGCTGGAGGTTCTTTGTACAATGGGTTTCAGGATGCCCTCGACGTAGCCAGAGAGGTTCTTGCACAGGGTCCCATTGTCCGATATGATGGGACGGCCGGGTTTGTTGACCTTGTGTATCTTCAGGAGGCAGTAGAGATCTCCAACGCGGGGAGTATGTGGGATGAGAGCACGGAGGGTGCTCTGAAGGTCCGGATCAAAGGTCTTGATCAGTCTGTTGAGTTGACGGGTGTGTTCTTTGGTCGGATCTGCGGGTAACTGTCTGTAGTGTTCCTCGTTGTTGAGTTGTCGGTACACTTCTTTGCAGTAATCCGTTCTGTTCAGTATGACGATGGCCCCTCCATTGCCTGCTGGTTTGATGACTGTCATCGATGAAACAGCTGAAGTTGGTCGGGCCCAGAACGTTACCCTGAGGACCTCAGTGGGACTGAGATGATTGACCTCCAACAACCACAACCATCTTCCTTTGTGACATGTATGACTACAACTAGCGGAGAGTTTTCCTCCTGATTGCCATCAACTCCCATCTTGCTAGGGCTCCTTGAAGCAACACTCAGTCAAATGCTGCTTTGATGTCAAGGGCAGTCAGCTCGCCTCACCTTTTGAGTTCAGCTCTTTTGTTCATGTTTCAGCTAAGGCTGTAATGAAGTCAGGAGCTGAGTGAGACTGGCAGAATGCAAACTGAGCATCAATGAGCAGGTTGTTGCTGAGTAAGTGCTGCTTGATAACACTGTCGATGACATCTTCCATCACTGATGATCAAGGGTAGACTGATGGGTCAGTAATTGGCCAGGTTGGATTTGTCCTGTTTCTGACAGGACATACCTGGGCAGTTTTCCATGTTGATAGGTACCAGTGTTATGACTGTACTGGAAGAGGTTGGCTAGGGACGCAACAAGTTCTGGTGTACAAGGGCCCGATTTTACCATTTTCATTCTAAGTGCTGAATCTGGGCGCAATTCAGATCTGACTTGGAAATCAGGCGCTCCCATATGCACTCTGCCTGAAAAAAAAATCGCGAGTCTGAATTCCCCCCCATCAATCGCCCACAGAGTGGCAGCGGAATCCCCCCTGCCCCCCTCCCCCCACCCCGCCAGAGATCCATCTGGCCTCCCTCCCAATATATTTCACATTCTCACTGCTGAGTACATTGACAGTTTCACTCATTAAGTTCACATGCACTATTATAGCTGAATCCCTACTCTCTGCTGCCTGTACTTGCAAAATCCACTGAGGTGCATATCCAGGCCTTTATTGAAGTTGTGTAATGAAACATATAGGTGCGTGTATCAATTGCTTGATTCACCAACCTTTGCAATTGTGTTTAGCAACAGCCAACTTGCAGTAAATTCTAAGAGCTGCATTTCCAAGTTTAGAAGATAATTTGGGAAATGGTAATAAGATAATTTCTACTTCTTCTGAACTTGCTGGTGTTGGGGGAAAAAACAACATTCATGGCAAGTGAAATATAATCTAAGTAGCATTTATAACAGGAATGATCAGAATTAGAAATGTGATGGGATAGAATTAACTCCCCCCCCCCCACCAGACAACGATCTGGCCTCCCTCCTCCCTCCCCCCATCCACCAGAGAATGATCTGACCCGCCTCCTCCTCCCCCCCCGGCCACCGATCTGAGTTAGAGAATTGTTGGAAGCTCTGAACTTACCTCTTCAGCAGCTGGAGCGCCCAAAACAGACCTTTGCTGAGCATGTCTGTTTTGCGCCGAATCTGGACGCGTGAACGCGACGGTAAAAGGGGGAAATGCTGGTAAAGTTGGGCGGGCAGTTCATTAATTCAATTTAAATGTTTGCAAATGCCTTTAAATCGCCTTTGCGCCCGCTTAGGGTGCGAATCGGATCGCGGCCATTTTCGGACCTTGGTAACGTGGGCATCTGTGCGGGCGCGGATCGCATTAATGGCCTCATGCCCGACTTTACCACGTTTTCGCGCCCGGACCCCAAGTCTTCAGTACTACTGCCGGAATGTTATCAGGGCCCATGGCAGTATCCAGTGTCTTCAAATGTTTCTTGATATCACATGGAGTGAATCGAGTTGGGTGGAGACTGACACCTGTGATGCTGGGAACCACTGGAGGAGGCCGAGATAGACCATCTACTCGGTACTTCTGGCTGAAGGCTGTTGTGAATGCTTCAGCCTTATCTTTTGCACTGATGCGCTGGGCTCCTCCATCATTGAGGATGGGGGATATTTGTGGAGACTCCTCCTTCTCCAGTGAGTTGTTTAATTGCTTGCCACCATTCACGACAGGATGTGGCAGGACTGCAGAGCTTAGATCTGATCTGTTGGCTGTGGGATCACTTCGCTCTGTCTATTTCTTGCTGCTTTCACTGTTTGATATGCAAGTAGTCTTGTTTGGTAGCTTCACCAGGTTGACAACTCATTTTTAAGTATGTCTGGCACTGCTCCTGGCATGCCATTCTTTATTGAACCAGGCTTGATCCTCTGGCTTGGTGGTAATGGTAGAGTGGGGGATATGCCGTGCCATTAGGTAACAGATTGTATTCAATTCTGCTGCTGCTGATGGCCCACAGCACTTCTTGGATACCCAGTCTTGTGTTACTAGACCTGTACAAAGCCATTTAGCACGATGATGGTGCCACACAACATGATGGACGGTACCCTCAATGTGAAGACAGAACTTTGTCTCCACAAGGTCTGTGTGGTGATCACTCCTCTGATACTGTCATGGACAGATGCATCTGTGACAGGTAGATTGGTGAGGCCGAGGCCAGGTAAGTTTTTCCTTCTTGTTGGTTCCCTCACCACCTGCCGCAGACCCAGTCTAGCAGCTATGTCCTTTAGGACTCGGTTAGTCTAGTCAGTAGTTGTGCTACCGAACCACTCTTGGTGATGGACATTGATGTCCCCACACCCAAAGTACATTCTGTGCCCTTGCCACCCTCAGTGCTTCCTCCAAGTGGTATTCAACATGGAAGAGTGCTAATTCATCAGCTGAGGGGATTGGGGCTGGGGTGGAGGAGGTGGGGGGAGAGTGGGGGGTGGTAACCAGCAAAAGGCCTCCTTGCCCTTGTTTGACCTGATTCCATGAGACTTTATGGTGTCCAGAGTTGATATTCGGAACTCCCAGGGTAACTCCCTCCTAACCTCTGGTGGGCCTGCCTTGTTAGAGAGATAGGACTTACCCAGGGATGGTGCTGGTGGTGTCTGAGACATTTTCTATAAGGTATGATTCTGCGAGTGTGACCATGTCAGGCTATTGCCTGAGTAGTCTGTGGCACAAGCTCCCAGATGTTAGTGAGGAGGACTTTGCAGGATCGACAGGACTGGGTTTGCTGTTGTCATTTCTGGTGTTGAAGTCAATGCCAGGTGACCTGTTCAGTTTCATTTCTCTTTTGTAAACTTTGTAGCAGTTTTGATAAAACTGAGTGATTTGCTTGGCCATTTCAGAGGGCAGTTAAGAGTTAAAAACAGATCTAGAATCACATGTAGGCCAGAGCAGGTAAGGATGACAGATTTCCTTCCCTCAAGGACATTAGTGAACCAGATGGGGTATTTTTTAATGACAATCAACAATGGTTTCATGGTCACTATTTCTGAGGGCAGATTTTTTAAATTCCAGATTTATTCATTCAATTTAAATTCCACCAGTTACCATGCTGGAAGACATGTCCTGAGACAATTTGTCGGGGCCACCGGAGTATTAGTCTGGTGATATTACCACTAAGCCACCATCTCGCCCAGTTTACTTCCATTGGAGGCAGTGCAGCAAAGATTCAGTGAATTGGTCCCTCGGATGCAGGGGTTGTCCTTTGATGTGTTAATTGGGCCCATACTCTCTGGAGGTCAGAAGAATAAGGTGCAATCTCATTGAAGTATACAAGATTCTGAAGGGGCTTGTTCGGGGAGATTCTGAGAGATTGTTTCCATTGGTCAGGGAATAAGGCTATAAGACCATAAGACCATAAGACATAGGAGCAGAATTAGGCCACTCGGCCCATTGAGTCTGCTCTTCCATTCAATCACGGCTGATATTTTTCTCATCCCCATTCTCCTGCCTTTTCCCCATAACCAATGATCCCCTTATTAATCAAGAACCTATCTCTGTCTTAAAGACACTCAATGACCTGGCCTCCACAGTCTTCTGCGGCAAAGAGTTCCACAGATTCACCACTCTCTAACTGAAGAAATTCCTCCTCATCTCTGTTTTAAAGGATCGTCCCTTTAGCCTGAGGTTGTGCCCTCTGATTCTAGTTTGTCCTACTAGTGGAAACATCCTCTCTACTTCAACTCTATCTGGACCTCGCAGTATCCTGTAAGTTTCAATAAGATTCTCCCTCATCCTTCTAAACTCCAACGAGTATAGACCCAGAGTCCTCAACTATTCCTCGTACGACAAGCTCTTCATTCCAGGGATCATTCTTGTGAACCTCCTCTGGACTCTTTCCAAGGCCAGCACATCCTTCCTTAGATACGGGGTCTAAAACTGCTCACAATACTCCAAATGGGGTCTGACCAGAGCCTTATGCAGCCTCAGAAGTACATCCCTGCTCTTGTATTCTAGCCCTCTTGACATGAATGCTAACATTGCATTTGCCTTCCTAACTGCCGACTGAACCTGCAAATTAACCTTAAGAGAATCTTGAACAAGAACTCCCAAGTCCTTTGTGCTTTTGATTTCCTAAGCATTTTCCCATTTAGAAAATAGTCTATGCCTCCATTCTTCCTTCCAAAGTGCATAACCGCACGCTTTTCCACATTGTATTCCATCTGCCACTTCTTTGCCCATTCTCCTCGCCGGTCAAAGTCTTTCTGCAGCCCCCCTGTTTCCTCAATACTACCTGTCCCTCTACATATCTTTGGATCATCTGCAAATTTAGCAACAGTGCCTTCAGTTCCTTCTTCCAAATCGTTAATGTATATTGTGAAGAGTTGTGGTTCTAGCACCGACCCCTGAGGCTCACCACTAGTCACCGGCTGCCATCCTGAAAAAGACCCTTTTATTCCCACTCTCTGCCTTCTGCCAGTCAGCCAATCCTCTATCCATGCCATGATCTTACCCTTCACACCATGGCTCTTAACTTATTTAACAGTCTCCTATGCGGCACCTTGTCAAAGGCCTTTTGGAAATCTAAATAAATCACGCCTACTGGTTCTCTTTTATCTAATTTCCTTGTTACCACCTCAAAAAAACTCAAACAAATTTGTCAGACATGACCCCCCCCTTGACAAAGCCGTGCTGACTCAGTCCGACTTTATCATGCACTTCCAAGTACTCCATGATTTCATCTTTAATAATGGACTCTAAAATCTTGCCAATGACTGAAGTCAGGCTAACCGGCCTATAATTTTCCATCTGCTGCCTCCCTCCCTGCTTAAACAGCGGTGTTACATTCGCTACTTTCCAGTCCTATGGGGCCTTCCCTGCCTTCAGTGATTCCTGAAAGATCACCACCAATGCCTCCACAATTTCCTCAGCTATCTCTTTTAGAACTCTGGGATGTACTCCATCTGGTCCAGGTGATTTATCCATCTTCAGACCTTTTAGTTTCCCCAGAACCTTCACCTTAGTGATGGCCACTACACTCACCTGTGCCCCCTGACTCTCCCGGAGCTCTGGCATCTCACTGATGTCTTCCACCGTGAAGACTGATGCAAAGTAACTATTCAGTTCCTCTGCCATTTCTTGGTTTCCTATTATTACTTCTCCAGCCTCATTTTCCAGCGGTCCAATTCTATTTTTGCCTCTTTCTTACCTTTTATTGAAAAAAATTCTTCCTATTTCCTTTTATATTACTAGCTAGCTTACACTCATATTTCATCTTCTTCCCCCTTATTGCTTTTTCAATTGTCCTCTGCTGGCTTTTAAAGGATTCGCAATCCTCTCGCTTCCCACTAATCCTCGTCACTTTGTAAGCTTTTTCTTTTGCTTTTCTGCAGTCCTTGACTTCCCTCGTCAGCCATGGATGCCTCATCCTCCCCTTAGCATGTTTCCTCCTCCTTGGGATGAATTTCTGTTGTGCCTCCCAAATAACTCTCAAGAACTCCTGCCACTGTTGTTCCACGGTCTTTCCTGCTGGGTTCCCTTTCCAATTAACTCTGGCCGGCTTCTCCCTCATGTCTTTGTAGTTACCTTTATTTAATTGTAATATCGTTACAGCTGATTCCAGCTTCCCTTTCAAACTGCAGGGTAAATTCTATCATATTGTGATCACTGTTCCCTAAGGATTCCTTCACCTTAAGTTCCCTAATCAAGCCTGCCTCATTATACATCACCAAATCCAGAATTGCCTGTTCCCTTGTAGGCTCTGTCACAAACTGCTCCAAAAAAACATCTGATATGGTTTAAGAATAAAGCATGGGGGGAACAGTTTCAGGGTAAGGGGCCAAACATTTAGAATCATAGAATCATAGAATCTACAGTGCAGAAGGAGGCCATTAGGCCCATCGATCCTGCACCGCCAACAATCCCACCCAGGTCCCATCCCAGTAACCCCACATATTTACCCTGCTAATCCCCTTGACACTAAAGGGAAATTTATCATGGCCAATCAACCTAACTTGCACATCTTTGGACTGTGGGAGGAAACCGGAGCACCTGGAGGAAACCCATGCAGACATGGGGAGAATGTGCAGACTCCACACAGACAGTCACTCAAGGCTGGAATTGAACCCAGGTCCCTGGCGCTGTGCTGCCATGACGCCCTGGACTGAGATGAGGAGAAATTTCTTCAAAGGGTTCTGAATCTTTGGAGTTCTCTACCTCAGTGGGTTGTGGATGTTCCATCATTAAGAACATTTAAGACTGGGAGAGACAGAATTTGGTCTCTCAGAGGAGTGGGTAGGAAAGTGAAGTTGAAACCCAGGATCAGCCATGATCATATTAAATGGCAGAAATTTGAAGGGCCACCTGGTCTGTTCCTGCTCTTATGTCTTGTAGAACATAGAACATAGAACATAGAACATTACAGCGCAGAACAGGCCCTTCGGCCCACGATGTTGCACCGACCAGTTAAAAAAAAAAACTGTGACCCTCCAACCTAAACCAATTTCTTTTCGTCCATGAACCTATCTACGGATCTCTTAAACGCCCCCAAACTAGGCGCATTTACTACTGATGCTGGCAGGGCATTCCAATCCCTCACCACCCTCTGGGTAAAGAACCTACCCCTGACATCGGTTCTATAACTACCCCCCCTCAATTTAAAGCCATGCCCCCTCGTGCTGGATTTCTCCATCAGAGGAAAAAGGCTATCACTATCCACCCTATCTAAACCTCTAATCATCTTATATGTTTCAATAAGATCCCCTCTTAGCCGCCGCCTTTCCAGCGAAAACAATCCCAAATCCCTCAGCCTCTCCTCATAGGATCTCCCCTCCATACCAGGCAACATCCTGGTAAACCTCCTCTGCACCCTCTCCAAAGCCTCCACATCCTTCCTGTAATGTGGGGACCAGAACTGCACACAGTACTCCAAGTGCGGCCGCACCAGAGTTGTGTACAGTTGCAACATAACGCTACGACTCCTAAATTCAATCCCCCTACCAATAAACGCCAAGACACCATATGCCTTCTTAACAACCTTATCTACTTGATTCCCAACTTTCAGGGATCTATGCACACATACACCTAGATCCCTCTGCTCCTCCACACTATTCAAAGTCCTCCCGTTAGCCCTATACTCAACACATCTGTTATTCCTACCAAAGTGAATTACCTCACACTTCTCCGCATTAAACTCCATCCGCCACCTCTCGGCCCAACTTTGCAACCTGTCTAAGTCTTCCTGCAAACTACGACACCCTTCCTCACTGTCTACCACACCACCGACTTTGGTGTCATCAGCAAATTTGCTAATCCACCCAACTATACCCTCATCCAGATCATTAATAAATATTACAAACAGCAGTGGCCCCAAAACAGATCCCTGAGGTACACCACTTGTAACCGCACTCCATGATGAATATTTACTATCAACCACCACCCTCTGTTTCCTATCCGCTAGCCAATTCCTGATCCAATTTCCTAGATCACCCCCAATCCCATACATCTGCATTTTCTGCAGAAGCCTACCATGGTGAACCTTATCAAACGCCTTACTAAAATCCATATATACCACGTCCACTGCCTTGCCCCCATCCACCTCCTTGGTCACTTTCTCAAAAAACTCAATAAGGTTAGTAAGGCACGACCTACCTGCCACAAAACCATGCTGACTATCACCTATCAATTCATTACTCTCCAAATAACTATAAATCCTATCCCTTATAATTTTTTCCAACATCTTGCCGACAACAGAAGTGAGACTCACCGGTCTATAATTCCCGGGGAAGTCTCTGTTCCCCTTCTTAAACAATGGGACAACATTCGCTAACCTCCAATCTTCTGGTACTATACCAGAGGCCAACGACGACCTGAAGATCAGAGCCAGAGGCTCTGCAATCACTTCTCTTGCCTCCCAGAGAATCCTTGGATAAATCCCATCCGGACCAGGGGATTTATCTATTTTCAGACCCTCCAGAATATCCTGCACATCCTCCTTATCAACTGTAATACTGTCTATTCTACTCCCTTGCAACCCAGTGTCCTCCTCAGCTATATTCATGTCCCCTTGCGTGAACACCGAAGAGAAATATTGGTTCAATGCTTCACCAATCTCCTCCGGTTCCACACATAACTTCCCTCTGCCATCTATAACTGGCCCTAAACTTGCCCTAACCAACCTTCTGTTCTTGACATGGTCTTGTATTCTTAGACTCTGGGCTGGGGAATGAAGGGATATGGGAGAGGGCAGGAAAACATGGCTGAGGTGGAAGGTCAGTCATGATCCTGTTTAATGTGGGGGTGGGCAGGTTTGGGGGTACAAATGGCCTGCTCCTCTTATGAAAGGGATCAAAGGATAAGGAGGGGTCAGGATATTGAGTTGGATGATCAGTCTTGATCATAATGAATGGCAGAGCAGGCTCGAAGGGCCGAATGGATTCCTTTTGCTCCTATTTCTATGTTCACGGGCTGCTACATTTATTCGGGAGTATTCACACTCATCCTTTACAAGAAATGCCAGGGCTTCAAACACAAAATCAGCACATCCAGTTTGAAATAGTCCCCTGTGGAAAGCTACCAGCTTAGAAATATTATCTTCTGTTAGAAGCCAGCTGCTTTGTACATTTGACTGTGTGATGTAAGCCCTGAAGTGAGTTTACCCTTTGATATCATGAATATTCGGTACAGTTTAGATATATTGCCACAGTTTACAGGCCTCACTAATTCTTGCATTGTCCTTCTGAAGGCCAAGGCAACCAGTTTGTAATGTAATCTGAATGAGGTACGATAATATATCTTTCAACCAAGCAACATTCTGCATCAGAGTGATTAATGAGAACATCATTCAGCAAAATTAGCTGAGATTATCAGCGAACCAGGAGAAGGCTGAAAGTTCCAAGGTCACTGACTTTAAGAATTTCATAACAAAACCCTTAGTTTTGACCAGATCCCTCCCTGACATGTCAGCAGTAATCTGTCTATCGTTGGCCTGAAATTTGCAGAGTTTTGAACGGGGAGCACAGATTAACACAGAAACATTGCAGTTGTGATCTGTCACCCACTGCCCCATCAGAAGCTGTGCAATAGACCCCCAGAGCCAGAAAACAGAGAAATTATAGAACATAGAACATAGAACAGTACAGCACAGAACAGGCCCTTTGGCCCACGATGTTGTGCCGAGATTTGTCTGAAACCCAGATCAAGCTATTTCCTCCCTATCATCCCGAAGTACTCCATGTACCTATCCAATAGCTTCTTAAATGTTCCTAAAGTTTCTGACTCCACTATCCCTGCAGGCAGTCCATTCCACACCCCAACCACTCTCTGAGTAAAAAACCTACCTCGGACATCCTTCCTATATCTCCCACCATGAACCCTATAGTTATGCCCCCTAGTTACCGCTCCATTCACCCGAGGAAATAGTCTTTGAACGTTCACTCTATCTATCCCCCTCATCATCTTATAAACCTCTATCAAGTCTCCTCTCAACCTCCTCCGCTCCAAAGAGAAAAGCCCAAGTTCCCTCAACCTTTCCTCATAAGACCTACCCTCCAAACCAGGCAGCATCCTGGTAAATCTCCTTTGCACTCTTTCCAGCGCTTCCACATCCTTCTTGTAGTGAGGTGACCAGAACTGCACACAATATTTCCAAATGTGGTCTCACCAAGGTCCTGTACAGTTGCAGCATAACCCTACGGCTCTTAAACTCAAACCCCCTGTTAATGAATGCCAACATACTATAGGCCTTCTTCACGGCTCTATCCACTTGACTGGCAACCTTTAGAGATCTGTGGATATGGACCCCAAGATCTCTCTGTTCCTCCACAGTCTTCAGAACCCTACCTTTGACCCTGTAATCCACATTTAAATTAATCCTACCAAAATGAATCACCTCACATTTATCAGGGTTAAACTCCATTTGCCATTTTTCAGCCCAGCTCTGCATCCTATCTATATCTCTTTGCAGCCTACAACAGCCTTCCACCTCATCCACTACTCCACCAATCTTGGTGTCATCAGCAAATTTACTGATCCACCCTTCAGCCCCCTCCTCCAAGTCATTTATAAAAATTACAAAAAGCAGAGGACCAAGCACTGATCCCTGTGGCACTCCGCTGGTAACCGGTTTCCAGTCCAAAAATTTTCCATCCACCACCACCCTCTGTCTTCTGTTAGATAGCCAGTTACCTATCCAATCGGCCAAACTTCCCTCTATCCCACACATCCTTACTTTCTTCATAAGCCGACCGTGGGGGACTTTATCAAACACCTTACTAAAATCCATGTATATGACATCAACTGCACTACCTTCATCTACACACTTAGTTACCTCCTCAAAAAATTCTATCAAATTTGTGAGGCAAGACTTGCCCTTCACAAATCCGTGCTGACTATCCCGGATTAAGCTGCATCTTTCTAAATGGTCGTAAATCCTATCCCTAAGGACCTTTTCCATCAACTTACCGACCACCGAAGTAAGACTAACCGGCCTATAATTACCAGGGTCATTTCTATTCCCTTTCTTAAACGGAGGAACCACATTCGCCACTCTCCAGTCCTCTGGCACCACCCCCGTGGACAGTGAGGACGCAAAAATCAATGCCAAAGGCTCTGCTATCTCATCCCTTGCCTCCCAAAGAATCCTTGGATATATTTCATCAGGCCCAGGGGACTTATCAACTTTCAGTTTATTCAAAATTGCTAGTACATCTTCCCTCTGAACATCTACTTCCTCCAGCCTATCAGCCTGTGACACCATCTCTTCCTCAAAAACATGGCCCCTCTCCTTGGTGAACACTGAAGAAAAGTATTCATTCATCACCTCTCCTATCTCTTCTGACTCCATGCACAAATTCCCACTGCCGTCCTTGACCGGCCCCAACCTCACCCTGGTCATTCTTTTATTCCTCACATAAGAGTAAAAAGCCTTGGGGTTTTCCTTGATCCGTCCCGCCAAGGACTTCTCATGCCCCCTCCTAGCTCTCCTAAGCCCCTTTTTCAGCTCATTTCTTGCTAACTTGTAACCCTCCATCGAGCCAACTGAACCTTGTTTTCTCAACCTAACATACGCTTCCTTCTTCCTCTTGACAAGACATTCCACCTCTTTTGTGAACCATGGTTCCCTCACTCGGCCATTTCCTCTCTGCCTGGCAGGGACATACCTATCAAGGACACGCAGTATTTGTTCCTTGAAAAAGTTCCACTTATCATTAGTGCCTTTGCCTGACAATTTTTGTTCCCATCCTATGCTTCCTAATTCCCGCCTGATTGCATCATAATTACCTCTCCCCCAATTGTAAGCTATGCCCTGCCGTATGGCCCTCTCCCTCTCCATTGCAATAACAAAAGACACCGAATTGTGGTCACTATCTCCAAAGTGCTCTCCCACAACCAAATCCAACACTTGGCCCGGCTCATTTCCCATTACCAAATCCAATGTGGCCCCACCTCTTGTCGGCTTATCCACATATTGTGTCAGGAACCCCTCCTGCACACACTGCACAAAAACTGCCCCATCCGAACTATTCGACCTATAAAGGTTCCAAACAATATTTGGAAGGTTAAAGTCCCCCATGACAACTACCCTGTGACCTCCACACCTATCCATAATCTGCTTAGCAATTTCTTGCTCCACATCTCTATTACTATTTGGGGGCCTATAGTAAACTCCTAACAACATGACCGCTCCTTTCCTATTCCTAACCTCAGCCCATATTACCTCTGTAGGCAGATCCCCTTCGAAATGCCTTTCTGCAGCCGTTAGACTATCCTTGATTAACAATGCCACTCCTCCACCTCTTTTACCAGCTACCCTACACTTACTGAAACATCTATACCCTGGAACTTCCAACAACCATTCCTGTCCTTGTTCTAACCCATGTCTCCGTAATGGCCACAACATCGTAGTCCCAAGTGCCAATCCACGCCCCAAGTTTACCTACTTTATTTTGGATGCTCCTTGCATTGAAGTAGACACACTTCAACCCACCTTCTTGTCTGCTGGTACCCACCTTTGACCATGATACCCTTCCCAGTACCTCACTACACTCACTGACCTCCGGACTACAACTCCTTTTCCCATCCCCCTGACAAATTAGTTTAAATCCCCCCGAAGAGCCGTAGCAAATTTCCCTCCCAGGATATTGGTGCCCTTCTGGTTCAGGTGCACCCCGTCCTGTTGGTACAGGTCCCACCTTCCCCAGAAAGTGTTCCAATTATCCACATAGCTGAAACCCTCCCTCCTACATCATCCCTGCATCCATGTGTTTAACTGCACTCTCTCCCTGTTCCTCAACTCGCTATCCCGTGGCACCGGCAACATACCAGAGATGACAACCTGTTTTGTCCTGGCTCTCAGCTTCCACCCAAGCTCCCTGAATTCCTGTTTTAAATCCCCGTCCCCTCTCTTACCTATGTCTTTGGTGCCGACGTGCACCACGACTTGTGACTGTTCCCCCTCCCCCTTTAGAATCCTGAAGACACGGTCGGAGATGTCACGGACCCTGGCATCTGGGAGGCAACATACCATCTGTGAGTCTCTCTTGTTGCCACAGAACCTCCTATCTATCCCTCTAACAAACGAGTCCCCAATAACTATATCTCTACCGCTCTCCCCCTTTCCCTTCTGAGCCACAGGGACGGACTCAGCGCTGGCGATCTGGTCACTGCGGCTTACCACTGGTAGGTCGCCCCCCTCACCTATATCCAAAGTGGAATACTTGTTGCTAAGGGGAATGACCACAGGGGATCCCCGCACTGACTGCTTCCTCCCAGCCCCTCTCACTGTCACCCATCTATTTTCATTCCCTGGAGCAACTATATCCCTGAAGCTTGTGTCTATGGCCCTCTCTGCCTCCCTGATGACCCTAAGCTCATCCAACTCCAGCTCCAGTTCCCTAACGCGGTCTTGGAGGAGCTGCAGATGGGTGCACCTCCCACAGGTGTAATCAGCAGGGACACTGACAGTGTCCCTCACCTCAAACATTCTGCAGGAGGTACACTGCCTTCACTTCCATCCCCTCCATATAACTTACTGCTACAAAGAAGACCAGTGGAGTGCCCCAGGGATCTGTTCTGGGACCCTTGCTGTTTGTCATTTTCATAAATGACCTGGATGAGGAAGTGGAGGGATGGGTTGGTAAGTTTGCTGACGACACCAAGGTAGGTGGTGTTGTGGATAGTTTGGAGGGATGTCAGAAGTTGCAGCGAGACATAGATAGAATGCAAGACTGGGCGGACAAGTGGCAGATGGACTTCAACCCGGATAAGTGTGTAGTGATCCATTTTGGCAGATCCAATGGGATGAAGCAGCAGTATAATATGAAGGGTACCATTCTTAGCAGTGTAGAGGATCAGAAGGACCTTGGGGTCCGGGTCCATAGGACTCTTAAATCGGCCTCGCAGGTGGAGGATGCGGTCAAGAAGGCGTACGGCGTACTAGCCTTCATTAATCAAGGGATTGAGTTTAGGAGTCGGGAGATAATGCTGCAGCTTTATAGGACCCTGGTTAGACCCCACTTGGAGTACTGTGCGCAGTTCTGGTCACCTCATTACAGGAAAGATGTTGAAGCCATTGAAAGGGTGCAGAGGAGATTTACAAGGATGTTGCCTGGATTGGGGGGCATGCCTTATGAGGATAGGTTGAGGGAGCTTGGTCTCTTCTCCCTGGAGAGACGAAGGATGAGAGGTGACCTGATAGAGGTTTACAAGATGTTGAGAGGTCTGGATAGGGTAGACTCTCAGAGGCTATTTCCAAGGGCTGAAATGGTTGCTACGAGAGGACACAGGTTTAAGGTGCTGGGGGGTAGGTACAGAGGAGATGTCAGGGGTAAGTTTTTCACTCAGAGGGTGGTGGGTGAGTGGAATCGGCTGACGTCGGTGGTGGTGGAGGCAAACTCGTTGGGGTCTTTTAAGAGACTTCTGGATGAGTACATGGGATTTAATGGGATTGAGGGCTATAGATAGGCCTAGAGGTAGGGATATGATCAGCGCAACTTGTGGGCCGAAGGGCCTGTTTGTGCTGTGGCTTTCTATGTTCTATGTTCTATGAACCCTTTTTCCCCTTCCTCAGAGTGCACTGGGAAAGAACAAGGATTCGAAATTGAAGGGTAACAGAATGAATTTAAACTTGTCCTGTGTCGCCCGTTTCCGCCTAAGCCCTGCGAGCCAAAGCCCTTACAGCTCTTTGTTCGACTGGAGAAGGACTGAGAGGGAGAGATTCTTAGCAGGAGTGCTGATGGTAAGCAAAGTACTGATTTATTTATTTATTTATTTGTTGTATTCCTTGTTTGTTTCGTGGGCTTTTTTCAAGGTTTTAAATTAAGGGAAGTGATGTCAGCTGAAGGGGATTCTGGGAGGTTGAGTTCTTAGTATAAAAGTCAGTTACCTGGGGGGTTCGACCTCTTTGTTCGACTGGAGCATAAAAAGCAGGCCGCACTATACAGCGGGCAGCGTCGGGAGCGGGCAGTGGAGTGAGTGGGAAGCAGAGTGCACATTGGTACCCACCTTTGATCGGTAAGATGAAAAGTTCACGTCGTTTTTTGAAATCCCATAAAATGGTAGGCCTTGCTCAATCAGGCATAACCGGGGTTTTAATGGTGATGTGACCAATAACAGAAGAACAACTCCAATCCTAAAAAAATAATTTTATATTTCTGAAGTGTTATTAAACAAGAACATAAGAACTAGGAGCAGGAGTAGGCCATCTGGCCCCTCGAGCCTGCTCTGCCATTCAATAAGATCATGGCTGATCTTATCGTGGACTCAGCTCCACTTACCCAGCCGCTCACCATCACCCTTAATTCCTTTACTGTTCAAAAATCTATCTATCTTTGCCTTAAAAACATTCAATGAGTTAGCCTCAACTGCTTCACTGGGCAGGGAATTCCACAGATTCACAACCCTTTGTGTGAAGAAGTTCCTCCTCAACTCAGTCCTAAATCTGCTTCCCCTTATTTTGAGGCCATGCCCCCTAGTTCTAGTTTCACGTGCCAGTGGAAACAACCTCCCTGCTTCTATCTTATCTATTCCCTTCATAATCTTGTATGTTTCTATAAGATCTCCCCTCATTCTTCTGAATTCCAATGAGTATAGTCCTAGTCTACTCAATCTCTCCTCATAAACCAACCCTCTCAACTCCGGAATCAACCGAGTGAACCTCGCCTGTAACTCCTCCACTGCCAGTATATCCTTTCTCAAGTAAGGAGACCAAAGCTCCAATGTCTCCATTAATTGCTAGATTTTTTACATTTTAAAATCTTTTTTAAAACATCTTGAGATTTCAGCATCTACCTTCACCCCTGTGTATATCCCAATCTTCATTTTGTCCCACATAAGCATCTTAAAAATGCTTCAAATTTAGTGCTTCTTATTTTCTGGTTGGCTGTTTTTGGGAATTCTTTAATTTTTAAAAGAAATTATTTATTAATATCACAAGTAGGCTTACGTTAACACTGCAATGAAGCTACTGTGAAAATCCCCTAGTCGCCACACTCCGGCGTCTGTTCGGCTGCACTGAGGAAGAATTTAGCATGGCCAATTCACCTAACCAGCACATCTTTTGGACGGTGGGAGCAAACCAGAGCACCCAGAGGAAGCCCAAGCAGACACGGGGAAAATGTGCAGACTCCGCACAGACAGTGACCCAAGCCGGGAATCGAACCCAGGTCCCTGGCGCTGTGAGGCAGCAGTGCTAACCACTGTGCCACCGTGCTGGCCCATAGTCCTTATTTGCATTTTAAAGCAACGTAAAATTGGACAGGGTTTAAAATGGTTTGTCAATTTGATCCCATCAGTATCTTGAAGGGTGGAGGGGGGGGGGGGGGGGGGGGGGTGTGGAAATGATAAGTTAAAATCTTTTCCACAAATCAGTGGAATTGTTGTAGCTTTTCCCTGCTGAAAGTCAGGACGATGCATCAAGCTGATTGGATTGCGGGTAACGTCTTGAGATAAATAGAAAGCTGGTTGGCAGATAGGAAGCAAAGGTTTGGAATAAATGGGTGTTTTCCTCTATGGCAGTCAGTGACTAGTAGGATACTGCAGGGATCTGAGCTAGGACCCCAACTGTTCACATTATATATTAATGATTTGGAAGAGGGAACTGAATGTATTATCACCAAATTGGCCGATGATACAAAGTTGGATGAGAGGGTGAGCTATGAGGAGGATGCAGAGATGCTTTAGTGTGATTTAGAGAGGCTGAGTGTGTGGGCATGTGCATGGCAGATGCAGTATAATGTGGATAAATGTGAGGTTATCCACTTTGGTAGCAAAAATGGGAAGACAGATTATTACTTGAATGGGTGTAAATTGAGAGAGGTGGATACTCAGCGAGACCTTGATGTCCTCGTGCATCAGTCACTGAAAGTAAGCGCACAGGTACAGCAGGCAGTAAAGAAGGCAAATGGCCTTCATAGCGAGAAGATTTGAGTACAGGAATAGCGATGTTTTACTACAATTGTACTGGGCATTGGTGAGGCCACACCTGGAGTATTGTGTGCAGTTTTGGTGTCCTTATCTGAGGAAGAATGTCCTTGCTATAAAGGGAGTACAGCGAAGTTTCATCAGTCAGATTCCTGGGATGGCAGCTTTGTCATACGAGGAGAGACTAGGTCGGTTAGGATTGTATTCATTGGAGTTTAGAAGAGTGAGAGGTGATCTCATTAAAAAATTCTAAAATTCTAACAGGATTAGACAGGGTAGATTAAGAAAGAATGTTCCCAGTGGTGAGCGGTGCAGAACTAGGGGTCATAGTTTGAGGATATGAGGTTTTGGGACTGAGGTGAGGCGAAATTTCTTCACCCAGAGAGTGGTGAATGTGTGGAATTCACTACCACAGAAAGTAGTTGAGGCAAAATGCTGTGTGATTTCGAGAAGGAATTAGATATAACTCTTGGGGCTAAAGTGATCGAGGGATATGGGGGGAAGGCGGGAGCAGGGTATTGAATTTGATGATCAGACATGATCAAAATGAATGGTGGAACAGGCTTGAAGGGCCAAATGGCCTACTGCTGCTTCTATTTTCTATGTATGTTTCTATGAACAATCAGAATTGTCAACCAATTAGCAATCTGTTTTCCTGCAGCATGAATTGAAATTAAATAAATTTGGCAAATTCTTGTGACAGTCCTGATGAGTGCAAGATGAAAAACTTTGACAGCCTGTCTCTTTTTTCAGCAATACTCAAGCTCTGTACTACCATATGTAGTATGTAATATATTGTACAGCCAGTAACTGCCTGGGTGAAAATAATGTCTGTAGGAACGTACTGCAAGTCCATTAAGTGTTGATGTGGGGATTTGAATCTGTACTCTATAATCTGCAAAGTTCCATTGACTCAGCCTGGATGTGCAGAGTCAGCGTAGGCACACGGCTGGCTGGGTTAATGTGTTGCTACTACCGACTTATTGCCTTAGGTCCAGGGCACACATCCTGCTAATTCTAAACCTGCCAACGATCAATCTGAGTAATTCTTGCCTGAAGTCGGGAAGGGAGGGATCACCTACTCACCTTTGAAATATGCCACAGCTGCCTGCAGGATTGTTTCTAATGTGTCACCAACCCTCAATCTGTAGCATCGAATCAAAGATATAACTGTGAACGAGTTAGAAGCTCCGGTACTAGTTGCTGCAAGCACCCCACACTCAAAAGTTATCAATTTGTTAAATATACAAAGGATAGTTTCTGTGTGGTTATTTTTTTATGTTTCTTTTTCTCCAGGAGTTGTGAAGAGAGCAGTCATTGCAAATGTTTAGCCATGAATTAATATTCGCAAGTTCCACATTAATATGGTTAAGTATTTACTTTTGCAAACTACCGATGAAAAATTGACTTTCTGCAGCATTTGGTCTATGTTCAGTTTCATGGGGACAGATTCGTGTCTTTGCAAAGATGCCAGACCTGAGTTTAACCCTCAGTACCCAGTCAAAGTGAGGATATTAAGGGGTTAAACTCATTGCTTTTAAATGTGACGAGACCCAGTTTGTGCTGCTTCTCATTTTTAGCCGGTGTAATTTGGGAAGTTTCTCATGCTCTCACCCCAGGCAGGTGAGGCCCGAATTGAAATGTAGAGGTCATGGTCTGATGATGTAATCTGCACCTGAATGCCATTTTACCTCAAAGGACAAGGGCTGTAGACACGTGGGAACACCACCACCTGCAAGTTCCCCTCCAACTCACTCACCATCCTGACTTGGAAATATATCGGCCATTCATTCACTGTCATTGGGTCAAAATCATAAAATCATAGAATCCCTACAGTGCAGAAGCAGGCTATTCAGCCCATTGAGTCTGCACCGACCCTCCAGCAGAGCATCTTTCCCAGGACCATAACCCCGCACTATCCCTGTAACCCCATGCATTTACCCCACTAATACTTCTAACCTACACATCTTGGGAAATTAAGAGGCAATTTAGAATGGCCTAACCTGTGCATCGTTAGACTGTGGGAGGAGACCAGAGCACCCAGAGGAAACCCATGCAGACACAGGGAGAACGTGCAAACTTCAAGGATGGAATTGATCCCAGGTGCCTAACGTTATGAAGCAGCAGTGCCAGCATGTAACCGTGCCGCCCCTGGAAATCCTTGAACTCCTTCCCTAACAGCACTGTGGGTGTACCTACATCACATGGACTGCAGCAGTTCAAGAAGGAAGCTCACCACCACCTTCTCAAGGGCAATGAGGGATGGACAATAAATGCTGGCGACAACCAAATTCCAATGATAAATGGAAATAAACTTTCCTGTCCTATAATCTACAGGGGGTGTAGGAGTAGAGTTAAGAGAGAAATCAGGAGGGCAAAAAGGGGACACGAGATTGTTTTGGCAGATAAGGCAAAGGAGAATCCAAAGAGCTTCTACAAATACATAAAGGGCAAAAGAGTAACAAGGGAGAGAGTGGGGCCTCTTAAGGATCAACAAGGTCATCTATGTGCGGATCTGCAAGAGAAGGGTGAGATCCTAAATGAATATCTCTCATCCGTATTTACTGTTGAGAGAAGCATGGATGTTGGGGAAATAAATAGTGATGTCTTGAGGAGTGTGCATATTACAGAGAAGGAGGTGCTGGAAGTCTTAAAGCGCATCAAGGTAGATAAATCCCCGGGACCTGACGAAGTGTATCCCAGGACATTGTGAGAGGTTACGGAGGAAATTGCGGGTCCCCTAGCCAAGATATTTGAATCATCGATAGTCACGGGTGAGGTGCCTGAAGACTGGAGAGTGGCAAATGTTGTGCCTTTGTTTAAAAAGGGTTGCAGGGAAAAGCCTGGGAACTACAGGCCAGTGAGCCTCACATCTGTGGTGGGTAAATTGTTGGAAGGTATTTTGAGAGACAGGATCTACAGGCATTTAGAGATGCAAGGACTGATTAGGGACAGTCAGCGTGGCTTTGTGAGTGGAAAATCATGTCTCACAAATTTGATTGAGTTTTTTGAAGGGGTAACCAAGAAAGTAGATGAGGGCAGTGCAGTTGATGTTGTCTCCATGGGCTTTAGCAAGGCCTTTGACAAGGTACCACATGATAGGTTGTTGCATAAGGTTAAATCTCATGGGATCCAGGGTGAGGTATCTAAATGGATACAAAATTGGCTTCTTGACAGAATAAGAAGTTTAACAACACCAGGTTAAAGTCCAACAGGTTTATTTGGTAGCAAAAGCCACACAAGCTTTCGGAGCTGCAAGCCCCTTCTTCAGGTGAGTGGGAATTCTGTTCACAAACAGAGCATATAAAGACACAAACTCAATTTACATGAATAATGGTTGGAATGCGAATACTTACAACTAATCGAGTCTTTAAGAAACAAAACAACATGAGTGGAGAGAGCATCAAGACAGGCTAAAAAGATGTGTATTGTCTCCAGACAAGACAGCCAGTGAAGCTCTGTGGGGGTTACAAATAGTGGGACATGAACCCAATATCCCGGTTGAGGCCGTCCTCGTGTGTGCGGAACTTGGCTATCAGTTTCTGCTCAGCGACTCTGCGCTGTCGTGTGTCGCGAAGGCCGCCTTGGAGAACGCTTACCCGAATATCAGAGGCCGAATGCCCGTGATATTCGGGTAAGCGTTCTCCAGGGCGGCCTTCGCGACACACGACGGCGCAGAGTCGCTGAGCAGAAACTGATAGCCAAGTTCCGCACA
The DNA here is from genome assembly GCF_964213995.1 of Mustelus asterias. Taxonomy (NCBI): domain Eukaryota; kingdom Metazoa; phylum Chordata; class Chondrichthyes; order Carcharhiniformes; family Triakidae; genus Mustelus; species Mustelus asterias. Next base: position 76,586,491 of record NC_135821.1, on the reverse strand, counting down.
CACGAGGACGGCCTCAACCGGGATATTGGGTTCATGTCCCACTATTTGTAACCCCCACAGAGTTTCACTGGCTGTCTTGTCTGGAGACAATACACATCTTTTTAGCCTGTCTTGATGCTCTCTCCACTCATGTTGTTTTGTTTCTTAAAGACTCGATTAGTTGTAAGTATTCGCATTCCAACCATTATTCATGTAAATTGAGTTTGTGTCTTTATATGCTCTGTTTGTGAACAGAATTCCCACTCACCTGAAGAAGGGGCTTGCAGCTCCGAAAGCTTGTGTGGCTTTTGCTACCAAATAAACCTGTTGGACTTTAACCTGGTGTTGTTAAACTTCTTACTGTGTTTACCCCAGTCCAACGCCGGCATCTCCACTTCTTGACAGAAGCCAGAGGGTGGTTGGAGAGAATTGTTTTTTGAACTGGAAGCCTGTGATCAGCAGTGTGCCTCAGGGATCGGTGCTGGGTCCACTGTTATTTGTCATTTATATTAATGATTTGGGTGAGAATATAGGAGGCATGGTTAGTAAGTTTGCAGATGACACTAAGATTGGTGGCATAGTGGGCAGTGAAGAAAGTTATCTCCAATTGCAACGGGATCTTGATCAATTGGGCCAGTGGGCTGACGAATGGCAGATGGAGCTTAATTTAGACAAATGCAAGGTGATGCATTTTGGTAGATTGAACCAGAGCAGGACTTACTCAGTTAATGGTAGGGCTTTGGGGAGAGTTACAGAACAAAGAGATCTCGGGATACATGTTCATAGCTCCTTGAAAGTGGAGTCACAGGTGGACAGAGTGGTGAAGAAGGCATTCGGCATGCTTGGTTTCATCGGTCAGAACATTGAATACAGGAGTTGGAATGTCTTGTTGAAGTTGTACAAGACATTGGTAAGGCCACACTTGGAATACTGTGTGCAATTCTGGTCACCCTATTATAGAAAGGATATTATTAAACTAGAAAGAGTGCAGAAAAGATTTACTAGGATGCTACCGGGACTTGATGGATTGAGTTATAAGGAGAGGCTGGATAGACTGGGACTTTTTTCTCTGGAACATAGGAGGCTGAGGGGTGATCTTATAGAGGTCTATAAAATAATGAGGGGCATAGATCAGCTAGATAGTCAATATCTTTTCCCAAAGGTAGGGGAGTCTAAAACTAGAGGGCATAGGTTTAAGGTGAGAGGGGAGAGATACAAAAGTGTCCAGAGGGGCAATTATTTCACAGAGGGTGGTGAGTGTCTGGAACAAGCTGCCAGAGGTAGTAGTAGAGGTGGGTACAATTTTGTTTTTTGAAAAGCATTTAGGTAGTTACATGGGTACAATGGGTAGAGAGGGATATGGGCCAAATGCAGGCAATTGGGATTAATTTAGAGGTTTAAAAAAAAGCGTGGCATGGACAAGTTGGGCCGAAGGGCCTGTTTCCATGCTGTAAACCTCTATGGCTCTATGACCTCTACGAACCTTCATTTCCTTTGTGCTCAAAAATGGACCAATCTTCATCATGGCTACATTTAGGACTGAGTGACCACAAATCTCCAAGGTAGAGGATCGCAAAGTTGGCAAAAATTTGAGACAAGATCGTTTGTGAGCACTGGACAGTGTGCGTCAATTACTCACGATAGCTGGAATTTTCCAGCCATTCATGCCGGTGGGGTCTTTCAGTCCTGCCAATGGCTTCCCTGCTGAGTGTTTCCTGATAGCAAAGGGGTGCATTCAATGGGAAACCCCATTGACAATGGTTGGAGAAGATCCCTTCGCCGGCCAATGGTGAGCCACCTCTGCTGATATGAAACACACAGCAGAAGGCAGAGAAAATCCTGCCCAATGCAGTTTCAATCTTTCTTTCGGCACGGTGGCACAGTGGTTGGCACTGCTGCCTCATAGCGCCAGGGACCCAGGTTCAATTCCCGGTTTGGGTGACTGTCTGTGTGGAGTTTGCACATTCTCCCCGTGCCTGCGTGGGTTTCCTCCGGGTGCTCCTGTTTCCTCCCACAGTCCAAAAATGTGGGTTAGGTTGATTGGCCATGCTAAATTGACCCTAGTGTCAGGGGGAGTAGCTAGGGTAAATGCATGGATTACGGGAATAGGGTCGGGATAAGATTGTGGTCAGTGTAGACTCGATGGGCTGAATGGCCTCCTTCTGCACTGTGGGGATTCTATGATTTAACGATTTTACTACTTCCTCTATCAAGCCCATATTATCCCTGTACCCAGCCCAAGTGACCATGCAACAGGAGAGGGTTACTGACTGATGGTGACTAAATATGTTAAATTATTTTGTAGCATTACAATGGCCTTAATCTTCTGAGGATTGGCAATCATCTTCGGATTACAACTCTGGTCGTACTTTCTCTGCCACACTGGAACTCCACAGAGCTCCTTGAAAGTGGAGTCACAGGTAGACAGAGTGGTGAAGAAGGCATTCAGCATGCTTGGTTTCATTGGTCAGAACATTGAATGCAGGAGTTGGGACGTCTTGTTGAAGTTGTACAAGACATTGGTAAGGCCTCACTTGAAATATTGTGTACAGTTCTGGTCACCGTATTGTAGAAAGGATATTATTAAACTAGAAAGAGTGCAGAAAAGATTTACTGGGATGCTACCAGGACTTAACGGTTTGAGTTATAAGGAGAGGCTGGATAGACTGGGACTTTTTTCCCTGGAGCGTAGGAGGTTGAGGGGTGATCTTATAGAGGTCTATAAAATAATGAGGGGCACAGATCAGCTAGGTAGTCAACATCTTTTCCGAAAGGTAGGGGAGTCTAAAACTAGAGGGCATAGGTTTAAGGTGAGAGGGGAGAGATACAAAAGAGTCCAGAGGGGCAATTTTTTCACACACAGGTTGGTGAGAGTCTCGATCAAGCCGCCAGAGGTAGTAGTAGAGGTGGGTACAATTTCATTTTTTACAAAGCATTTAGACAGTTACATGAGTAAGATGGGTATAGAGGGATATGGGCCAAATGCAGGCAATTGGGACTAGCTTAGTGATAAAAACTGGGCGGCATGGACAAGTTAGGCCGAAAGGCCTGTTTCCATGCTGCAAACCTCTATGTCACTATTTCTTGGACTTTCGATTCCAGCTTCCCCAGAAAAGCAGACCGTGCCTGAAATGGAGCTGCTTCTTTGTAGTATTGGATAATCCTGGGAAGGTGAGCAATGCCCCCCTTTTGTGGCACTAGCTGCCATTCTCTGGTGAGCTAAGAGTTTAAATCCCCAAAGCTTCTTTGAAAAGCTACGGAGAGAAGGTGTATAAGGGGATAGAGTGACAAATGGATAGGGTGATAGTTGGGTAAGGTGTCAGGTTGGCTGGTGGGTAGGGTGGCAGGTGGGTGAGGTGGCAGGGTAATAGGTAGGTGAGGTCGGGAGGGTGACAGGCAGCTAGGTGGCAAGGTTGCAGAGAGCGGTGTGGCAAATGGTGAGGTATCAGGTGGGTGAGTGGGTCGGTGGATTGGGGGGTAGTCGGGGAGGGGTTTTCAGGTTTTGGGGTTAGTCAAATTGGGTCGGGGGGATTGAATGGTGGAGTCAGGTCAGGTTGGGAGTCAGAGTAATTGGGGAGGTCATCAGGGAGTGAAGGGCAGTTTCGGGGATCAGTTATATAATTACCCAGGAGTTAGACTAGGATTTTTCCAACATTTCCTGAGTAACTATCCAGGTGAGAAAGATGGGACTGTCTGAAGTCTCTGACTCTAGCTCAGAGTTGGGGATATTTCCAGAGGGTCCTGGGGAAAAGAGGAATTGTCTATTGGAAGTTCAAACTTCCCGGGTGATTCCCACGGATTCAGTACATGGAGAATCCTGAGGGTCTCCCAAGCATATCTTCCAGAATGCATCCAGTCTCCAACTATATGGAGATGAAGGGAATTTTAAAATCAGGATTACTCGGAAAGATATTCCATGATTATTGTGGTAAAGGGAGTACGATCCCCTTGAATCCGTTGACAACAAATTAAGTTCTAATCATGTGATCATTTATCAATCATACTAATTATCAATCACTAAAAAGATCACTAAGGTTTTATTAGGAACTTTAGTGAGATATCATGTATTTTTCTTTAGTCAATATTGTGACTTAATTGAATAAGACAGAAATTCCATTGTATTTGGCAGCAAGGTGTTGCAAGCACAATGGAGAGGGAAACAGTTCTTTCCATTTCATAGCAATGCAAACAGATTGAAATATTGTACACAGGGAGAAAGATGTACATTGTTCATTCATAACGGCACGGTGGCACAATGGTTAGCACTGTTGCCTCACAGTGCCAGGGACCCTGGTTCGATTCCTGGCTTGGGTCACTGTCTGTGTGGAGTTTGCACATTCTCCCCGTGTCTGCGTGGGTTTCCTCTGGGTGCTCTGGTTTCTTCCCACAGTCCAAAGATGTGCAGGTTAGGTGGATTGGCCATGCTAAATTGCCCCTTAGTGTCAGGGGGACCAGCTCGGGTAAGTGCATGTGGTTATGGTGATCGGGGTGATTGTGGTTGATGCAGACTCGATGGGCTGAATAGCCTCCTTCTGCACTATAGGATTCTATGATTCTATGAATACATAACTTAGTATCCCTTTGCTCATTGAATGAAATAGTAAATGATTGCACCAGTCTTGATTTCAATCCCAGATTCCGGTTTTACCAGTCAGCAGCTCAGTCTCTGAGATTGTAATTAGACATGCTGACTGTGGGGAACTGTACAGTACAGCACAATAAAAAAACAACTACCCTGGAGTGATTTCTTACCAAGGTTAAATGCTGTAACAAGCTACTCTGTGTCATAAATACTGATAACTGGTCATTGAAGCGCTTACTTCAAGTGTTGCAAATTCTGGCCATGAGAAGCAAGGTTGAGAACCAAATCTCTTGGTGCCAGTGTACGTTTCCAATATCCCAATATCCATCAATGCAGTAGAATGTGTTTAGGTGTCAGCTGTGGCTCAGTAGGAAGCCTCTCACCTCTGAGTCAGAAAGCTCTGGGTACAAATCTCACTCACTTAACCACAAAAGGCTTGGGTGACATTTCAGTTCCAGTACTGAGGGAGTGTTGCATTGTCAAAGATGCTTTCCCCGACTCTGCCCACCCTCTCAGGTAGATGTGAAAGATCTCATGGCCAAAGAAGAGCAAGGGAATTGTCCCTGATGTCCTGCCCAATAGTTATCCTTCAGTCAAAACCACAAGAACCGATTACTTGGCCATTATGATATTCCTGTCTGTGGGAGCTTGCTCTGCACAAATTGGCTGCTGCATTTCCACGGTGGCACAGTGGTTAGCACGGCTGCCTCACAGTGCCAGGGACCCGGGTTTGATTCTGGCCTCGGGTCACTGTGTGTGCGGAGTTTGCACGTTCTCCCCGTGTCTGTGTGGGTTTCCTCCGGGTGCTCCAGTTTCCTCCCACAGTCCAAAGATGTGCGTGTTAGGTTGATTGGCCATGCTAAATTGACCCTAGTGTCAGGGGATTAGCAGGGTAAACATGTGGAGTTAAGGGAATGGGGCCTGGGTAGGATTGTGGTCAGTGCAGACTCGATGGGCCGAATTGCCTCCTCCTGTACTGTAGGGATTCTATGATATTAGAACAACAACCTCACTTCAAAAATTAAGTTATTGAACACAAAATATCATTCAATGCCCTGAGGTTAAATGCAATGTCTTGTTGAAGTTGTACAAGACATTGGTAAGGCCACACTTGGAATATTGTGTGCAATTCTGGTCACCCTATTATAGAAAGGATATTATTAAACGAGAAAGAGTGCAGAAAAGATTTACTAGGATGCTACTGGGGCTTGATGGATTGAATTATAAGGAGAGGCAGGATAGACTGTGATGCGCTATCAATAAGGCGAAAGACTACCGATATGCCAATATAAGTGTAGGCTTTTATTCACAACAGAATCAGGAGCAGATCCCAACAAATAACCGACCTGGACTGAACAAGGGGGAGGAGACAGCCACCTTTATACTAGGTGCTGAGGGGAGGACCCAAACTGGAAGGGGATGTGTCCAGGTATGACGAGCACACACAACGGTGGTCCATATAGGACAAAGGCACAACTGAGGTCCACCACAGACTGGGACTTTTGTCTCTGGAGCGTAGGAGGCTGAGGGGTGATCTTATAGAGGTCTATAAAATAATGAGGGGCACAGATCAGCTAGATAGTCAATATCTTTTCCCAAAGGTAGGGGAGTCTAAAACTAGAGGGCATAGGTTTAAGGTGAGAGGGAAGAGATACAAAAGGATCCAGAGGGGCAATTTTTCACAGAGGGTGGTGAGTGTCTGGAACAAGCTGCCAGAGGTAGTAGTAGAGGCCGGTACAATTTTGTCTTTTAAAAAGCATTTAGGTAGTTACATGGGTACGATGGGTATAGAGGGATATGGGCCTAATGCGGACAATTGGGATTAGCTTAGGGGTTTTTAAAAAAAAGGGCGGCTTGGACAAGTTGGGCCAAAGGGCCTGTTTCCATGCTGTAAACCTCTATGACTCTAAGTCTTTCTTTAACCGGCCAATACAAATAAGATATCTGACAAGGGATAGTGTGAGCAATATCGTCAAGTGCTTCTCATAAGGTGATCGGAACCTTTAGCGGTTCAATGTAGTACATCACTTACACTCCTGTTTGGGAAACTAGCCTTTCTGCTTCTACAGCAAACACGGGAAGGTAAACATGGTGACAAGCGTAACATAATGATGCTGCTAGCTTTGCTCAGAAAGGCCCCATTACTCCAGCTCACATTATTACTTCCTCTCCTCTGAAAATTCTCATTTTTGAAATCAAGTGAAAAGAAAAGTGAGAAAAGTTACTTTGAAATGTAGTGTGAAATTTGTGTTTTAACTTAAAAATGGACAGACCCTCGTGGCCACTGTAATCAATTTTTGATTTAGTTCTGTGTTAATACTGAAAAATACATGTCCTAATGTTCCTTTGGCTATTAACGTTGCGGGCAATTCCCTCTAGTTTCTCCTTCCTGCTAATATTTCCTTGAGCTTTGTAACATATCGACTCGCTCTAATTAATTATGTTCTAGTCTTGCTGGCTCTGTTGATGAGGAATGAGCATCTTACAGATTTCTGGCAGACCTTCTGAGGACATTAGTGCAGCGCACCCACAAACTAATCCAAGCAGCTAAAACACATTTAATTATGTTTTCTTTGCACCAGTTTGCCATTTATCTTTCCTTTGAAGGAATGTTTGGATGTTAAGAGAGGCTTCAGATTGCGTTTGCCCTGTGACCTAAAAGACATTCAGCCGTGCCAAAAGCTCGCCTTTGTAGAACGAATGTGTGCAAACTGAACAAAGCTTTCCCAAAAGAGCATCAAAAAACATTCCTCGCCCGTCTGGATGTCCAACAGAGGACAGATACAAAGCAGTCAATGTGACCCAAAAATATCAGCAAAGGTTTCATCACCAAATGTTTAATATTTGCAAAATATATAATCATGGAGCGAATGATATAAGAACGTAACATAAGAAATAGGAGCAGGAGTAGGCCATCTAGTCCCTCAAGCCTGCTCCGCCATTCAATAAGATCATGGCTGATCTGATAGTGGGTTCAGTTCCACTTACCCGCCCGCTCCCCATAACCCTTAATTCCCTTAATGGTTAAAAATCTACCTATCTGTGACTTAAACACATTTAACGAGGTAGCCTCTACTGCTTCATTGGGCTGAGAATTCCAAAGATTCACTACCCTCTGGGAGAAGAAGTTCCTCTTCAACTCTGTTCTAAATTGACTCCCCCGTATTTTGAGGCTATGCCCCCTAGTTCTTGTTTCCATTGTAAGTGGAAATAACCTCGCTGCTTCCACCCTGTCTAGCCCCTTCATCTTATATGTTTCTATAAGATCTCCCCTCAACCTTCTAAACTCCAATGAGTACAGGCCCAGTCTACTCAATCTCTCCTCATAAGCTAACCCCCTCATCTCCGAAATCAACCTGGTGAACCTTCTCTGTACCCCCTCCAAAGCTAATATATCCTTTCTTAAATAAGGGGACCAAAATTGTACACAGTACTCCAGGTGCGGCCTCACCAGTACCCTGTACAGTTGCAGCATAACCTCCCTGCTTTTATACTCCATCCCTCTCGCGATAAAGGCCAACATTCCATTTGCCTTCTTGATTACCTGCTGCACCTGCAAACTGAGTTTTTGTGATTCATGCACAAGGACCCCCAGGTCCCTCTGCACAGTAGCATGTTGTAATTTTTTGCCATTTAAATAATAGTCCATTTTACTATTATTCCTTCCAAAGTGGATAACCTCACACTTACCAATGTTATACTCCATCTGCCAGATCCTTGCCCACTCACTTAGCCTATCCAAATCTCTCTGCAGACTCTCTGTGTCCTCCACGCAATTTGCTTTCCCACTCATCTTTGTGTCATCCGCAAACTTTGTTACCCTACACTCAGTCCCCTCCTCCAGATCGTCTATGTATATGGTAAATAGTTGAGGCCCCAGCGCCGATCCCTGTGGCACGCCACTAGTCACTGATTGCCAACCGGAAAAGCACCCATTTATTCCGACTCTCTGCTTTCTGTTAGATAGCCAATCCTCAATCCACGCTAACACTTTACCCCCAACTCCGTGTACCTTTATCTTATGCAGCAACCTTTTGTGAGGCACCTTATCGAATGCCTTCTGGAAATCTAAATACACCACATCCACCGGTTCCCCTCTGTCAACCGCACTCGTTATATCCTCAAACAATTCCAGTAAATTAGTCAAACATGACTTTCCCTTCATGAATCCATGCTGCGTCTGCTTGATTGAACCATTCTTTTCCAGGTGTCCTGCTATTTCTTCCTTAATGATAGATTCCAGCATTTTCCCAACTACGGATGCTAAACTAACCGGCCTGTAGTTACCTGCCTTTTGTCTACCTCCTTTTTTAAACAGTGGCGTTACATTAGCTGTTTTCCAATCAGCTGGCACCTCCCCAGAGTCCAGTGAATTTTGATAAATTACAACTAATGCATTTGCTATTACTTCTGCCGTTTCTTTTATTACCCTGGGATGCATTCCACCCGGACCAGGGGACTTGTCTACCTTTAGTCCCATTAGCCTACCCAGCACTACCTCTTTACTAATATCCTGTTGCAGAGAATTTATATCATTGAGAAGTGAAGCAAATTGTTCCATATGTGTACAGGTAAAATCACATATCATTCTATAAAACCTCAAGCCTGTTCCGCCATTCAACCTGATCACGACTAATCTATCTTTCAACTCTATTTACCCTTCTTTCTTCTATAATATGTTTCTGGATATCACCACCGATCTCAATCTGCAAAGCTCCAATTGTTCTAGCATCCAAGTTGAGTTTATTTATTTGTCACAAGTAGACTTAGATTAACACTGCAATGAAGTTACTGTGAAAATCCCCTAGTCGCCACACTCCAATGCCTGTTCCGGTACACTGAGGGAGAATTTAGCACGGCGATGCACCTAGCCAGCACGTCTTTCCGACGGTTGGGGGAAACTGGAGCACCCGGAGGAAACACTCACAGACACGGGGGGAATGTGTAGACTCCACACAGACAGTGACCCGAGCCGGGAATTGAACCTGGGTCCCTGGCACTGAGAGGCAGCAGTGCTAATCACTGTGCCACCATGCACGTGTTTCTCTGTATCTAGCCTATTAAATCTTTTTAACATTTTAAAAACTTAATTAGACATTGAAAATGTTGAAAAAGTACCACTGAACATATTATTTTTCATTCCCTGCTGTCCCCTTTTTTCTCTTCTGCCCTCACATTGGTGACTTATTCTGGGGCCTAGATCAGTTGGAGCTAGCTCCCCTTCTGGCATGACCAGACCAAGTTTTGCTCTTGTAATATATAATCTCAAAATCCTTTCACTATGTTTCATCCTTATTCTCCATAATGAACCATATTCCACAATGGGTTGTTGGCATTTCTCTCCATTCACTGCAACTCTCTGCACCGTTGTCATGCCTTCCTCTGTCCAATTTCTGATGTTGTCCACCTATCTAGTTCTTTGTCAGAGATTCAGTGCAGGCACAATGGGCCAAATGGCCTCCTCCTGCACTGTAGGGGCTCTAGGGCGGCATGGTGGCCCAGTGGTTATGACTACTGCCTCACAGCTCCAGGGAACCAGGTTCAATTCTGGCCTTGGGTGACTGTGTGGAGTTTGCGCATTCTCCTTGTGTCTGCATGGGTTTCCTCCGGGTGCTCCGGTTTCCTCCCACAGTCCAAAGATGTGCAGGTTAGGTGGATTGGCCATTCTAAATTGCCCCTTAGCGTCCAAAGATATGTAGGTTAGATGGATCACACATGGGAAATGTATGGAGTTAGAGGGGATAGGGCAGGAGAGAGGGCCTGGGTAAGATACTCTGTCAGAGAGTCAGTGCAGGCTCGATGGACTGAATGGCCTCTTCTGTACTGTAGGGATTCTATGCTTCTATGAAGATTATTGCTGATCTGTGGCCTCAATCCATATACAACCTTTGCTCTATATCCCTTAATAACCTCGGATAACAAACTTCTTTCAATTTCATTATTAAAATTAATTGAACGAACATCAATACTGTTTGCGGAGGAGAGTTCCAAATTTCTACCACTCTGTGTGAAGAAAATAATGATTGAATTTTGTTTCTGAAAGGTTGAAATTGTATTCTGTTACCATAGTCCTAAACTCCCCTCCCCTCAGAAATAGTTTCTCTCCATTGACTCTATCTGTTCCCCTTAATATATTGAAAACGTTGATCAAATCATCCCTTAACCTTTTAAATGTAGACTGCACATTGTCTGTACCTTTAAGACTTGATTACCTGTAAAGATTCGCATTCCAATCATTATTCATCATTCTGTAAATTGAGTTTGTCTCTTTATGTGCCCTGTTTGCTGTTTATGAGCAGATCTCCCACTCAGCTGACGAAGGAGCAGCGCTCCGAAAGCTAGTGGCGTTTGCTACCAAATAAACCTGTTGGACTTTAACCTGGTGTTGTTAGACTCCTTACTGTGTTTACCCCAGTCCAACGCCGGCATCTCCACATCGTGACAAGAAATGCCAGCTTCATACTCTTGGAGAGAGAGGGTACAAGTTTCAACATCTTGAAGAGGGGACTAGCATATTCATTGCCGCTTTGCTGACTGTTTGTAAAAGACAGTGGCCAATGCAGTTCACTCTTACCTTGTGGTGGTTGTGGGTTCAAATCCACCTATAGGAACTTCAGCACAACATGTAGACTGACACTCCAGTGCAGTACTGAGGGAGTGCCACTGTTGCAGGCACTACTTTTTAAATGAAACTTTTGACCAAGGCCCAGTCTACCCTCTTAGGCAGATGTAAAATTTCCCAGCTCACTATTCTGATGGGAAGCAAGGAAGTTCTTGCGGGAGTCCTGGTGGAATATGTATCCCTCCAGAATAAAAAGAGAAAATGCTGGAAATATTCAGGTCTGGCAGAATGTGTGCAGAGAGAAACAGAGTTAACATTTGGAGTCCGTATGACCCTGAGTCATGAATGTTAATCCTGTTTCTCTCTCCACAGATTCTGCCAAATCTGCTGAGTATTTCCAGCATTTTCTGATTTGATTTCAGATTTCCAGCATCTGCAGTACTTTGCTTTTGTGTACCCCACCGTAAACTGCATACAATTGTAACAATGGTCCATAACTTCCTGCCGCGCCAGAGTCGTATTTGGTACCTGACCATTCCCCCATCATGAACAACACCTCAACCCACCCTCCCGACCCATATCCCTCCAATGTCCAATGCCCCCCTCCATGTCTGACTCCCCCACCCATGTCTATTGCCCAGCTCCCTGATGTCAGATCACCCCCGCCACCCCCCCAAGTCTGACTCCCCCATCCCACAAAGACCAAATCTCCTTCTGATGTCCAGATTCACCCCTCCCCCCCCATAGTGTCCAAATCCCCTTCCCTCCTGCCAAAGTCTGACATCCCCACCCCATTCCTGACTCCCGCCTCCTGATGTCTGAATCCCTCTGTTGTCCAGCTCCCCCTCCCCAATGTCTGGATTCCTCCCAGCCATGTCTGAACCCCCACCTCCACATCCCGTTCACTTTAGAGACTTAACTTTGCTCTGGCCTATTATTTTCAACGGGACTTTTAAACGCACCTGCTCTATGGCAGCTAGTGCTGTAGAAATGGGGACCTCTGCTACACATCACTGCTGGAGCTGGGGACAGATTTTACTGCATGAATTTCACTTGGCCTGAATCAGGAAGGCTGGACAAGACAGGCACTTTGGAATTGCAGTACAGGTCAGTCAGTGTGGAGTGACAATCTGTCGTTGATTGCCATTGCACGGAAGTTATAGTCCGTAACTGTAAAGTGCTTTTGGCAATCCTGAGACTGTGAAAGACACGATAAAAGACAAGTATTTTTCTTGGATCAATTTACTGAAATAATTGTATTGCCTTTTCTATTCCCAGGCTTCTCCTTGCAGTGACAGTGACTCAAAATGGAACACAGTTTCAGAGCTATCTTCAATCCTTAACACTTCAGCCACAAGAAACTACAAGGGTCGTGAATAAAAGCCAGTCCATCACGCAAACCAGCCTCCCATCCATTGACTCTGTCGACACTTCCCGCTGCCTCGGAAAAGCAGCTGGCATAAATAAGGACCCCACGCAGCCCGGACATTGTCCTTTCCACCTTCTTCCGTGGTAAGGTACAAAAGTCTGAGGTTGCATACCAACCGACTCAAGAACAGCTTCTTCCCTTCTGCGTTCAGACTTTTGAATGGACTTACCTCGCACTAAGTTGATCTTTCTCTACACCCTAGCTATGACTGCAACACTATATTCTGCATTCTCTCCTTTCCTTCTCTATGAACGGTATGTTTTGTCTGTATAGCGCGCAGGGAACAATACATTTCACTGTATACTAATACATGTGACAATAATAAATCAAATCAAACCATGTGTAGACAGCGAGCGTCAGCAGGTATTTCAGCTGCGGGTTTGATCTTGTCTTCACCTCACTTGAGGTCCACTTAACCTACTTATGCATTGCACCCAAAGTGAGACCATTACATTCCCAGGTATATCTTTCTAAAGACACAGTGGTGTATTGGTGATATCACTGGACAACTTAAAGTCACAACTTTTTGTTTCCCAGAAATATACCTCATTCATACAGAATCTGCAAGAACATTACAAACATTCCAAAATGGCCAACACACAAAGTGCAATAATATTCAGGTTCTTTCCATACATCTGAGCTGCTTCAATAGAATCAAAGAAACATTACCGACATTTTACAATGGTCCTTACAAACGGCGCAAAGGTATTTAAATGTTGTCCCCATAGAACAAGTTGCACTCTGAGGTGCTTCAGTACAACTGAGATACATGAAATATTTACTGTTTGCATTAAGTGAGTCATTCAGCGGAAGAGGGTTCTGCTCCCCTCAGTTCACTGTAGTGAAAGGCCTTTGACAGCGAAAAGGCACAACTCTGCTATCAAAAGTTCAAATCCCACTGCGGCAGCTGGTGGAATTTAAATTCAATGAATAAATCTGGAATATAAATCATTTGATCAGTCATTTGATTTGATTTATTATTATCACATGTATTAGTATACAGTGGTATACAGTGAAAAGTATTATTTCTTGCATGCTATACAGACATAGCATACCATTCATAGAGAAGGAAAGGAGAGGGTGCAGAATGTACTGTTACAGTCATAGCTGGGATGTAGAGAAAGATCAGCTTAATATAAGGTAGGTCCATTCAAAAGTCTGACAGCAGCAGGGAAGAAGCTGTTCTGAGTCGCTTGGTACGTGACCTCAGAATTGTAAGCCCCTTCACTAAAATCCCTTTATTTACAAACTCTAACAGCAGTACACAGAGTGCTAGCAACCAGCAGTCTACCTCCAGGTGTGTCAGAGGAACTGTCACTCCCGGTTAAGTACAAGGCAAAGACTCCCTGATTGGACCAACAATTGGATCCTTAATCAGAGAGTTCATATTCCAATTGGCCAACCTCAATGGCCTGATTTTGATTTGATTTATTATTGTCACATGTATTAACATACAGTGAAAAGCATTGTTTCTTGCGCGCTATACAGACAAAGCATACCGTTCATAGAGAAGGAAACGAGAGAGTGCAGAATGTAGTGTTACAGTCATAGCTAGGGTGTAGAGAAAGATCAACTTAATGCGAGGTAAGTCCATTCAAAAGTCTGATAGCAGCAGGGAAGAAGCTGTTCTTGAGTCGGTGGGTACGTGACCTCAGACTTTTGTGTCTTTTTTTCCCGGCGGAAGAAGGTGGAAGAGAGAATGTCCGGGGTGCGTGGGGCCCTGAATTATGCTGGCTGCTTTGCCGAGGCAGCAGGAAGTGTAGACAGAGTCAATGGATGGGAGGCTGGTTTGGGTGATGGATTGGGCTGCATTCACAACCTTTTGTAGTTCCTTACGGTCTTGGGCCGAACAGGAGCCATACCAAACTGTGATGCAACCAGAAAGAATGCTTTCTATGGTGCATCTGTAAAGGTTGGTGAGAGTCGTAGCGGACATGCCAAATTTCCTTAGTCTTCTGAGAAAGTAGAGGCATTGGTGGGCTTTGATTGCATTCATTACAAGACTTTTGTATCTTTTTCCTGACGGAAGAAAGTGGAAGAGAGAATGTCTGGGGTGCGTGGGATCCTTGATTATGCCGGCTGCTTTGCTGAGTCATGGTGACCATGAAATTATTGTTAATTGTGAAAACCCATCTGGTTCACTGGTGAGTTTTTGACTTTTTCTTTCTGTCTCTAATCTTCCTCTTATAATTCCATCTTTCTTTCCCTCCCTTTACTTCACCTTCTGTCAATGATTATTGAATTAATTCATTATTCTAATCGATACTTCATGGTGGGACTCCAGTCATTTAAAAATAAATTCCGTTCCGGAACCTGCCTTAAAAAAACCCAGCAATTTTAATTTATTTTCATGTAACCATTAGCCAGACAAGAATCACTGAAGCCCTGTGAAAATCAACAAAAAGCCAGATACACCTGAATTATATGAGGCACAATGGTCCCTCACCCAGGCTAAAAGTTGAAGAGGATTCCGCCCAGGGGAGGAATGGCTGCCCCACAGCCAGTTAATGGTCAATTAGTGTCTAATGGGCTGGAGATGAGATATCTGCCCCTTGAGGTCAAGACCTCCCACCACATAGAGCTCTCAGCCAATCAGAAGTGGGCAGATTTCAAGTATCGGCAACTCCACCATGGCCATTAGCGCTGCTGCACTCGAGGATTAAGGAGACTCTCAGCGATGGATTGGAACTCTGGTGTCTGGGGGTGAGTGAGGGGAGTGGGGGTTGGAATTTGAGAGGCTGTGGGGGACAGGAAGCTGGACAGGTAAAAACTTTGGGAGGATCTCTGATAGAGTCATAGACACATACAGTGCAGAAAAGGCCTTCGAGTCTGCACCGACAATATCTGATGTACTCAGGAGGCTAGTTAAGGAGGGGTTCTCCTGCCCACCACCAGCTCATGCAGAGCTGACTGATTGGCATGGGCCTCTCCTGCTGCTTGTTGAATCCCAGCAATGGCGGCGTGAGGCCTCTGTGTATTTTAGGGCCTCAAATGGCCCTCTGTCATAGAATCCACAGAATCCCTACAGAGCAGAAGGAGGCTATTTGGCCCATCAAGTCTGCACCGACCACAATCCCACCCAGGCCCTATCACCAAAACCCCATTCATTTACCCTAGCTAGTCCCCCTGACACTAAGGGGCAATTTTAGCATGGCCAATCCACCTAACCCGCACATCTTGCGGACTGTGGGAGGAAACCGGAGCACCCGGAGGAAACCCACACAGACATGGGGAGAATGTACAAACTCCACACAGACAGTCACCCGAGGCAGGAATTGAACCCGGGTCCCTGGCGCTGTGAGGCAGCAGTGCTAACCACTGTGCTGCCCACGGTGTCACCAACCTGCTGTTAGTAAAATTGGGCAGTTAGGAGGCTGGCAGGATGCATGCTAAATTTAACATGCTCCCCACTCTGCCTTCAAACCCTCCAGTATGGGAGTGGTCTCTCCAGAAGACGTCACTGGATATTGATCAAGAACGATTATCAATTATTTGCTGACTCCTTTGCTATCAGTGACTGTTAACTGTTCTCTGAAATAAGCCTCCCAAGAAAGTGGCTCATCACCGCTATCATTTCAATTAGAATTAAGGATGGATAATTAACGTTGAACTTTGTTAGCGATGATCCCATGATGATCCCATGATGATCCCATGAAGGAAGAAAACAAATAATGTCCTCACTGTAATCTTGCTGGATGGCTGATGTGGGATGGAGATTTGAGATCTCCATGGCCACACTGTGCAGTGTTGGGGGGACTCGCTGACTGTTACTTTGCAGTGCTCTTTCAGCCTGTTTGATGGGATGAAGACTCTCTCAAAGAGGCAGTGAACAGCACTGGAGATGCACTTGTTAGCCTCAAGGACTTTAGTGAGAATGAGTGAAAAATAAATTTACAGCAAGTAACAGCAGGAACAGAATAAATATTTACAGTAATCTACTAATTAAAGTCATGGGTGTGGGACATTGCAGTTGTGTAAAACACAATTCAATCTTGTGATTGGAGAGCTTCTGTACTGACAAGACTGACAAGCGTCGATGGGTTAAATGAACTCCTTTCACCCCTTTTATTGTCTAACACAACTAATTTAAAAATAGACTTTCCACTTTTAACACAGACGGCTGTAACCTGTAAACTGCAGATCAAAGCGCAACTGGGTGGCTTAGTCTAAGAAGGTGTTGCATAATAGATGCTCTGATATTCTGTATAAAATAAAATGCTGTTACCACATGTGGCAATGTGATCTGAAACTTATCACATTGATTTCCCAATGATGACTGTGTAATAACATCTCGCCACTTCCCATTGCCTTCATATTGTCCTAAATCTGGCACATTCGAGATGCTGTCATGGAGAATTCATTGAATATTTATTTCGATTGGCCATTTTATTTCCATGGTTTACCTGCAAAGTGATTGGCAAAATGAGGAATGGTGCCATGAGGAATAGGTTTTTGACACAGCAATTGGTGAGGATCTGGAATGTTCTGCCTGAGAGGGTGCAGCTTTCCAAAGGGAACTGGATAAACATCTTAGAGGGAGCAACAAGTTAGGCTGCAGAGCAAGGGCACAGGGAAGGGTGGACTAGCTGAGTTGGGCTTCCAGAGATCTGGCATTGCCTTGATGGACCGAATGTCCTCCTTCTGTGCGGTAACTCTCTGCACTCTCTGCACATTCTGCGTTCTCTCCTTTCCTTCTCTATGAACGGTATGCTTTGTCTGTATAGCGCACAAGAAACAATACTCTTCACTGTATACTAATACATGTGACAATAATAAATCAAATCAAATCAAATAATCATTCTATGTGTGTAGCATTCAAAATTCAGAGGATAAATTTTCATTGAAGTTATGATTCTGTGCAGAGAGGAGACATCTTTCTGGCCTCACTGGTCATGTGAACTGTGTTCGGATTTTAAAGATTGATATTTACTTTTGGGGGTCTGATTGGCAGGCGATGCTGATTGGCCAATTGTCCCAGTGACAAAGATGCTCTCGTGACTGCTTCAAGAAGGTCGCTCACTGTGGTGGACCTCAGTTGTGCCTTTGTCCTATATGGACCACCGTTGTGTGTGTTTGTCATACCTGGACACATCCCCTTCCAGTTTGGTTCCTCCCCTCAGCACCTAGTATAAAGGTGGCTGTCTCCTCCCCCTTGTTCAGTCCAGGTCGGTTATTTGTTGGGATCTGCTCCTGATTCTGTTGTGAATAAAAGCCTACACTTATATTGGCATATCGGTAGTCTTTCGCCTTATTGATAGCGCATCACTCACCACTACCAGGACAATTTGGGGGTTGGTAATTAATGTCAGCCTAGCCAGCGGCCCTCACACCCATGGAGAAACGAAAAATATAAAAAACTGTTTAACTGAAACTGGAATGCGTTGTGATAATTTCAGGTCTTACTTAAAAGGAGCGTAATGACAGGGTTTAACAGTTAGAATCCGGCACCCTAGTTCAGTTTGTGCAGACTCTAAACCGCCCATGGCAATGCCTAGTAACTGCCTGCATTGTTTTTGCAATCTGCTGTGTCAGCAAAGCTACTCGCTGTCTCCACCCTTTCTAAAACTGAAAAACAAGCATTCAGATATCCTTGTGCATGACTTCACTGTGTGCTCATTGTCATGGCTGTCACTATTTATCCATCACCCTCCTGTTTGCACAATAAATTTGTTATTTCATGGATGGGAGTTTGATGATAGAACAGCGCGACAGCGTTTTATGAAAGTATTCCTGTGTCACTGCACTTGTTTGCCCGGACCTTGTGACCCATTTGATAAATGGGAGCTTGATTACTCAGGAGAGAGGGGTAAAGTCCCATTGTACATTTTATTACTGTTTCTTTATTTGTCAAAGTTCATATTCAATTTTTTTTTGTTTATGCCGAGTTGAGTTCAGAGACAGGTCAAATCTGAAATCCTAAGTTTAGCCTCAAAGGACCTCGATTAAGAATAAATTAAAAGCAGTCAGAAAATGGAATCTAATTTTGTTTTCTTTTTCAAAAAATCCCATTACAGAACTACCCAGAGCACACAAAAGAATCCAACATCTATAATCGTGAAAGGTATATCTGAGTTCTTCTCTGTCTCCTATTCACCAGATCTCAGTAACATATCATGGGAAATCAGTGCATGAATTCTGATAAATGTTGCATGAAATACGCACAAAAATTGCAAATACCAGAAAACTGACCTAAAAACAGAAAACACTGGAGTGCACACACAGGTCAACTAGTACCTGTGGCGAAGACTGAAGATTCTGGGTGTTTGCTGGAGGTATAACTGTGTCATGGGCATCAACTGCTTTAAATTGATCATTGGGCTATTGATTAACAGCCCAATTTGAGTATAGGGATAGGGATGATTTGCTCCAATTGTACAGGCCGTTGGTGAGGCCACATCTAGAGTATTGTGTGCAGTTTTGGTGGCCTTATCTGAGGAAGGGTGTCCTTGCTATAGAGGGAGTACAGCGAAGGTTTACCAGGCTGATTCCTGAGATGGCAGATCTGTCATATGAGGAGAGACTAAGTCGATTAGGATTATATTCACTGGACTTTTGAAGAGTGAGAGGGGATCTCATAGAAATATAAAACTCTAACAGCATTAGACAGAGTAGATTCAGAAAGAATGTTCTCGATGGCGGGGGATTCCAGAACTAGGGGATCATAGTTTGAGGATAAGGGGTAAATCTTTTAGAACTGAGGTGAGGAGAAATTTCTTCACCCAGAGGCTGGTGAATGTGTGGAATTCACTACCACAGAATGTAGTTGAGGCCAAAACGTTGTTTGATTTCAAGAATAAATTAGATATAGCTCTTGGGGCTAAAGGGATATGGGGGGAAGGGGGGAATCAGGATATTGAATTCGATAATCAGCCATGATCATAATGAATGGCGGAGCAGGCTCGAAGGGCCAAATGGCCTCCTCCTGCTTTTAGTTTCTATGTTTCTATGATTAAGAATGGGAATGCCAGTTTGGGAAAGATTAAGTGCCACCATTTTGGTAGACAGTGTTCTTGAAAGTCTTAAACAGGACAATCTCCCCTAGGCCCTCTTCCACTCAAAGCTGCTTGTACAGCCTAGCTCTAAGCTGCTATCAAATCATTGCCCTGAATGCTCCACAACTTCTAATTTCCATTCCTTGCAGATTTTGGAACTCCTTTCACACTTTGACACTATTGCTCTGCCACAACCAGATCCTGCGACCTCTGTTCCACTGCTCCCGCTACCACTAGGCCCAGAATCAAGATTCAATACTTAAGACTTCCATAGCTCCCAGATTCCTTCAGATCCTGGAGCTTCCTCAGACCCTGGAGCTCCCTCAAACCATGAGACCTGGCTCCTAAATGATAACATTCAGGCCATCTCTCCCACCACTGCCAGACATCAGAGTGTTCCCATTCCACAGGATGAATTCCGAAGTCCCTGAAGCCTGGATCTCACACTCACCACTGCCTCTGTTCCTCGAATCACACTTTGAGATCTGGTGATTCTGTACCCAAATGCCACGGAATCATCTTAACTATCAAAAAACTCCTTCTACTTCTCCTGCATCCTAGAATCCCCTTCAATAGATCCAGTCTTAATACCCTCCAGGAACCAATCCCAATCTTTTCCAGCTCACTTTTGGGATCATTACAGCAACACCAGTTCTGCCAAACACAAGTTCCCTTCCAGTACCTCCCATTGCTATTAAATAAATGGCATAGATGACTATGTGGGAGATAGGTTTAGTACGTTTGTGATGACACAAAGATTGGCCGGATGATCAACAGTGAGGCGGAGTGTCTTGGGCTACAAGAAGATATAGATGGAATGGTCAAATGGACAGATAAGTAGCAGATGGAATTTAACCCTGAAAGTGTGACTTGATACACTTTGGAACAAAGGGACCTTGGTGTGTTTGTCCACAGATCTCCGAAGGCTGAAAGACATGTTAATAGGGTGGTGAAAAAGGCATATGGGACACTTGCCTTTATCAATCGAGGCATAGATTACAAAAGCAGGGAAGTCATGCTGGAGGTGTATAGAACTTTAGTGAGACCACAACTAGAGTACTGTGGGCAGTTCTGATCGCCACATTATGGGAAGAATGTGATTGCCCTGGAGGGGGTGCAGAGGAGATTCACCAGGATGCTGCCTAGGATGGAACATTTAAGTTATGAAAAGAGGCTGGGTAGGCTTGGGTTGTTTTCATTGGAGTAGAGAAGACTGAGGGGTGACCTGGTCGAGGTGTACGAGATTATGAGAGACATGGACAGAGTGGATAAGGGGCAGCTGTTCCCTTTAGTTGAAGGGTCAGTCACGAGAGGACATAACTTCAAGGCGAGGGACAGGAGGTTTAGAAGGGTTGTGAGGAAAAACATCTTTACCCAGAGTGTGGTGTTGGCCTGGAATGCGCTGCCTGGGAGGGTGGTGGAGGCGGGATGCATCAGATCCTTTAAAAAGTACCTGGATGAACACTTGACACGTCATAACAATCAAGTCTATGGGCCAAGTGCTGGTAAATGGAATTATGTGGGAGTACATGTTTCTTGCATGTCAGTGCAGACTCGATGGGCTGAGGGGCCTCTTCTGCACTGTATGGTTCTATAATTCTATGATTGTTTCAAACTCCGCTATGTACCCAGAATTGAAATATTTCACCAGCGTCACTACAAGATTTCCAGGTTTTAGATTCAAGGACTGTCCACATCTCTACATGCCCAGAACCACTCTTCAATACAACTTAAAACAAGAACACCTCTAATACCTCTAGCCCTACTGTTCTACTGCCAGTGCTGTTATATGCAAAGGGTTTCCTTACAACCTGGTACATCTTCCTTAGCATCTTCCTGTTTATTGGTGGGGCTATCAAAGAATGTAAAAAATACATAGTTCAGGAGTAATCTGTCACATTAGAATAATCAAGGCCACTGATTTACACTTTCCATTGAAAAATAAACACAATCACAGGGTGTTGCCTATCCTCGAGATACCGTTTAATGAAAGCATGATTGAATTATGATGGAAAATCGCAGCGGGTCTGACAGCATCTGCGGAGAGAGAATAGAGCCAACATTTCGAGTCTGGATGACCTTTCATCAGAGCTGACGAGCTTTTTCTTTTTCCCAGGATTGGGGAATCGAGGACGAGAGGGCACAGGTTTATGGTAAGAGGGGAAAGAATAATGGGAACCCAAGGGGCAACTTTTTTACACAGAGGGTGGTACGTATATGAAATAAGCTGCCAGCAGAAGTGGTTGAGGCAGGGACATTAACAACATTCAAAAGGCATTTGGACAAATACATGGATAGGAAAGGTTTAGAGGGATATGGGCTAAACACAGGGAAATTAGGTTAGTGTGGATGGACATGTTGGTCAGCATGGACCAGTTTGAGCCGAAGGGCCTGTCTCCATGCTGTAGGACTCTATGTCTTTTGGAGCTGGCCAGCACTGCTGAGGCCTCTTGCAGCATCCTGATTCCCTTTTTCAGATAAACTGACTCAGCAGAGAGCAGGAACTGAACCTGGAAACTTACTGATGTGTCTGACTTAGCATTTACAAAATTAATGATCAAGGAAGCTCAAAAACGCCCCATACTTAATAAATTTGCATTTGCAGATTTGAAAGTGGGATATAAATGGCACTGATTTTGAAATATGATTGACTTGAAACGGACATGGTGAAAAACTGAGCAGTTTCCTGACAGAAGAGGTCGGTTGGAATCTCGGTTAGAGAATTGTTGAAGGATTTTACACATTTTTTCCTGAATTGGCCACAGTTTTGCTTTTCTCTAGATTTTGTCGCTTTCTGGGAGATCGTTTGGTTAGAGGGGATGGGCCAATGACATACCGGAGGGACCAGACTTGTTGGACTTCATAGAATCATAGAACCGCTACAGTAAAGAAGGAGGCCGTTCGGCCCATCGAGTCTGTGCCAATCACAATTCCCGTATTCCCGTAACCCTACACATCTACCCTGCTAATCACTCTGACACTAGGGTCAATTTAGCATGGCCAATCAGCCTTGGGCTCTGGGAGGAAACTGGAGCGCCCGGAGGAAACCCACGCAGACATGGGGAGGATGTGCAAACTCCACAGAGTGACCTGAGGCTGGAATCGAACCTGGAACCCTGACGCTGTGAGGCAGCAGCGCTAACCACTGTGCCACCGTGCTGCCACTTGATGGTAATTTTCCAACAATTTTGTTTGTATATATGCTTCGTGAAACCAACTCCCTCAGTGACATTTCTTCTACTCATTCACAGGATGTGGGGGTCAGCATTTATTGTCCACTCCTAATTGGCCTTGCATTGAGTGGCTTGCTAGGCCATTTCAGAGGGCATTTTTGAGTCATCCACAACAACCACTGAAATCCACTCTGACCAAGCAAGGACGGCAGATTTCCTTCCCTAAAGGACATTAGTGAACCAGATGGGTTTTTATGACAATCGACAATGGTTTCATGGTCACTTTCAATTCCAGATTTTTTCTTTGATTTCAAAATTCACCATCTGCTGTGGTTGGATTCAACCCCAGGTCCCTAGAGCATTACCCTGGGTCTCTGGATTACGAATCCAGTGATAGTGCTACTGCACCACCCCTTCCCCTTGAGAGACTTGCTAATCCCTTTTAGAGGATAGGTAAGAGTCAAACCTATTGTGTGGGTCTGGAGTCACGTGTATGCCAGACTGGTTAAGGGCAGCAGATTTTCTTCCCTAAAGTACATTAATGAATCAGATGAGTTTATATAGCAATCCAGTAGATTTATAGTCATCATTACTGCACAGTGGCACAATTGTTAGCACTGCTGCCTCACAGCACAGGGGACCCGGGTTCGATTCTGGCCTTGTGTGATTATCTGTGTTGAGTTTACATGTTCTCCCCGTGTCTGCGTGGGTTTCCTCCGGGTGCTCCGGTTTCCTCCCAAAGTTCAAAGATGTGCAGGTTAGGTGGATTAGCCATGCTAAATTGCCCCTTAGTGTTCAAAGATGTGCAGGTTAGGGGAATAGCGGGGTTACGGGGATGGGATGGGCTTGGGTAAGATGCTCTCTTGGAGAGTCAGCGCAGGCTCAATGGGCTGAATGATCTCCTTCTGCACTGTGAGGATTCTATGATACTGATACCAGCTTTTTATTCCAGGTTTGATTTAATGGACTGAATTCAAGTCCACCATCTGTCCTGGTGGGGTTTGAACCTGTGTCATAAACATGATGTTACCATAATCCACTCCACAGTCTTGAACAGTTCATAGAATCATAGAATCCCTACAGTGCAGAAGGAGGCCATTCAGCCCATCGAGGCTGCACCGACCACAATCCCACCCAGGCCCTATCCCCATAACCCCATGCATTTACCCTAGCTAGTCCCCCTGACACTAAAGGGCAATTTAGTCTGGCCAATTCACCTAAACGCACATCTTTGGACTGTGGGAGGAAACCGGAGCACCCGGAGGAAACTCATGCAGGCACACGGAGAACGTGCAAACTCCACACAGACAGTGACCCAAGCCAGGAATCGAACTCAGGTCCCTGACGCTGTGAGGCAGCAGTGCTAACCACTGTGCCAGCATGCCACTCCAAAGTACCCAGTTCTTTGAGCTGGTTACAGATAACGATTTACAGATAGGATAATGAGATGCATTTTCTGTATATAAGAGGTGCTTTTTGTATCTAACACTTATTTAAAGTCCAGAACAGTTGTAATATGTCTTTAAGGGATAGCAGCAGGACGTCTCTAGAAAGGAAGTGTGTCATGTGATCCAGTCTCAGTTTCACTGCAGCCTGTTAGCTGAACACAGCACACACAGCTCTGCTGCTGATGTCTTCAAGTTTTTTACCCATGTATAAATTTTCCCTTGCGCATAATCTTATTAAATGAACCCGTGACATGTTGAACCAATCCCTTATAAGTGATTGTGATCATTATAAAAACATAATGATCAGTGGTGGTCAAACAGCCTGGCAACCAGAGGTGTGACATGGTGAACAGCCTTAGATTGTGCTACAAGAGATGATTCTCGACATTTTGGGCAACAAATTTGCAACTTTGGAGAGTGTTGAAACTGCAGCGCAGTGAGAGCACAGGAGTACGGTGAGAGGTCTCACAACACCAGGTTAAAGTCCGACAGGTTTAATCAAAACCACAAGCTTTCGGAGCGCTGCTCCTTCACCTGATGAAGAAGAAGCGTTCCGAAAGCTTGTCGTTTCAAATAAACCTGTGGGACTATAACCTGGTGTCATGTGGCCTCTCATCCTGTCCACACCAGTCCAACACCGGCATCTCCACATCATAAGCATGGGAGTAAAGAGCTGGGAAGGAGATAGATCCCTCGCGATGAGACGGCAGTGCCTGTCGATTCAGTGAGTGAGACAGTGCGTAGATAGGACCAGCACCGGGCTAGCTCAGTCAGGGAAGGCGAGCCACCAGGGTGGGGCCGGTTCGATAGCAAGTGAGAGGGAGTCAAACAAAAATTCAAACAAAGCTGTCATTAAATCTGGGGTAAACAGTTGTTTACCCCAGTCCAACGCCGGCATCTCCACATCATTAAAACTGGGCCAGAGAATGCTGCGATTGTCATGGGGGCTCCGGGACTTGCTGAAGAACAAATTGAGTAAAATAAGGAAATTAAAGGGATATTGTCGAAATATCCACAAATTTCCCCTGGTTGAACTGGGATGCAGCACACACAGCTCTGCTGCTGAAATCTCCAAGCTTTCTACCTTTGTAAAAATGTTCCTGTGTGTCTTGTCTCAATACATAAATCCACAACATGTTTACACAATCCCTTATGGATGGTTGTTTCTTTTATATCATTATAACAACACAGCATGTACATGCAGCTGGGATACAGGGTAATTTGAGGAGTTGGATTCAAAAGTGTTTTAGTTGTAGCAGACAGAAGGTGATGACAGAAAGCTGCTTTAGTGACTGGAAACCAGCGTCCAGTAGCGTACCACACGGATCAGTGCTGTGTTCCCTATTATTCCTCAGTTACATAGATGACTATGTGGGGGAATGGATCAGTAAGCTTGCGGATGACACAATGATTGGTCGGGTAGTTAACAGTGAGATTGAGTGTCTTGGGTTACAGGAAGATATAGACGGAATGGTCAAATCGACAGATAAGTGACAGATGGAATTTAACCCTGAAAAGTGTGAGGTGGTACACTTTGGAAGGAGTAATTTGATGAGGAAGTATTCAATGAAAAACATGACTGTATCAAGTTCTGTGGAGCAAAGGGACCTTGCCGTGTTTGTCCACAGATCTCTCAAGGTGGAAGGGCATGTTAGTAGGGTGGTGAAAAAGGCAAATGGGACACTTGCCTTTATCAATTGAGGCATAGACTACAAAAGCAGGGAAGTCATGTTGGAGTTGTGAACTTTGGTGAGGTCACAGCTGGAGTGCAGTTCTGGTCGCCACATTATCGGAAGGATGTGATTGCACTGGAGGGGGTGCAGAGGAGATTCATCAGGATGCTGCCTGGGATGGAACATTTAAGTTATGAAGAGAGGTTGGATAGGCTTGGATTGTTTGTATTGGAACAGAGAAAACTGAGGGGCGAGCTGATCAAGATTATGAGAGACATGGACAGAGTGGATAAGGAGCAGCTGTTCCCCTTAGTTCAAGAGTCAGTCATGAGGGGGCATAGGTTCAAGGTGAAGGGCAGGAGGTTTAGGGGGAAACCATTTTACCCAGGGGGTGGTGACGGTCTGGGACGCACTCCCTGGGAGGGTGGTAGAGGCAGATTGCCTCACTTCCTTTAAAAAGTACCTGGATGAGCACTTTGCATGTCATAACATTCAGGGCTCTGGGCCAAGTGCCGGTTAATGGGATTAGGTGGGAAGTCAGGTGTTTTTCACATGTCGGTGCGGAATCGTTGGGCTGAAGGGCTTTTCCTGCACCGTGTGATTCTGTGATACAAGCAGCAAGCATCGGCCAGATCTCCATTAGATCTCACACTCAAATTTTGACATGTTTCAAAAATCAGGGAAAAAAATCAAATCTTTAAATCCAGGAGAGGGTGAATGTTTAAAAGGAGTCAGCCAAGTGTAATTAACCTCATGCCAATGTGTCTGTGCATGTGGTTGGTCCAGGTCTGTTTATTGCCCTCAGAACTATTGCTGTATTTCCTTCTAGAAGTCACATGAGCCCATTGATAGCCTTGCTGTCTCTGTGCCTGATGATCCAGGTTCGAGTCCCACTCTCGGACTTGATGCTCATCAAAGCTCAGTTCCGAATGTGGCGAGACAGTTCGATAGCCAATCAGTAAGGTGCAAAGTGGGAGAGTCTCCTGGTCAGTCAGAACCATATGTTAACTGCAGTGCAACATCCCCATGTTCAAAACCTCCACACACAAACCTCTGCCGGAGGATGTAGCCTATTGCAAGCATCCTCCTTGCTTCAAGGGAACGGTGGTGATGATGGCATGATGGCCAGAATCTTATCACCGTTCATACTGACGGGATTTTCCCATCCTGCTCCAGTGAACAGAGATTTGGCTGGCCGTGGAGTGTCGGCTGAATGGACGGTAAGATCGCACCTGAGATCTTTCCTCCCTCACAACTGAAAAGAATGACTTGCGCTTTAGGTTCAAGTTGAGAGGCAGGAGGTTCAGGGGGGATGTGAGGAAAAACTTTTTTACCCAGAGGATCTGGAATGCGCTGCCTGGGAGGTTGGTAGCAGTGGGTTGCCTCACATCCTTTAAAATGTATCTGGATGAGAACTTGGCACATCATTATATTCTGGGCTATGGACCACATGCTGGCAGATCAGATTAGGTGGGAGTTCAGGTGTTTCTAATGTGTCGGTGCAGACTCGATGGGCCAAAGGGCCTCTTCTGTGCTGTATGATTCTATACTGCGCATGCATCGACCTTCGCTGACAGATCGGCACACGCGCAGTGGCCCGCTCAGCGCTATCCTGCCGGCCTCTCCAGGCGGAAAGGGCCCTGCCCACTGATTTTCAGTCTGAATCTCGCTGGGGCACTGTGTAATGCTCGGAGTGTGGGAGATTCATTCTGAAAATCATGCTTAACAAAACCAGTGGGAGTTACTCCAGTTTTCACACGAATTCGCCACTCAGAATTTTCTTGGGCGAATCGCCCCCATGGCCTCTGTTTTTCTCTCCACAGAGGCTGCCAGACCTGCCGAGTTTACCCAGCGTTTTCTGCCTTTATTTCACATCCCCAGCATCCACTGTGTTTTATTTTTAAAGTTAAAGTTTATTTATTAGCCACAAGTAAGGCTCACATTAACGCTGCAATGCAGTTACTGTGAAATTCCCCCAGTTGCCACATTCCAGCGGCTGTTCGGGTCAATGTACCCAACCAGCACGTCTTTCAGACTGTGGGAGGAAACCGGAGCACCCGGAGGAAACCCATGCAGACATGGGGAGAATGTGCAAACTCCACACAGACAGTGACCCAAGCCGGGAATCGAACCCAGGTCCCTGGCGCTGTGAGGCAGCAATGCTAACCACTGTGCACTATAACAGAGCAGGTTTTCTGGTTATTCCGCTGTTTTCCCTCTGTACAGATTGGTGAACATTTCCCACCCTGTTGGCTGTTAAGCACATTTATCTCATTTTGCTGAGGTTTTTGCTAATCTTTAGCAGAGGAGGAGGATTTCCTGCAGAAATTGCTGGTGCTGTTGTACAATTAACGTGTTTCAGCCCAGTGACTAAGCACATGTCATCATTGGTCCATCTCTGGCAACCATTCTGTTTGCAAAATCGTTCCTTATTTCAATCATCCCATCATTAACAGACAACAGCTTCTGTTAAAAGTTTGCAGAATCAGGATATGATAACGCCGGGGATTGCATGAACTTGTATTTACTGTCCCCTTTTGTACTTGTTCAGTATTTGGATGTCAGGGGGAGTGTGGTGAAAGGTTGCCTTTCTGACTTATCAAGTCTATTTACAAACTCGCGGCTGGATGGCCCTGGCTCTCATTCCCAAACTGTACTTGCTAACTCTAAGATAAAGTCATTTCCACAACATGGGAGGGGCAATTTGGCAAGGATCTTCCTGACACGACTACAAGGACAGAGTTGTAGTGATTCCGGACGTGTGGCTTCTCCAAGCAATTTTACAAGTGTTTTTTTTATACTTTTTCTTGCCAACTTTGCCCCTGTTCCTGATGGCATTCGCGCTTTGAGAGAGTTCACACCCAGGCAGCCCGAGTGCAGGGTAGTGACCAGCGTCAGAACTAGCACGGTCGATAGCGCTCTCACTGAGTTGGAAGGATTTAGGGTTCCATTGTGGAGATTGGAACACAGAATCCAGGCCGATAATTGTGGTTTGTGGGTTAGGAAGTTCAGGATCCAGTCGCAGAGGGAGGAGCCGAGCCCCAGGCCACAGAGTTTGGAGATGAGTTTTGTAGGAATAATGGTAATGGGAGGACCATCGAATAAAATAGTTCATTTTACAGGAGTTTTATCTGAATGCCTGTGGAGTTGGTTTCAGGAAGAACATTATTGTTTATTTGATGGTCTGGCAGCATCAAGAATGAGAGAAAAATTGAGTTAACAGCTGGAATTCGCCGGCCATTGCTGCAGCGAAGACGGAGAATTTGGCGCTCAGCCAAATCTCCGTTAACTGCAGCGGGACCGGAGAATCCCACTGGCATGAACGGCTGGAGAATCCCACCCAACATTTGAGCCCGTATGACCCTTCTACAAAACTGAAGAAGGACAGATTATGCAATCGTTCTGTAGAAGGATCACATGGGCTCCAAATGTTAACTCTGTTTCTCTCTCCACAGATGCTGCCGCACCTGCTGCGTTTATCCAACATTTTGTGTTTTATCTCAGATTTCCAGCACCTGCAGTATTTTGCTTTTATATGGCAGACTTTCTCGGTGGAACGTTCCATGATTCCAAGGGATGGCTATTTTTTTGTATTCGTTCATGGGAAGTGGGCATTGGGGCTGGGCCAGCATTCATTGCCCATCCCTGAAGGCATTTAAGATTCAACCACATTGCTGTGGCTCTGGAGTCACATGTAGGCCAGACCAGGTAAGGACGGCAGATTTCCTTTCCTAAACGACATTAGTGAACCAGATGGGTTTTATTGACAATCGACAATGGTTTCATGGTCATCAGTAGATTCTTAATTCCAGTTTTTTATGAATTCAAATTTCACCATCTGCCGTGGTGGGGTTCGAACCCGGGTCCCCAGAATATTACCCTGTCTCTCTGGATTACTTGTCCAGCGACTACTAATCACAGAGAATTCCTTCAGCAGAACCTGAGTGAAAATTTTTCTTTGTCAATACGATTACATAAAATGGAGTGCCCACATTTATTTTATTTTAAAGTTTATTAATTTGAAGTTACTGTGAAAATCCCCTCGTCGGCACAATCCGGCACCTGTTTGGGTACACTGAGGAAAAATTTAGCACAGCCAATGCACCTAACCAGCACATCTTTTGGACTGTGGGAGGAAAACTGGAGCACCCGGATAAAACCCACACAGACATGGGGAGAATATGTGGACTCTGCACAGACAGGACTCGAGCCGGGAATCAAACCGGGGTCCCTGGCGCTGTGAGAGAGCGGTGCTAACCACTGTGCCGCCCGTGCCATTTTAATATTTTCCCCAGATTTTATTTGTTTTGGAACACAGAAGAAAGTTGCCCTAACTGATCAACTGCTAAAGGGCGATGAGCAATTGTTGCAAGTTCAATTCCCGCTGTGCTGGGTAAGCGAATTACAGGCAGGATGGTTTTAAGCAGCGTGAAAATTGACCTCAATGTTCACAGCTCAGGAAGGTGGGCTTGGCCTCAGTCTCCTGCCTCAGTGTGTGAACCTGGCTGAAGGCAGGATATGGGTTGCCTCTGACAATCACTAGGCCAACGGTTCTCTGCCATCTGCTGCCTGGCCTCCTGTATGGGGTACAGGCACTCTGGGTGCCTCTGGGTGCTGAATTGGACTGCAGGAGATCAACATTTCCTGATGAGGGAGAAGAGAGGGAGAGGTAGGATTGATTGTGTGTAATTCTACATCCAGGTTATCCTCTTTGATTGGGGAGGTGACATATTAGACATCTGGGCCGGAATTCTCACCACCGCTGCAAGTGAGGATGAAGGATTTGGCGCTTAGCCCAATCTCCATTCACAGCAGCGGGAGCAGAGAATCCCGCCAGCGCGAATGGATGGAGAATCCTGCCCCAGACATCTGCCTTTGCACTACCCTGAGACCTCTGTGCTCTAACTCTGCCCTCTCGAACAGCTCCAATTTTAAATGCCTCTTCATTGGCTAATCTGCCTTCAGAGGCTTTGGAATTCCCTCCTTGAATCTCTTTGCCTTTCTAACTCTCTTCTTTAAGGCATTCCTTACTTCAGTTACGTAGATAGATTGGAGAAGTTGAGAGTGTTCTGCTTGGAGAAGAGAAGGTTGAAAGGAGATTTGATAATGGTGAGGGGCCCGGATAGAGTAGGGGGGGCAAAAGAAGCAATGGCGCCATGAGGAAAAAACTTTCTCACACAGCGAGTGGCTATGATCTGGAATGCATGGCCTGAGATTCTGGTGGGGGCAGGTTCAATCCTGGCATCCGTCAGGGAATCGGATTATTATCTGTTAAGGAAGAATGTGCAGGATTACAGGGAGAAAGCAAGAGAATGGAACTAAGTGAATTGTCCATTCGAGGGGCTGGCACAGACACAATGGGCTGAATAGCCTCCTTCAGTGCTGTAACAAACCTGTGATACCTCTTGGACCAAACTATTGGTCATCTGTCCTAATATCTACCTATGCTCTGCATCAATTTTTGTTTCTTAATGTTCTTGTGACATGATTTACTACCTTAAGGACGCTATGTAAATGTAAGTTGCTGTTTCTTACAGAAAGCATACTGGAGTGCTACAAGAAAGAGGCTGCTCTATTCTCGCTTCAGACAGATTGCCAAACCCCTCCCCTCAAAACAAATGACAAAGGAAGTCCAAAAGTATCCTGCCCCAGGGAAAACCAGAAATATAAACTCTCAGTTACTATCATTGTTCAATCTTCAATGATCTTAATGATGTCCAAGGCCGCAATAAACATATCTCTAACCAAAGCAAGCTGCAAAACCATAAACAAATTCCGTTAAAAGAAAACGTTATTTTGAGCTTTATTGGTTTAAAGCAGGAACCGTGTGGTTTAAAATTGGGTAAAACTCTGTGGTTGAAATGGCCCAATTTGGATCATTTGTCTTCCTCACTCAGGCCAGGTTGCACTTTTGCTAACGGCTGGGGCAATCTGTCAGCTTTTTCCAGTTTCTATGTTGTCCAATGTCAATCTTTCACGACAGCCAATGGAATCGAGGTGAAAAGGCATTGCAGACAAAGTTGATAACAAACACCTAATGTGTCATAAAATTTATCAGCCCGTGTGTTATTAACTGCACACAACCTGCAGAAAAAGAGAAGGCCTTTGTTCCTGTCGCAATGGAAAATTTGACAAAGTCTCCAAAAAAGGTGTCAGTACACAATGAATCTGTTGTTTTATTTAACTCAATCTTTGAAGGGGGATCACAATCCATTATTTTCTGCTGTCAAAACAATGAGAATCGTGCAACACTGCCACGATATGGCTTCTGAATACCACTGCAGATGAGCACCATTTTTAGGGAGAGCACAAATGGGTCAGTAAGTGAAATGGGGCAAAATTCTCTTCTGCAATTCCACCCACAATGGGGCAGGGTAGTGATGGGGAATGAGGAAAATTCAGTTGATGAGGCCTTTTCCCACCTCATAGCCCTGAGTTTGTGTCTGTCACAGAGCTGGGCATCCTTCCCTGCCTGCTCTAGTTTCATCACTTCTCATTCTCCTGGCACTCCTGCTCCTCATAGAGTCATAGAGGTTTACAGCATGGAAACAGGCCCTTCAGCCCAACTTGTCCATTTCGCCCTTTTTTTTTTAAACCCCTAAGCTAATCCCAATTGCCCGCATTTGGCCCATATCCCTCTATACCCATTGTACCCATGTAACTATCTAAATGCTTTTTAAAAGACAAAATTATACCCGCCTCTACTACTATCTCTGGCAGCTTGTTCCAGACACTCACCATCCTCTGTGTGAAAAAATTGCCCCTCTGAACACTTGTGTATCTCTCCCCTCTTACCTTAAACCTATGCCCTCTAGTTTTAGACTCCCCTACCTTTGAGAAAAGATATTGACTATCTAGCTGATCTGTGCCCCTCATTATTTTTTAGACCGCTATAAGATCACCCCTCAGCCTCCTACGCCCCAGAGAAAAAAGTCCCAGTCTATCCAGCCTCTCCTTATAATTCAATCCATCAAGTCCCAGTAGCATCCGAGTAAATCTTTTCTGCACTCTTTCTAGTTTAATAATATCCTTTCTATAATAGTATGACCAGAATTGCACACAGTATTCCACAGTATTGCACACTCATAGTCCCTTAAGGAAAATTTTTCTTTAAATTATAACCTTTCCTCGCGGGGCTGGACTGGTAGAAAACTCACTCAGGCTGCTGAGTTAAAATTCCAGTCTGGTCCCGATTCGGGACCTAACATTTGGGGGCAGCGCGGTGGCACAGTGGTTAGCACTGCTGCCTCGCAGCGCCAGGGACCCAGGTTCAATTCTGGCCTTGGGTGACTGTCTGTGTGGAACAAAGAACGAACAAAGAACAGTACAGCACAGGAACAGGTCCTTTAGCCCTCCAAGCCTGCGCTGATTGCGTTTACCTGTCTAGACCAACCGCTTATATCCCCCTATTTAAGATAAGTCTTAAATGTCACTAACGTAACTGCCTCAACCACCTCACTTGGCAGCGCATTCCAGACCCCCCACCACCCTCTGTGTAAAAAACTTCCCCCGCACATCTCCACTGAACCTTTCCCCCCTTATCTTGAACTTGTGCCCCGTTGTAATTGTCATTTCTGCCCTGGGAAAAAGCTTCCAACTGTTCACCCTATCGATACCTCTCATAATGGAGGTTGTGCATTCTCCTCGTGTCTGTGGGTGTGCTCCGGTTTCCTCCCGCAGTCCAAAGATGTGCTGGTTAGGTGGATTGGCCATGCTAAATTGCCCCTTAGTGTCCCAAGATGTAGATTAGGGGAATTAGCAGGCTAAGTGCATGGGGTTATGGGGGTGGGCCTGAGTAAGATATTCTGTCAGAGAGTCGGTACATACCCGATGGGCCAAATGGCCTCCTTCTGCACTGTAGCGATTCTCTGATTCTATGACTCCACCTGCTTTGTGTGAGTCTCCCAACTCCCTGCTCAGTGGGACAGGTTAAACTCCATGTGGTCAGCCCCTCACACAGGCTCCAGGCCAGCTGCCCACCAAACTCTTTGAAAGATGAAGTTAAAATCGCCTCCCTAATAATTAGGACAAGAAAATACAAAATGATTGGGGAAGGCCTGAATAAATGACAGATATAGGAAGTCACAGGACTACTCAGGCCTGTTTCAGTGTGTATGTAAGGACAGTGGTGAAGTATTGTGTTGCTGTCTGTGATATGAGACACAATACTCTCTCTTCTTTCTGGCTTCATTAGAATCCAGAGGAATTATCGAAGATTGCCTGCTCAATGTTGAAGTCCACGCTATCCAACATCAAAGAGATAAGGTTGGGTGGTTAATGAGTTAGCCTCATGAGTTACTAGCAATTAAGGCTGTGTTTATACAAGGAACTAAAGAACTTGCTGAGACAGCATTGCGCTGTTCTGAAGCAATCCACTCAGCAAATCTTCACACACACATTACTTCTGTTGTCTCTAAAACATTCTGTCATTACTCGCCCCTACTTAAAAGCTGAATGCGGCATTAAACTTCATTTACTGAACAAGTGGGAGACGATGGCCTAGTGGTATTATCGCTGGACTATTAATCCAGAAGCTCAGCTAATGTTCTGGGGGACCCGGGTTCGAATCCTGCCACGGCAGATGGTGGAATTTGAATTCAATAAGAAATATCTGTAATTAAGAATCTACTGATGACCATGAAACCATTGTCGATTGTCGGAAAAACCCATCTGATTCAGTAATGTCCTTTAGCGAAGGAAATCTGTCGTCCTTATCTTGTCTGACCTACATGTGACTCCAGAGCCACAGCAATGTGGTTGACTCTCAACTGCCCTCCAAGGGCAGCTCGGGATGGACAATAAATGCTGGCCAGCTAGTGACACCCATGTCCCACAGATGAATTAAAAAAAGAGTTATTGGTTATAAGAGCCCATTGGTTGCAAGCATCCAAGTACTCTAAAGTCTTTCTGGACTCCCAGGAGCCACTGATCCAGGTCTGTGTTGTCTGGTATTATTTCTGTAACAACTTATAACTTGTATCAAGGCCTCGTTTGAACTTTGTCCCCCACAAGATGAAACCTAGCTCAGTCATCAAATTATATTAAATATTTGGGTCTGGACTTTTCATTCATACTCAGAATTGATGAGGAAATAATGCTAGCTGAGGGATAACAGATGTTCTGTATGGGCAGATGTTCTATATGGGCAGAGTGGTCAAAGTTTGGAACTCCCCTTCTGCAAATGGCAACTGATTTTAAATCAATCACTAACTTTAAAACTGAGATGGATAGGTTTCTGTCAACCAAAGGTATAGGGGGTAAAGGTGAGTTTACAGAATTAGGTTGCAGGTCAGCAATGAACAAACTAAAGGAGTTTAATAATCTCCTCCTGTTCTCTGTTCCTCTGTGTGTGACGGCATTTCAAAATGAATGGCAATTGGTACATCAGCGCCCCTGTGCGTTGTGTAACAAAGTCAGTATGCCTTTATACATGGCAGATTTACAATGTCTTCACACTGGGTTCACAATGGAAATTTTTATGACGGTGATTGCATATCAGAAAAGTTGACTTTAGAACATGTTGGTTTGAGACCATGAATGGTGCTATATTTGTTCTTCTCCGCCCTCTCACTTTCTCTTCCCTTTTTTCTCATTCTCTGTGACTGTATCCATGATTAGTACTAATCCTCTCAATGGTAGTTATGATTATGCTCCCTTGTCACAAACGTGTAGTTGTGATATTATAGATTTTGTGAAAAAGCTTATCTTTCTTATATGGGCACAAAGAGCCTTAAAAATGGCTGCCAGAAGTCAACTGACCTTTTACAACTACAATACTACAATACTTGTCATACTTATGGACGGTTCCAAGTGGATTGCAAGTAGAAATATCCAGAAATGTAAAGACATTTGAAATTTAGTGTGCATTCATTGACACTGGCTTCCCTGGAAGTAATAATTCTTTCCTATCTCAACCATCTTAATGGTTGAGACATTCCAAAGGTTAATTGCCTTGATTAAAAGAAAATGAATAGGACTATGCCCCCAGACTTGCGCTAAGCTCATGGCAGCGTGCTTCGACAGTTTGGGTTAGATAGCATTTGAGTTTTGAATTGTATAAAGTCTGGCTGCAAATATCCATTTCGTGCAAAGAACCAAGAGGACCTCCGGAAGTCAGTTCCAGCCCACGACTCTCAGCTAAACTAATTGTGGAACCACAGGGGAGCTGGATTTTCTCTCTGCCACTGGGAGTCACAGAGAAAGTTGTCCAGATATTAGCTCTGTTCAATTGAAAAAGCAATCCAGACAGACTTCAAATCCCATGACACCAGTAGAACCAGAAAAGAAAGGGGGTTTTCACTCAGGCCCCAATCCGCCACTACAAAGGAAAGCTCTGACTACTCGACTTCACAAGGCATCACAGCTACGAAACCAAACTCATTTTGGAAAAAAATAAATTTAAGCAACAGGCCCACAACAATATCTCACCGAGACAGAATTGAAATCTCATCTTTAAATATCTTTTAAAATATGGGTGGCACGGTAGCACAGCGGTTAGCACTGCTGCTTCACAGCTCCAGGGACCTGGGTTTGATTCCCGGCTTGGGTCACTGTCTGTGTGGAGTTTGCACATTCTCCTCATGCCTGCATGGGTTTCCTCCGGGTGCTCCGGTTTCCTCCCACAGTCCAAAGATGTGCGGGTTAGGTTGATTGGCCATGCTAAAAATTGCCCCTTAGTGTCCTGAGATGCGTAGGTTAGAGGGATTAGTGGGTAAAATATGTAGGGATATGGGGGTAGGGCCTGGGTGGGATTGTGGTCGGTGCAGACTCGATGGGCCGAATGGCCTCTTTCTGTACTGTAGGGATTCTATGATTCTATGATTTTTGTCTCTTCCTGTACTTTAATATTTGTATCTGTATTTTAGTTAATAACTTTGTCATTTTTCCTTAGTTAACTTTCAGCAGTAATTTTGTAATAAACTAACTTTTATCTTGTGTAAGAATAAAGCTTGACTTCTGTGATATTTTTAATGAACTACTACCATGTTAAAAAAAGGGGCCTACATACAAAGACATCCTCATCCTGAGCTCACAGACCACTTTGAGGGAAAGGCCTTTTATCTGGTTGTGACACACCTAATGACTTTCTGAAACCCGGTTCTCATTAAAAGTAATAGGATTCTGAGCATCAACATGTTTACATGCCTATGGCACGGTAACCTGAGCACTGTGCATTCAACTTGCTTCAGGTGCCTGACTACAGTCCGAGATTGAGTTATTCAGAATAATGTGGGAGGGTGATTGCTGAGATTACAATTCAATACAGCAGATTGCTGTTGAAGGAGAAACAGTATCGCTTATTTTAGAGAGATTGCTAATTAGTATGTCGGCGTGTTTACTTATGAATCGTTGGAATAGCTGACCTGCCGCCTGGGGTGGCATGGTGGCACAATGTGCGGCTTTCCTTTGGGTGCTTTGGTTTCCTCTCAAAGATGTGCAGTTTAGGTGGATTGGCCATGCTAAATTGCCCCTTAGTGTCCCAAGATGTGTAGGCTAGGGGGAGCAGTGGGTAAATACATGGAGTTATGGGGATAGGGGCTGGGTGGGATTGTGATGGCGGGGGAAATAGCAAATGCGCTAGTGGTAATTTACCAAAATTAGCTGGACTATGGGATGGTTCCTGCAGATTGGAAAACAGCAAATGTGACGCCGCTGTTTAAAAAAGGAGGTGGACAAAAGGCGGGTAACTATTGGCCGGTTAGCTTAACTTCTGTAGTAGGAAAAAATGCTTGAATCTATCCTCAAGGAAGAAATAGTGAGACATCTGGATATAAAATTGTCCCATTGGTAAGACACAGCATGGGTTCATGAAGGACAGGTCATGTTTGACTAATTTTGGTGGAATTCTTTGAGAACATTACATGCGCAGTGGACAATGGGGAACCTGTGGATGTGGTGTATCTGGATTTCCAGAAGGCATTTGACAAGATGCCGCACCAAAGACTGCTCCATAAGATAAAAGTGCACAGCGTTACAGGTAATGTATTAGCATGGATGGAGGATTGGTTAACTAACAGAAAACAAAGAGTGGGGGTAAATGGGTGTTTTTCTGGTTGGCGATCAGTGACTAGTGGTGTGCCTCAGGGATCAGTGTTGGGACCGCAATTGTTTACGATTTACATAGATGATTTGGAGTTGGGGACCAAATGTAGTGTGTCAAAATTCGCAGATGATACTAAGATGAGTGGCAGAGCAAAGTGTGCAGGGATGCTGAAAATCTAAGTCTAAGTGAGTGGGCGAGGGTCTGGCAGATGGAGTACAATGTTGGTAAATGTGAGGTCATCCATTTTGGTAGGAATAACAGCAAAATGGACTATTATTTAAATGGTAAAAAATTGCAGCATGCTGCTGTGCAGAGGGACCTGTGTCTCCTTGTGCAAGAATCACAAGGAGTTAGTTTGCAGGTGCAGTAGGTAATTAAAAGGCAAATGGAATTTTGTCCTTCATTGCTAGAGAGATGGAGTTTAACAACAGCGAGGTTATGTTGCAACTGTATAAGGTGCTGGTGAGGAGTACTGTGTACAGTTTTGGTCTCCTTACTTGAGAAAGGGTATACTGGCACTGGAGGGGGTGCAGAGGAGATTCACTAGGTTGATTCCAGAGTTGAGAGGGTTGGCTTATGAGGAGAGACTGAGTAGACTGGAGCTATACTCACTGGAATTCAGAAGAACGAGGGGAGATCTTTTAGAAACATATAAGATTATAAAGGGAATAGATAAGATAGAAGCAGAGAAGTTGTTTCCACTGGCAGGTGAAACTAGAACTAGGGGGCATGGCCTCAAAATAAGGGGGAGCAGATTTAGGACTGAGTTGAGGGGAACATCTTCACACAAAGGGTTGTGAATCTGTGGAATTCCCTGCCCAGTGAAGCAGTTGAGGCTACCTCATTAAATGTTTTTAAGGCAAGGATAGATACATTTTTGAACAGTAAAGGAATTAAGGTGAGCAGGCTGGTAAGTGGAGCTGAGTCCACAAGAAGATCAGCCATGATCTTCTTGAATGCTGGAGCAGGTCCAGATGGCCTACTCCTGCTCCTAGTTCTTTTGTTCTTATGTTCTTATGTTGTCGGAGAGTTGGTGCAGACTCGATGGGCCGAATGGCCTCCTTCTACACTCTAGGGATTCTATGGTTTGATGAGAATGAAGATTTTATTTGATTTGATTTATTATTGTCACATGTATTAGTATACAGTGAAAAGTATTGTTTCTTGCAACTATACAGCCAAAGCATATTGTTCATTGAGAAGGAAATGAGAGAGTGCAGAATGTAGTGTTACAGTCATAGCTAGGGTGTAGAGAAAGATCAAATTAATGCGAGGTGGGGTCCATTCAAAAGTCTGAAAGCAGCAGGGAAGAAGCTGTTCTTGAGTCGATTGGTACATGGCCTCAGACCTTTGTAGCTCCAGAGTGAAATCGGACCAGTTTACTCACCAAGGCCAGTTCATCAAAAATCCAAGTATGGTTATTTGAATCAGGGACACAGGACATGTAGAAACCTCAGCAATAGTGAAAGGGTCCAGGAACTACAGATTTGAAGAGCTTTTGTGGCAAACTGCCTTAACTCCAACAAGAACTCATAATTGATTAAGAAATACATAAGCATGTCAGAGTTACTTCACCTTTACACAGACTCTGACGTACCATGGTTTGATAATATTTAAATAGTTACAAAAATACCTGGGTTCCATCAAATAACCTGCCGACCAAACTGCCTGAAGCGATGTGCTGGTCTGCAAGATAAACTTGGTTTTCAATTGCTGCCAATTTTCTGGTTGCTCACACAATTTCTTTCAGATTACCTTCAAACAAAATTATGATTAAGACAAGTTGTTTTAAATTTTTCCTTTGAATATTATGAATCTAAGTGTGCCAAAGTGATGTTGTTGAAAGTATTTTACATTTCTGATGTTGGTAATTACCAGGAATTTGTAATGAGTGAATTTGAAATTTAAGTTTAAAAATTTGAGTCCTTTGTAGCAGAAACTTAGAGGCAGATTTAGAGTCACAGATTCGATACAGCACGGAAATAGGCCCTTCAGCCCATCCGATCCATGCTGACCATGGTGCCTTCTCAGCTCGTCCCAATTGCCCGTGTTTGGCCCATATCCCTCTATAGCATATGCGGTATGGTGGATCTACAGTAGCTGCATGTGATAGTTCACTCTTCACTTAGAATCATAGGGTGGAATTTTGCGGCCTCACTTGAGCAAGATCGGAAGTTCCTGCCGATATCAATGGACATTTCCATCGTCCGCCCCTCACCTGCTCCGATTCCGTGGCAGGCAGGGTGGTAGAGTTCCAGCGATAGAATCCCTACAGTACAGAACGAGGCCATTCAGCCCATCGATCCAGCACTGACAACAATCCCAACTAAGCCCTATCCCCGTAACCCTACGTATTTATCCTGCTAATTCCCCTGACACTGAGGGTCAATTTAGGATGGCCAATCCACCTAACCTGCGCACCTTTAGTCTGTGGGAGGAAACCGGATCACCCGGAGGAAACCCACGCAGACAAGAGGGGAATGTGCAAACTCCACTCAGACAGTCACCCGAGGCTGGAATTGAACCCGGGTCCCTGGGTCTGTGAGGCAGCAGTGCTAACCACTGTGCCACCATGCCGTGTGATTTGTAGGCACCATGGTATAAAGCAGACTGTGAGCTGACCTTGCCCAAATCTATTAACACAGATGAAACTACACTCTAACGCATAGTTCCTCGGACAGTGGATCAGAACCCATTGAACTGGAGTGGAACTCAATCCTGAAGGATGGCCTATGAGAAGTATCAGTGTGGAATTACCAGCTCTGAAATCCTGCCGTCAGTGTTTCTGACTGCATTGTGCTGTGATCTTGTGGTGGCCAATTAGCAGGCTGCCATTGACTCGGCATCATGTTAAGGATGATGGGTACAGCCCCACAGCAAGAGCTAGGGACTGCTGATTTACCTGGTGTCCTGCGAAGGCACCCCAAGGTGGAGACACTCCCTGAATCCTGGTCTTGACACAAAGCTCATGACATGGGATGGAAGATTCCATCCTCACAAACCATCGTACTCTGATGTCTTTCACTCGTTCTGGCAGCTTAATGCAAAAAGAAAATTAACAACTTATGTCTTTTAAGCACTCATTATTCATGAAGACAGTAGCAGGGCTGTCTGAATGCCCCCCCCCCCCCCCCCTCACCCCAAGTTGTGCTCAACCCTGCCGTTTTGTTAGCCCAACGTTTAGATGATCTGGATGATGGTTCCTGGAAGGATCTCATGCTCAGAGTGATGCCAATGGAGGGTTCCATGATGCTGATGGTGAAGGAGCTACAACCTTGAAGGACAACTGTTGTCTGATGCCAGGCAGAGAATCCTCCTGGAAGAGGGTTTGTGTTCCCTTCAAACACACATGAGGACTGGAAGTGAGGTATCACCTCATACTTTCACTTTCCCGAGTCAAATAGGATCAGTACAAACAATTCATATCAATACAGCAGTGTGAATGGTGTACCCATCCCAGCTGATGTTATCACTGAATAAGTCAGATCCCAGGGTAGAACCTGGCTTGATAGATCCTAACATTTATGTTTTGTTTAGACATGTGGAAGGTGGCTACTGAACAGAGACACAGGAGACAGCTGATGCTGGGGAGGTGATGGCCTAGTGGTATTATCGCTAGACTATTAATCCAGAAACTCAGCTGGGGACCCGGGTTTGAATCCCGCCACGGCAGATGGTGGAATTTGAATTCAATAAAAAATATCCTGAATTAAGAATCTACTGATGACCGTGAAACCATTGTTGATTGTTGAAAATCCCCCATCTGGTTCACTAATGTCCTTTAGGGAAGGAAATCTGCCGTCCTTACCTGTTCTGGCCGACATGTGACTCCAGAGCCACAGCAATGTGGTTGACTCTTAATTGTCCTCCAAGGGCAACTAGGTATGGGCAATAAATACTGGCCAGCCAGCGACACCCATGTCCCATGAATGAATTAAAAAAAAGAATACAACATTTATTAAACAAGAAAAGATGAACTGTAAGACACTGCTCCTGCACCGCAACTATACCATTCCAGATGTTTACAGATTCATAAGGATGATACAAGTAACAAAATCTATCTTATACTCTAATGTTGACAGCAAGAACACAGTCCATGTAAACCAATAGGCAAACTGTGGCCAGACACACCACACTCTGAAACCAAGTGGCAGATGCCACCCAAAACAATTTCTACAGATTTCTCATCAATTTCCCCCAGATGCCAACTGATCTCACTGGAATTCTGTCTCTCACATGAGGGTTTCTAATCTCCTATCTTGAAGAACATGCCTTGGAATTTTCCCCCAAACAACGCTTTCTCGTGGATGTTTTTACCAAGGATCTACCTCCAGCGTTTCAACCTCTCCTTCTGGTATTCCTTTGCCCTGGAGCACGAGGAGCATCCAAGCTTCACCTTGCATTCTCTCAGACATCCTGCTGTGCCAGCAGAACTGTACTGTCACCAACCTTTGGATCTCTGACTTCTCATAAGCCTGTGTTCCCAGGTCTGCACCTTGCAGCCCTGTCTTCAACTTGAAACTTCTCTGCTGCTCATTCTCAACTTCACTTACAGAACCATTTTTCCAGATTTTTGTTCTTTGACCCTTGACTTCACAGTTGTCCTTGAAATTTCCTCTGTCCCATTTCCTAGTTTTGGGACCTTTCCTCTCTCCTTTGACAAGGTCCCTCATGGCAGACTGGTGCAGAAGATGAAGTCGCATGGGATCAGAGGTGAGCTGGCAAGGTGGATACAAAACTGGCTCGGTCAAAGAAGACAGAGAATAGCAGTGGAAGGGTACATTTCTGAATGGAAAGCTGTGACAAGTGACGTTCCTCAGGGATCAGTGCTGGGACCTTTGCTGTTTGTAATATATATATAAATGATTTGGAGGAAAATGTAACTGATTTGATTAGTAAGTTTGCGGACAACACAAAGGTTGATGGATTTGCGGATAGCGATGAGCACCATCAGAGGTTACAGCAGGATATTGATACGTTGGGGGCTTGGACGGAGAGATGGCAGATGGAGTTTAATCCAGACAAATGTGAGGTAATGCATTTTGGAAGGTCTAATACAGATAGGAAATATACAGTAAATGGCAGAACCCTTAGG
This sequence comes from Mustelus asterias, assembly GCF_964213995.1. NCBI lineage: Eukaryota > Metazoa > Chordata > Chondrichthyes > Carcharhiniformes > Triakidae > Mustelus > Mustelus asterias. The sequence continues at coordinate 76,543,515 of NC_135821.1, read as the reverse complement.
AGTATTGATAGGCAGAGGGATCTGGGTGTACAGGTACACAGGTCACTGAAAGTGGCAATACAGGTGGAGAAGGTAGTCAAGAAGGCATACGGCATGCTTGCCTTCATCGGCTGGGGCATTGAGTTAAAAAATTGGCAAGTCATGTTGCAGCTTTATAGAACCTTAGTTAGGCCGCACTTGGAATATAGTGTTCAATTCTGGTCGTCACACTACCAGAAGGATGCGGAGGCTTTGGAGAGGGTACAGAAAAGATTTACCAGGATGTTGCCTGGTATGGAGGGCATTAGCTATGAGGAGAGGTTGGAGAAACTTGGTTTGTTCTCACTGGAACGACGGAGGTTGAGGGGCGACCTGATAGAAGTCTACAAGAGTATGAGAGGCATGGACAGAGTGGATAGTCAGAAGCTTTTTCCCAGGATGGAAGAGTTCATTACTAGAGGGCGCAGGTTTAAGGTGCGAGGGGCAAGGTTTAAAGGAGATGTACAAGGCAGATTTTTTACACAGAGAGTAGTGGGTGCCTGGAACTCGTTGCCGGGGGAGGTAGTGGAAGCGGATACGGTAGTGACTTTTAAGGGACGTCTTGATAAATACATGAATAGGATAGGAATAGAGGGATATGGTCCCCGGAAAGGTAGGGGGTTTTAGTTCAGTCGGGCAGCATGGTCAGTGCAGGCTTGGAGGGCTGAAGGGCCTGTTCCTGTGCTGTAATTTTTTTTGTTCTTTGTTCTTTGTTCCTGGGGAATCTGTTTTGTGCAGTTTCCTCTCCTGTGTCCAGCTCCTCCTGACACCCTCTTTAAACTGAATAAAAACTGCTGTTCTGTTTCTCCCTGTGCCTGTCAGCCTCCTGTTGCTGGTGGCACGGTGGCACAGTGGTTAGCACTGCTGCCTCACGGCGCCAGGGACCCGGGTTCGATTCCCAGCTTGGGTGACTGTGTGGAGTTTGCACTTTCTCCCCGTGTCTGCGTGGGTTTCCTCCGGGTGCACCGGTTTCCTCCCACATTCCAAAGATGTGCTGGTTAGGTGGATTGGCCATGCTAAATTGCCCCTTAGTGTTCGGGGGACTAGCTAGGGTAAAGTGTATGGGGTTATTGGGGTAGGGCTTGGGATTGTGATGGGCGCAGACTCGATGGGCCGAATGGTCTCCTTCTGCACTGTAGGGATACTATGATTCTATGAACAGCATAGTTTTTCGACTTTGTTGTAACTTCCCTAATCCACTTACCCCTCGGTATCACAGATCCCCATTTCAAGGGTCGTAAAATCTGTTAAAATGCAGGTAGGCAAACAAAGCCTTGGACTTGCTGTCCCCACTCTAAAATGAAACTAAAACTTAAAGCTATAGGTTATTCCCAAAAAACATAAATACAAATATAAATGACTTAAAACTATATCTATTTCCTAACATAGTCTACACTTCCCGCTGCCTCGGCAACGCAGCCAGCATAATTAAGGACCCCATGCAACCCGGACATTCTCTCTTCCACCTTCTTTCGTCGGGAAAAAGATACAAAAGTCTGAGGTCACGTACCAACCGACTCAAGAGCAGCTTCTTCCCTGCTGCTGTCAGACTTTTGATTGGACTTACCTTGCACTAAGTTGATCTTTCTCTACACCCTAGCTATGACTGTAACACTACATTCTGCACTCTCTCCTTTCCTTCTCTATGAATGGTATGCTTTGTCTGTATAGTGCGCAAGAAACAATACTTCTCATTTTATACTAATACATGTGACAATAATAAATCAAATCAAAATGGGATTGGCACCAATTGTGTTAACACTCCACTTGATGCAAACTGTAGGTGGACCTGTACAATCATCATGCTACGACAGCAAAGGAAGCAGCGAGACACCATTAAAGACTGGCTTATTCAGAACTCCAACAACAAGGTCATCTACCATTGCTATGATCAGAAAGTTTGGAAGATCATGGTTGCCGAGGCCACTCATCATGGTGCTTAGACAATGAAGTCAACGGTTCGTGAAGAAACATCACGGACTAAGACAGGAAGAGGAGCAAGAAGATTTGAAAAGGGCAAAAGTTCAATCAACGAGGCTGGGGAACGCAAAGATCATAAAACAGGTCCCAATTTTAACTCTCTAAACAGACAGGTTTTCAGTGGGTGAAAATCTCAACCCTATGGCCCAATCACTCAAAACCCTTAGATGGTGTTAAAAATTGATCTCCTCTGTCTCTGGATTGTAGATTTGACAAATGTGTTTTTGTGTCAGGACCGTAATGTTTAGCAGGAATTATTCATAAAGGGAGGTCACCTGCAAAAATCTGAAAAGGGCTGAGACTTTAAAACAAAAGCAGACTGGACAGCAACTAATAATCAAATACAGGAGTATTAGTGGATCCACCATCATCATCAAACACAGAAACTGTTATGAAGACCACGATGGCCACCGAGGGACTCATCGACAGATCTCCCCCTGGGCTTTGTGGAGTATGAGCTGTCTTATTGAGTGAGCGGAGAGGCTCACCCAATGGGAAGCAGCCAGTGGGGGTTTTCAAACCTGTGACACAACCTGAAAAGTGGTTGCCATGTGGCAGATAATTGGGGGCTATTAATGTAATTCAATAAACACCTGTCATTCTCTTATCAAAAACTGATAAGTGTTCAAATAGTAGCAACGAATCACGGTCCCATAAATCAAAATAAATTACTGACATCATCCAATACTTTGAGATTTTTCTAATGAGTTCTGCCCATTTTGAATACGCAATCCTTTCATTCTAACAGCAAAGTTGGCTGCTTGCACGTAAAGACACCCACACCCTTTCTCATTAATATCCTCATTTGCCATTCAATGGAATAGATTATCAAAGAAAATAATTCGACGAATTCGCTGACTGGCTCAGCAGATAAAGGTGCTGTTTGTCTTGGTATTTCGCCACATGGAACCATCAGGTCTGAGTCCAAACCTCTGAGCTGTGCTGAGTTAGCTGATCTTAACTGGCACCTGTTAGAAGTACCACAGTGACTGTACGTTTTCCTGGGTTGGGGAAGAGTTCCCACTCCTGATCTGGTATCCAACATATTCCATTGGAAAGTTTGTGTGTGTGGACATTGAGCGAGAATAGAAAATGCTGGAAAATCTCAGCAGGTCTGACAGCATCTGTGGGGAGAGATTAGAGCCAACGTTTCAAGTCTAGATGACCCTTCGTCAGAGTTCAGTATCACCATCCTGGGGGTTACCTTTGGCCAGAAACTGAACTGGACTAGCCATATAAATACTATGGCTACCAGAGCAGGTCAAAGGCTAAAAATCCTGCAGTGAGTGACTCACCCACTGTGTGGTGAACCACTGTTACTACATGTATGTGCCTGGACACACCCATGCTGCACCTGGCCCGAGACTCCTCCCTTTCCACCTGGGACCCCTCCCTTTCCACCCAGAGTGGGATATAAAGGTGATGGTCCCTCCTCCTTGACTCAGTTCAGAGCAGGTCAGCTACAAGGGTGTGCTCCTGTTCTCAGTGAATTAGTTTTCCCTCACTCTCAGAAGTCTTCGCGTCGTAATTGATAGTGCATCACCCTGGCATCACACAACTTGTCCACCATCTACAAGGCATAACGCTAGACTCGAAACGTTGGTTCTATTCTCTCCCCACAGATGCTGTCAGATCTGCTGAGATTTTCCAGTATTTTCTGTTTTTGTTTCAGATTCCAGCATCCGCAGTATTTTGCTTTTATTTGAATGAGAATAGAATTTGTTTCGGCTGTGAGGGTCTCTGTGACAAAGAAAGTACAATTCAATAAAGTTTAAAGGAATTATATTACCTTAATTTTCCTTCCTGGGACATGGGCATCATTGGAAAAGCCAACATTTGATGCCCATCCATTAATTGTGCTTGAACTGAACATTTCAGAGGACAACCACATTGCTGTAAATCTGGAGTAAGACCTACGCTAGACTGAGTAAAGATGGCAGATTTCCTTCCCTAAAGGACATTAATGAAATCAAATGGATTTTTACGATGATCGTTTCATGGTGACCATTACTGAGAATAGCTTTATCTTCCAGATTTATCAATAAAATTTAAATACTACCAACTGTCCTGGTGGGATTTGAACCCACATCAGCACAGCATTAGTCTGAACCTCTGGATTACTAGTTCAGTGACATTATCAATATGCTACCATCTCCCCATGCAGCTTCAACCACCAGCAGCATCTCATTCTTCTCCCTAATTCAGAGTTTCAAAAAAGTCAATCATGAGTTTGTGGACATTGCTGGCTAGGCCAGCATTTACTGCCCATCCCTAATTACTCTTGACAAGATGGTGGTGAGCTGCCTTCCTGAACCGCTCGTGTCCCTGAGGAGTAGATATACCCAAAGTGCCATTGGGGAGGGAATTCCAGGATTTTGACCCAGCGACTGCAAAGGAACGGCAATATATTTCTAAGTCAGGATGATGAGTGGCTTTTGGAGGGGAACTTGCAGTGAGTGGTGTTTCCATGTATCTGCTGCCCTTGTCCTTCTAGATGGCAGTGGTCATGGGTGAATTCCTGCAGTGCAGCTTGTAGATGGCACACAATGCTGCCATATACATTGGTGGTGGACGGAATGAATGTTTGTGAATAATATGCCCCTCAAGTGGGCTACTTTGTCCTGCATGGTGTCATGTTGGAGCTGCATTCACCGAGGCAAGTGGAGAGTATTCCATCACACTCCTGAATTGTGCCTTGTAGATGATGGACAGGTTGTGGGATGCCAGGAGGTGAGTCATTCTCTGCAGGGTTCCTGGCTTCTGACCTGCTCTTGTAGCCATAGTATTTATATGGCTACTCCAGTTCAGTTTCTGGTCAATGATAACCCCCAGTATGGTGATAGTGAGGGATTCAGGGATGGTAATGCCGTTGAATGCCAAGGAGCGATGGTTAGATTCCCTCTTGTTGGAGATGGTCATTGCCTGGCACTTGTGTGGCATGAATGTTACTTGCCACTTGTCAACCCAAGCCTGGATATTGTCCCGATCTTGCTGCATTTGTACATGGATAGCTTCAGTCAATGTCCAATGAAAGATCTTTCAGGTGGTTTTGACGGGCAGAATTCCTGTTCTTGCTCCGAGGAGCTCGGTTGTAGGTTGAGTCTGTTGACAATGCAGCAAGGTTTGCTCGTAATCTGGAAATTAGTTAATTGTGTAGAGGAAGTGAGATCAGACTTGGAGAGAGATGGAGGTAAAAGGTACACTGCTGGTCTGCAGTCATAGAATCCCTACAGTGCAGAAGGAGGCCATTCAGCCCATCGAGTCTGCACCGACCCACCCAGGCCTTACCCCCACATATTTTACCCACTAATCCCTCTAACCTATGCATCCCAGGACTCTAAGGGGCAATTTTTTTTTTAACCTGGCCAATCAACCTAACCCGCACATCTTTGGACTGTGGGAGGAAACCGGAGCACCCGGAGGAAACCCACGCAGACACGAGGAGAATGTGCAAACTCCACACAGACAGTGACCCGAGCCGGGAATCGAACCCAGGTCCCTGGAGCTGTGAAGCAGCAATGCTAACCACTGTGCTACCGTGCCGCCCAAACTGTGCTACCGTGCCGCCCAGTCCATTTTTCTCTTTGGAGGTTAGACCACAACTGGGTAAAACGCAAAAGCCATATAATTAAAGCAATTCAAACAGCTCAAATTTGGTCATGTGACAGGGTGGTTTCGGGTTGAGCCATTCAGCTAATGACACCCCTGGAAAAACCCCATTGTGTTTTCAGCAGGTAACAGTAGAACCATTAGCACAATGTTGGAGACAAGGAATCACAAATAGCTCTGCCTTTGTCCAGGGTTGGCTTGTGCAGACATCTCAGTGCTTTTCGCTGGCTTGGCTGGAATGTTTATACAATGCAAGGAGGGTTGATTGGTTAGGCCTTGTTCATTTTTAAACTTCCAGAACTACCAGCATTTGGTTAGCAGTGGCCATTTTATCAGTCCAGCCATTTGTCCATTGAAAAAATAATTTTATAAAGTAATCAGAGTAATGTAGTGTTAAGAGCTGGAGATAGTTTTAAGTAAGTTGTATTTGTGATGTTAAAAACAAGATAGAACTTTAATTTTAATTTATATTCTTCATTTCTGAGTTTAAAACTCGATTTTCCAGTTTGCTGACGACACCACCGTAGTGGGTCGGATTTCAAACAATGCTGAGACAGAGACAGGAAAGAGAATCTGGTGAACTGATGCGGCAACAATAATCTCTCTCTCAATGTCAACAAAATGATGGAGATAGTCATCGACTTCAGGAAACGTAAAGGAGAGCAAGCCCTTGTCTACATCAACGGGAATGAAGTAGAAAGGGTCGACAGCTTCACGATTTTAGGTGTCCAGATCACCAACAACCTGTCTGGTCCCCCCACGCTGACACTATAGTTAAGAAAGTCCACCAATGCCTCTACTTTCTCAGAAGACTAAGGAAATTTGGCATGTCCGCTACGACTCTCACCAGCTTTTACAGATGCACGATAGAAAGCATTCTTTCTGGTTGTATCACAGCTTGGTATGGCTCCTGCTCTGCCCAAGACTGCAAGAAACTACAAAAAGTCGTGAATGAAGCCCAGTCCATGGCGCAAACCAGCCTCCCATCCATTGATTCTGTCTTCACTTCCCACTGCCTTGGCAAAGCAGCCAGCACAATTAAGAACCCCACGCACCCCAGACATACTCTCTTCCACCTTCTTCCGTCAGGAAAAAGATACAAAGGTCTGAGGTCACATACCAAACGACTCAAGAACAGTTTCTTCCCTGCTGCCTTCAGACTTTTGAATGGACCTACCTTGCATTAAGTTGATCTTTCTCTACACCCCAGCTATGACTGTAACACTACATTCTGCACTCTCTCATTTCCTTCTCCATGAACGGTATACTTTGTCTGTATAGCATGCAACAAACAATACTTTTCACTGTATACTAATACATGTGACAATAATAAAAATCAAATCAAATTAAAAAGGTGAAATCTGGGTCTGGTTTAATTCTGGAGTGGAGACAGCTGGTCTGGAGCTGTTTGTCTACTTACATCTTCAATGATGTAAGATTCTGGAAGGGGAAATTAAAACAAACACAAGGCACAAAACATTGTGCTGTTGCCTATCACAAGGTGTCTGGAGAGGGGAACCCACAGAGACAGTGAAAAACAGAGAAGTAATTTTAGTTCAGTTGGAAGAGAATGGCAGAAAAGGCAGAACATGAAAAGGGACAGATAGCAAGTCCCAAGCTTAAGAAGAAGGTTCTAAACATCAATTAGGGACAGGAATATGTCACAAGATGATAGTTAAGTCAAGGAACAAGGGCAGGGACTGAAAACAGGACCAGTTCAGTGAAGTTAAGTGTGAGGAGCAGAGGGAGGCTCCAGGTTTAAAGTGAGAACATTGCGGGAAGAAGACTTAAAACAAAGTCTGTGGGAAGGCAAAGATCCAAGGAAACAGCCGCAGGTCTGTAATTTCTAATTAAGGTGCTGTGAAGCACTGATGTTCTGTTGGTATGGCTGAATGCATGTGTCGATCCTGGGGGGAGGATATCAGAAGGAAAGATCGAAACCCTGGAGGTGGACCTTTGTGAAAGGCGTCCCGAGAGAAAGCATTGTTTGGGAGAAGGTTCCAAAATGAGTGTGAATGTTGAAACTGGAAACACTTGTGTGGAAGACACCGTTCCAGTGGGACCAGTTTGTTCAGACTGACAAGTGTCTGGAGGAAGTTGATGAGAGATCCATAGCATCTATTTGGGATGGCATTTAGCACCTGATTTCAGAGTCTCTGACCACAGGTCACCTATTAGGTTACTGGGCTGCATACTTACTGTGAATGTTAGGGTATGGGTTGTAATTTATGTTATCTTTACAAATCTGTGTGTATCAGTAACAGTATAGTTGTCATGAAGGAGTAGTGTGTTATAGTTAATCCATTCTTGTTTCATAAATGTTTTTTTCTTTTGTTAAACGTTTTTCATTGGACTCTGTTCAGAGCTGCTCTCCATGTTTCTAAACAAAAAAATAAAAGTTCAGGATCTATCAGACCTCGTGCGGTGGTTAGCACTGCTGCCTCACGGCTCCAGGGACCCGGGTTTGATTCCTGGCTTGGGTCACTGTCTGTGTGGAGTCTGCATGTTCTCCCCGTGGCTGCGTAAGTTTCCTCCGGGTGCTCCAGTTTCTTCCCACAGTCTGAAAGACTTGCTGTTTAGGTGCATTGACCTGAACAGGCGTCGGAGTGTGGCGACTAGGGGAATTTCACAGTAACTTCATTGCAATTAGTAAGCCTTACTTGTGACTAATAGATAAACATTACTTTTATTTTTTTTTGTCCAGTAGTAGCACCAGCTGAGATCATACATATTTTCCTCAGTGTTTTCTGATCGTGACAAATGGAATGGTGAACCCCTTTCCCCAAGTTCAAAGTGTTCTGTGATTAATGGGAAACTATTAAACATTAGTGGAAAATTCACAACCAGTAAAAACTGTTTTCCTACTAATTGGATTAAGTGAATTTAATCAATTCTTGTTACTAGCGTAATGTAGGATGCAAAGTTCCCATCTGTAAACTTTAATTCTTGTTGACATAACTTTTATTCATGCTATGTCAACATTTATCATCGTAAATTTTGTCAACAATTACTCATTCAATTTTGCTACATTGCCTGCCTAACCAGCTGCGACTTTGGAGAACAAGTTTCTGAAATATTCCTGCCAGCTTTGCCACCATCATTAATATGAATGAACTTAATTGGATAGTGCCATGGACAATTTATTAACGCCAAACGTTGTACTTTGTTAGACTGCACTTCTTATTGTATGTTCAAGATTAAATCTGAACTTCCTCTGTAAATCTCAACAGGCCAAGGTTCCTTCAACAGCAGCTTCCAAACCTATGAGCTCTACTGCCCGGAAGAACGAGGGCACTAGATACATAGGAATACCACTGCCTGCAAGCTCCCCCTCCCAAACACTATCCTGACTTGGAACAGCATTGTTTTTTCAATACTATGATGTAACTCCTGCTCCAACAAAACTGTGGGCGCACCACAGAGACTACAGTTGTTCGACTGGGTGACTCACCATCACCATCTCAAGAGCTATGAGGGATGGGTAATAAATATTGGGTTTGCCAGAGATGTTCACATCCCACGAATGAATTTTAAAAGTTATAATAATGGAAAAAATAGAGCAGAGTAATTAATAAATGTTGCAAATCTTTAAATGGTATTATCTTTCTCATGATATCCACACTCTGAAATGCCAGGAACATCAGAAGGAATTCTGAGCACAGCCTGTGTAATGACCTTGAAAGGCCAGTGATTATTCAGCTGGTGACATCGCAATTTGGAAAGTACCCATGATGTATTAGAATTTTGCAGCACACTGGGAAGGCAGTCAGCCCAATTACCACCCAGACCTGTCGCCTGGACTTTTACTCATTTTATTTCAAATATTTCTTGCTCAAATACTTATCCACAGCAGAATTCCACATTGATGGCGATGCAACTGCCATGTGCAAAAACAGGATTGATTTTAAATCAGTGTGAGTGGAGAGAGCATTAAGCACAGGTTAAAGAGATGTGTACTGTCTCCAAACAGGACAGCCAGTGAGATTCTGCAAGTCCAGGCAAGCTGTGGGGGTTACAGATAGTGTGACATGAACACATCTTGTGCTTAATGCTCTCTCCACTCACAGTTTGTACCTTTAAGACTTGATTATCTGTAAAGACTGCATTCCAATCATTATTCTGTAAATTGAGTTTGTGGCTCTGTATGCCCTGTTTGTGAGCAGATCTCCACTCCACCTGACAAAGGAGCAGCGCTCCGAAAGCTAGTGGCATTTGCTACCAAATAAACCTGTTGGACTTTAACCTGGTGTTGTTAAACTTCTTACGGAGAGGGAATAGAGCCAATGTTTCGAGTCTGAATGGCTCTGACAAAGGGTCTTCTAGACTCAAAATGTTGCCTCTACTCTCTCTCCACAGATGCTGTCAGACCCGCTGTGATTTTCTGGCATTTTGTTTGATTTTAAAGGGCATCTTTATCCCATTCCATTTTTTAACTCCAAATAGCTGTATTTGTTGAAGACAGTGTGTGTAACTAGCCCTGCAGGTCTTTTCCGGGGAGTTTTCAGAGGGTTGTGCTCCTATTTCAGGAGCATAAACAGTTTGGAAATTCCCTGATGTGGCAACATTTCCCCTTCTAAATAAACACTAGCCAGATTTCGTCGTAGTCCAATGTTCAGTCGCAAATAAAGAGAACAGGTCTGACTACTGCAGAGGTACTCCTGTAACCGAATGATAAATCCAGAGGTGCATGTCTCGTGATGATTTCAGCACCAGGTCCAAATGTCATTCCAGTGCGAGGAGCTGAGTTGATAATGTTCTCGTGTCGGCTGCTGTGCTGCAATAGAGACAATAACGGGCATATGTACAGTGCTTTATCACATCCTTACGGCCCTTCAAAATGTTTCACATCAAAGTAATTATTTTTGACGAGCATTCAATGTTATTATGTACGCAAGTATGAGAGCCAATTAGCACACAGCAAGATCCCACAAACACTGATTTAACGTAGAAGGACTGGAAGGATTTGACGTAGAAGGACTGAGAAGCATTTTGTTTCATCCAGTGGGTAGTAGCAATCTGAAATACATTGCCTGACAGGTTCCAAGAGGCAGAAACCCTCATTATGTTGAAAAAAATATATACTTAGATATCCACTTAAGGTGTCGCAACCTACAGGACAAGGAACCAAGAACAGGAAAGTGGAATTAAACTGGTAGATCTTTTCCAACCAAAATCGACATGATGGGCCGAATGCCCCCACCCCACCCCCCCTCATCTATGATGTAATTTTTCCATGATTTAGTAAATGAAACCAGTCACCAAATAACTTACTTTCTATAAAAGCAAATTACTGCAGATGCTGGAATCTGACACAAAAGCAGGAAATGCTGGAAAATCTCAGCAGGTCTGACAGTGTGGGGTAGCACGGTGGCACAGTGGTTAGCAGCGCTGCCTCACAGCGCCAGGGACCCGGGTTCGATTCCAGCCTCAGGTCACTGTCTGTGCAGAGTTTGCACTTTCTCCCCATGTCTACGTGGGTTTCCTCTGGGTGCTCGGTTTCCTCCCACAGTCCAAAGATGTGCAGGTGAGGTTGATTGGCCATGCTAAATTGCCCCTAGTGATAGGGGATTAGCAGGGTAAATATGTGGGGTTACGGGAATAGGGCCTGGGTGGGATTGTGGTCGGTGCAGACTCGATGGGCCGAATGGCCTCCTTCTGCACTGTAGGAATTCTATGACAGCATCTGTGGAGAGAGAATAGAGCCAAAGTTTCGAGTCTGCAAGAGGGTCATCCAACATTTTCTGTTTTTGTGTTGTCATTTACTTTTGATGCTGTGGGTCGGAAGAAGAGTCTTAGTCAGGGCATTGTGGTAATTGCCTGTGTGAGAAATGCAACACGATCCTTTTGCATGCATTGGAATAGACGCACGTGAGCCATCTTCCTGTCCTTTCCCCTGCAGCAATCAAGTTAAAAAAAAGCTTTGAAAAGCTTCAAGTTGATTTATGGGCCACTCGTTTATAACAATGGATCGTGACAGCATTGAAACACTGGACATTTCTGACAGATAGCCCCCTGATTTAATACTGATCATATCCAATATTCCTTTCAGCAGATTCCCAAACCTTGCATTACTTCACGAATCAGTGAAATTGTTTTAACAAAGATTCTCACAACGCTGTATTTCAGGATAGACCAGAAGGTTAGGGTATTGTAGCATCGTCGTTCTGTTACTGATCCGGTATCCAGAGATTTTAATGATCCATAGACAAATGAGCTCAAATAGCAGCTGAGGGATTTAAATTCACTTAATTAAAAATAAAGCTGGAATAATGAAGTTATGATCTGGAATGGTGTCCATGAAACTACCATTTGTCATAAAACCCATCTGTTTCACTAATGTCCTTAGGGAAGAAAATCTGCCGTCCTTGTTCTCTCTGTCATTCCAAAGCCACAGCAGTGGTTTTTGCTCTTAACTTCCCTTTAAAATGACTGAGCAAGCGACTCAGTTGTATTCAAGAAGGGAGCTCACCACCACCTTCGCCAGTTCAATCGGGGGTGGGCAACAAATGTTGATCTTGCCAGCGATGCCCACATCGCACCAGTGAATAAAAGAACAATTGGAAGAAAGCAGAGCTGCTGATATTAGAACTCACGTTTTTTACAGTTATGGAACTACTGGAATGCCCAGTGGGACAACATAACTATCAACAGGGGCAATAGTGTAAGGAGGAGCAGGAGGAGACAACCCAGTCTCTTGAGTCTGTTCTGTGAAATTCAGTGAGATTCTGACTAATCTGTAACCTAACTCCATATACCTGCTTGTGTCCCATATCCCTTAATACCTACGGTTAGCAATGATCCATCAATCTCAAATTTAAATTGAACAATTAACCGAGAGTCAGTTGCTGTTTGCAGGATATTTGCTGTTACGGGCGGTACGGTGGCACAGTGGTTAGCACTGCTGCCTCACAGCGACAGGGACCCGGATCCAATTCCGGCCTTGGGTCACTGTCTGTGTGGAGATTGAACATTCTCCCCGTGTCTGCGTGGGTTTCCTCCGGGTGCTCCGGTTTCCTCCAACAGTCCAAAGATGTGTGGGTTAGGTGGGGGGGATTGGCCATGCTAAATTGCCCCTTAGTGTCAGGGGGACTAGCTAGGGCAAATGCATGGGGTTGCGGGGATAGGGTCTGGGTGAGATTGTTGCTGGTGCAGTCTTGATGGGCCAAATGGCCTCCTTCTGCACTGTAGGGATTCTATTTTATGATAGCGTTCCAAACATCTACCACCCTTTACATGAAGAAGTATTTCCAACGTTCCCTTCTGAAAGATTTGGCTCTGATTTGTAGATTACGGCCAAGACTTTTCAGACCACGTCCCACCCGCCCTCCCCCCCTTCCCCCTTGATGGCAGAGGTGGCTTGCCATTGATTTTCCAGTCCCTCCAAGGACAATGGCTATTTGCATTGTTCACCAACCGCGTTGCTGGGAACCCGCCATGGCGGGGGAGGGGGGGCAGGTACGTCACCTTCTGCGGGACTGGAAGATCCCGCTGGTGGGAAAGGCCAGAAAACCCCACCCAATGTTCTCAGGATTCTATGCCCTGTATCCTAGATTACCCAAACACCGTTTTTCTCTCTCTACTCCATCTGTTGCCCTTAATATCTTGAAAACTTCAATAAAATCACCATCTAACTTTCTAATGTCCAGGGAATACAACCCTGGTTGTGCAATCTTTCCTCGTAAATCAATGCTGGGAATCCAGGTATGATTCTGGTAAATCGATGCCACACTTCCTGCTAATGAACATTGACTGGCTCATTATTTCAAAACCAGTCTGGGCACGTCTTACACAGAATGGAAAGGTCAGGGAAAACCAGATGGGAAAATCAGAATAGCTGCATTGAGTCATAGAGATTTACAGCATGGAAACAGGCCCATATCCCTCTAAACCCATCTTACCCATGTAATTGTCTAAATGCTTTTTAAAAGACAAGATTTGTACCCGCCTCTACTACTACTTCTGGCAGCTCGTTCCAGATGCTCATCACCCTCTGTGTGAAAAAATTGCCCCTCTGGACCCTTTTGAATCCGTCCTTCTCACCTTAAACCTATGCCCTCTAGTTTTAGACTCCCCTCCCTTTGGGAAAAGATGTTGACTATAGAGCTGATCTTTGCCCTTCATTATTTTACAGACCTCTATAAGATCACCCCGAAGCCTCCTATGCACCAGGAAAAAAAGGTCCCAGTCTATCCAGCCTGTCCTTATAACTCAAATCATCAAGTCCCGGTCGCACCCCTGTAAATCTTTTCTGCACTCTTTCTGGTTTAGTTTCCTGAATTAATGCAGTCAGGGTACTGAGTGGGGAGATGAGAAGCATTGAACTGGTCAAGTTTTGGGAGTAGGGAAGGGTCAGGAGGGGCAATATTTTTGAAACTGTTTCACAATAAATGAACTGGAGCAGTTCTGTCCAGGAGTACATACACAGCAGTTCCACAGAACGTTCCACAGAACCTGCATTTTTGTGCAGTAACTGAAATTCAAAAAAAAGACAATGTTTCTGCAAGCGCTGCGTTTGAATCCAGGTGATTGTACTTTGCTGAGTTTTTAGGTAATGAGCCACAGTCTTCAGGGGACCAAAGGCATCTCTCTTTAGTGGTTATATAGCTATAGGGGCATCATCCATATCAAGTGTGGGGTAAGAAGTGGAGGCAGGCTTATTATAGTACCACAGATAATATGGAGCATAAAGTGGCCATTCAGCCCATTGTCGTTGCTGCAAGATGTATATTTGGATGTAAGTATTGTTATGATACTGTGCCTTTAAGGTATGTATTTTAGTCGTGTTTCTGTGCTGAAAGTGTTTACTAGTCCCTTCCATTTTATCAGAGCCAGTTTGTCTACATCCAGCAACATTGTATTGCTACTGCAGCGACATAATTGATCTTAATTGATGCAGTGTTTGTTTTGATCTGAAACATAGAAGCAGGAAGAGGCCATTTGGCCCTTAGAGCCTGCTCCACCATTCATCACGATCATGGCTGATCGTCCAACTCAATAGCCTAATCCTGCTTTCTCCCCATAACCTTGATTCCATTCGCCCCAAGTGCTATATCCAGCCGCCTCTTGAATACATTCAATGTTTTGGTATCAACTACTTTCTGTGGTTATGAATTCCACAGGCTCACCACTCTTTGGGTGAAGAAATGTCTCCTCACCTCCGTCTTAAATGGTCTACCCTGAATCCTCAGACTGTGATCCCTGGTTCTGGACTCCCCCATTAATGCAATTAATGCAGGGTTTAGTTGTTTCCCCTGGGATATTGCAGAGTGGGGCTTGATTAGGTTGATGGACAGATAAGGTGATATGAATGGGTACAGCTAGGTTTTCACAGAAAACTGAAGCTCAGTCTGCTTTTGAGATTTTTAGAGAGAGGTTGCTTTCTTTGTATCTCTTGCTCTGTCTGAAGTGGAGGCTGGAATCTGCCCAGAAATAAGCCTTTTCCTTTGAGATTCTACTGTCTGGGGCGGAGCTTTCTCTGGAAGTTGCTGCATGAGAGTTAGAAGACAGACGCCCGTCTGGATCACTCTCCAGAAGTGTCAAAAAGCTGGAAATCTAGCACCACGTAAACAGCTTTGGTTTCTGTGCTAACTTGTTCTAAAGAAGGAATTTATGTCAATGGGGGAATACTGTTAAATTGGAACAATAGAGCTGTTAAGAATTATACTTTGTCATCTTTAAACATTTTAATTAGTAAAAGTTATGCTAATTCTTTTTTTTTTGTTTATATCCAATTCAATCCAATCAAAGTCCAATTCAACGTCTCAGCAAGTGAGACATTCCAGATCCAAGCTGACAAGAGCAGACATTGCACCTTCTCCAAGGCTTGATCTCATCTGCATCTTAGCCAAAAGGCCTAGATGCTGCTTTAAAAAATTGCTTGAAATGACGCCTCAGTGTAACCTCATGAATTCAACCAAGTGCAGGTTGCCAAAACTACACTTGATCTTAGCCAAAAGGCCAAAAAGCAAATCCTTTTGTTATACTCTAACTGTTCTTAGGGTTTGCTTTGATAAAAGCTTCCTAGTGGGTCACTTGAATCATACCTGGAGTGAAACTTCAGATCAGCCATGATCTTATTGAATGGCGGGGCAGGCTCGAGGGGCCAGATGGCCTACTCCTGCTCCTATTTCTTATGTTCTTATGAAACACCTTCTGCTCACTCTAATGCCAAAATCAAAAGTAAAAGTTAGGGTCTAGGTGAACTTCATAAAATATTTTGGAGTTTCTGATCTTGTCCAGAACAACATTACCACTGGATGGAGCGGTGAGGACATACTGTTTGAACTAGGAGAAAAATAGGTAGGGGAAAAAAAACCTGTCTAATTAAGAATTTTTGAAAAGTTTGCATGGGTTAAAAATCTTACATAGCCAGTTTATTTCCAGTGTGTTCTGGAAAGAGGTGAGTCAGTGTCATCCCCAAAACTCATCATTATCAGAAAGGCTCCATACAATTAACTTCTTCCCTGCTGCTGTCAGACTTTTGAATGGACCTACCTCGCATTACGTTGATCTTTCTCTACACCCTAGCTATGACTATAACACTACATTCTGCACTCTCTACTTTCCTTCTCGATGAACGGTATGCTTTGTCTATATAACAATACTTTTCACTGTATGCTAATACATGTGACAATAATAAATCAAATCACTGGATGTGAATATTCCAGTGATTTAAACACAGTCAGCCTGGGAGAAGGTGATGGCAGATTTCCACTCCATCTGACGATGGGGCAGCGCTCCGAAAGCTAATGGTATTTGCTACCAAATAAACCTGTTGGACTTTAACTTGGTGTTGTTAAAACTCTTACTGTATTTACCCCAGTCCAACGCTGGCATCTCCACATCACAGGGAGATGGCACAGAGTAAATACTGGCAATATTCTCTAACGTGGAGATGCCGGCTTTGAACTGGGGTAAGCACAGTAAGAAGTCTCACAACACCAGGTTAAAGTCCAACAGGTTTATTTGGTAGCACGAGCTTTCGGAGTGTCGCTCCTTCTCCACCTGAAGGAGCAGCGCTCCGAAAGCTCGTGATTCCCGATAAACCTGTTGGACTTTAACCTGGCGTTGAGAGAATTCTCACCATTCTCTAAACCGGCGGCTGCAGACACAATGGCTAAAATCCCTGAATGTGTCAGCTGCCCAGGAGCTCAGTCCCGCTCCGGACACTCCGGCTCTGGACACTCGGCTCCGGACAACCGGCTCTGGACACTCGACTCCGGACACTCCGGACAGCCGGCTCTGGACACTCGGCTCCGGACACTCCGGACAGCCGGCTCTGGACACTCGACTCCGGACACTCCGGACAGCCGGCTCTGGACACTCGACTCCGGACACTCCGGACAGCTGGCTCTGGACACTCGGCTCCGGACACTCCGGACAGCCGGCTCTGGACACTCGGCTCCGGACACTCGGCCTCCCACAGTCTCCGGGCCGGACACAGTGACTGTTTGGCAGCAGCCGCAGCAGAATCTGATTCGAGAGGGGCGAGGGGGTGGGGGAACACAGGGTCGGGGGTCAGGGTCCGCGCGCAGATTCTCCCCCCACCCCGGGTTCCGGGTCTTGTTTCCGGTCGGAAGGTTTTGGCGGCTGCACGCGGGAGACTTCCGGTGTGGCCCCGGCCGGAGGGCGGCTTCCGGCGGCGGGAGGAGCGGAGCGGGTGAGTGAAGGGGGAGGAGGAATCGGGGGGTCCGGGCTCCGCGGGGCGGGGGCGGTAAGTGAGGAGGATTGATATCGCGGGGTCCCCCCCCCCGGGGGGGCTGTATCGGCGGCTCTGGCAGTGGGAGTGAGGTTGGGGTCCGGGTTTGGATCCGGGAATCTCCTCAGTTCCCGCCTGAACCCCCCCCCCCAGGGAAGCTCAGCAGATATTGTCCGAGTGTCTGAGCTGCTCTGACTCAGCGACCGGCATCAAAAACAGGTTAAACATTGAAATAAATGTCACCAAAGCTGGAGAACCCCAATAATCAGGTGGAGACCAAAAGAGAACAAGGCTGGAAAATCTCAGCAGGTCTGGCAGCGTCTGTGGGGAGAGAATGGAGCTGGTGTTTCGAGATGACCCTTTCTCAAAGTTCTGTGAACTTCTCCCTCCACTCACCTGATGAAGGAGCAGCGCTCCGAAAGCTCATAATTCCACATGAACCTGGTGGACTTTAACCCGGTGTTGTGAGACTTCTTATTGTGCTTACCCCAATATTAACAGAGAAATTAAGAGCAATCCAGCCCTTCGAGCCTGCTCCGCCATTCAATCAGATCATGGCTGATCTCTCCCTGGTCTCAAATCCACCTCCCCACCTGTTCCCCATATCCCCCCTTTATCCTTTTTTAAAATCAGCAATATATCTATCTCCTTGAAACCATTCAACGATTCAGACTCCACCGCGCTATGCAGCAGCAAGTTCCACAAATTCACCACCCTCTGCGAGAAGCAGTTCCTCCTCATCTCAGTATTAAATGTACCACCTTTCAACCTATACCTGTGACCTCTTATTCGAGATTGCCCCTGAAGGGGAAACATTTGGTCTACATTTACTTTATCAATCCCTTTTAACATTTTTATGTACCTCAATCAGATGCCCTCTCATCCTTTATTTATTAGTATCACAAGTAGGCTTACATTAACGCTGTAATGAAGTTACTGTGAAAATCCCCCAGTCATCACACTCCGGCGCCTGTTCGGGTACACTGAGGGCAAATTTAGCATGGCCAATGCACCTAACCAGCACGTTTTTTGGACTGGGAGGAAACTGGAGCACCCGGAGGAAACCCACACAGGGAGAACATGCAGATTGTGCACAGACAGTCACTCAAGCCGGGAATCGAACCTGGGTCCCTGGTGCTGTGAGGCAGCAGTGCGAACGACTGTGCCACCGTCATTGCTGTCCTCTGTCAAAACTGCTCAGTATTCCAGGATCACCATGGAATAAATGCGAAGTGATGCATTTTGGAAGAAATAATGTAGGGAGGAGTTATACAATAAATGGCAGAGTCATCAGGAGTATAGAAACACAGAGGGACCTAGGTGTGCAAGTCCACAAATCCTTGAAGGTGGCAACACAGGTGGAGAAGGTGGTGAAGAAGGCATATGGTATGCTTGCCTTTATAGGACGGGGTATAGAGTATAAAAGCTGGAGTCTGATGATGCAGCTGTATAGAATGCTGGTTAGGCCACATTTGGAGTACTGCGTCCAGTTCTGGTCGCCGCACTACCAGAAGGACATGGAGGCGTTAGAGAGAGTGCAGAGAATGTTTACCAGGATGTTGCCTGGTATGGAGGGTCTTAGCTATGAGGAGAGATTGGGTAAACTGGGGTTGTTCTCCCTGGAAAGATGGAGAATGAGGGGAGATCTATTAGAGGTGTACAAGATTATGAAGGGGATAGATAGGGTGAACGGTGGGAAGCTTTTTCCCAGATCAGAAGTGACGTTCACGAGGGGTCACGGGCTCAAGGTGAGAGGGGCGAAGTATAACTCCGATATTAGAGGGATGTTTCTTACACAGAGGGTGGTGGGGGCCTGGAATGCGCTGCCAAGTAGGGTGGTGGAGGCAGGCAAGCTGACACCGTTTAAGACTTACCTGGATAGTCACATGAGCAGCCTGGGAATGGAGGGATACAAACGATTGGTCTAGTTGGACCAAGGAGCGGCACAGGCTTGGAGGGCCGAAGGGCCTGTTTCCTGTGCTGTACTGTTCTTTGTTCTTTAATACAAATATAAAGCTTCATTTTCATTCTTCTTCACTCGCCCACCCTCATTTCCAACACAAAAGGTGTGAGGAGCTCACGGACTTCATGGTCACTTCCCAGAAAGACCCACCTGTTCAACTGTCTCTGTCACATCCTTTCTGTTCCTTACCCTCCAAACCAAACTAACAAACCATTATTGAAATCTGTTCATAACATTTACCTTTCTCCCCTCATGACCTCCCTGAGGTTGCCTTGTCTGTGAGACCCATCTCCTGCATTGTCAACCTTATATCTATTAGAATATAGAACATTACAGCGCTGTACAGGCCCTTCGGCCCTCGATGTTGCGCCGACCAGTGAAACCAATCTAAAGCCCATCTAACCTACACTATTCCAATATCATCCATATGTTTATCCAATAACCATTTGAATGCTCTTAATGTTGACGAGTCTACTACTGCTGCAGGCAGGGCATTCCACGCCCTTACTACTCTCTGAGTAAAGAACCTACCTCTAACATCTGTCCTATATCTATCACCCCTCAATTTAAAGCTATGTCCCCTAGTGTTAGCCATCACCATCCGAGGAAAAAGGCTCTCACTATCCACCCTATCTAATCCTCTGATCATCTTGTATGCCTCTATGAAGTCACCTCTTAACCTTCTTCTCTCTAACGAAAACAACCTCAAGCCCCCTCAGCCTTTCCTCATACGATTTTCCCACCATACCAGGCAACATCCTGGTAAATCTCCTCTGCACCCTTTCCAACACTTCCATATCCTTCCTATAATGCGGCGACCAGAACTGTATGCAATACTCCAAGTGCGGCCGCACCAGAGTTTTGTACAGTTGCAACATGACCTCCTGGCTCCGAAACTCAATCCCTCTACCAATAAAAGCTAACACACCGTACGCCTTCTTAACAACCCTATCAACCTGGGTGCCAACTTTCAGGGATCTATGCACATGGACACCCAGATCCCTCTGTTCATCCACACTACCAAGTATCTTACCATTAGCCCAGTACTCTGTATTCCTGTTACTCCTTCCAAAGTGAATCACCTCACACTTTTCCGCATTAAACTCCATTTGCCACCTCTCAGCCCAGCTCTGCAGCTTATCTATGTCCCTCTGTAACCTGCCACTTCCCTCCGCAAGTTGCTGATCTCCCAATTATTCTTGCTGTTTCCCACATTCGTTCCTGTTTTAAAAACTGTTCCCTCTCCTCAGATGTTGAACCCCTCGCTTTTAAGGCTGTTGCTGTCACCCCCTCCTCAAAAATCACAGCCTTGACTCCTCTGTCTCCTCTGATGGAGCAAATTGCTGCTCCATCTCCAACCTCTCATTCCCCTCTTTCCTTTCAAGTTCTTGATTTAGTTGATGCCTCTTAAATCTGCACCTATTTTTGCTGCAGCTCCCATGTTTGGACCATGTTCTAACCCCATGTGTATCACCAAGACCAGATACTGTCACACTCATATCACCCATCTCCACCCCTGCCTTGGTCCTCAGCCAAGTCTTTGTTATCTCCAGATTTGACTATTCCAAAATTCTGATGGTCAACCTCCCATAGCCAACCTCAATAAACTTATAAATTTCAGCTCATCTAAAACTCTGCTGCCTAGATCCAAATTTGACACCAAGTCACTTTCACCCATCACCCGTGTGCTTGCTGATATACACTGGCTCCTAGTCCAGCAACACACCAGTCTTAGAATTCTGATCCTCACATTCACATCCCTTCATGGCCTCCTTATCTCTGTCATCTCCACCAACCCTACAATCCTCCAAAAATCTGCATTTCTCTAACTCTTGACATTGTGCATTTCCCATTTCTTTGCCCCATGACTGGCAACCGTGCCTTCAGCTGCCTGGGTCCCAGACTCTGGAATTTCCTCTCCATCTTGCTCTGTCCTTTAAGATGCTCCTTTAGCCTATCTGAACCAAGCATTTGGCCTTCTGCCCTAATATCTCCTCAGTGTTGTGAGACTTCTTACTGTGCAAACCCAATATTAACAGAGGAATTAGGAGCAATTCAGCCCTTTGAGCCTGCTCCGCTATTCAATCAGATCATAGCTGATCTCCCCCGGTCTCAAATTTTGTCTGATCGTGCCCCCCTCCACCGAATGAAGCAAGTTGGCATACTTTACTAATGGTGCCGTATAAACACAAGTTGTTCTTAAAACCTCAACTTTGCTGATGTCCAGTTTGCAAACATTCCAGTCTTTTGACACTAGTTTTTTTCCCCCCAGCTAGGTCTGCTCGAGACTTGTCAAAATGGAGGCTCCTCCTGTAACCGTGCTACCCGTCATTGGTGGAACCATCAACATGATGGAATACATTCTGCAAGGTATGAAAACGGTCTTAATTTTATTATTAGATGGTTAAAGTAAGTAAATGACTGTTTTAGCCCTAAAACCAATGATTGAGTGATTGGCAGGTACAGTAAACATTCATCCCAGTCAGTCCTGCCACTTATTGGATCATAATTTACAACTTGTCTCTGTGACTGTGTGCTGATGGGGATCTGCAGTAGTCTGGAATGGGCAGAGGTATAAGATGCTTCATTCTTTTGGGCAGAGTAATAGGTGTATTTTGTTAGTCTGCCAGGTTTCTTTGCTCCATTTAACCTGAAGATGTGGTTGTACGAACATCTTCCAGTAGCAGCCTGGCATGTTCCTGTCCTTGCCTCCCAGCTGAGGCCTCTGGACAGTGAACTAAAGAACAAAGAACAGTACAGCACAGGAAACAGGCCCTTTGGCCCTCCAAGCCTGTGCCGCTCATTGGTCCAACTAAACCATTCGTTTGTATCCCTCCATTCCCAGACTGCTCATGTGACTATCCAGGTAAGTCTTAAACGATGCCAGCGTGTCTGCCTCCACCACCCTACTTGGCAGCGCATTCCAGGCCCCACCACTCTCTGTGTAAAAAATGTCCCTCTGATATCTGAGTTATACCTCGCCCCTCTCACCTTGAGCCCATGACCCCTCGTAATCGTCACCTCCGACCTGGGAAAAAGTTTCCCACTGTTCACCCTATCTATACCCTTCATAATTTTGTACACCTCTATTAGGTCTCCCCTCATCCTCTGTCTTTCCAGGGAGAATTGGAAACCTGGTTGATTTCCCTCCCCTTAACCAGGTTCATTCAGATCAATTCTAGTGACCTTGATACTACCTCAGCTGAGGACAGAGCTGCGATCTTGCTGTATAGAAATATTCTGGCCTGGTCTGACTGAGTCATTAGTTCTGTTTTGATCTTTGTTTAAACAAAAGGTAACAAAACCTATTTTTTTCCAAAAACTAACTGAGTATTAAGACTTGAATATTGTAGAATGGAGAGATGTGTTACTGAAGTTTTTCATCTTGCATTCATCAGGACAAATGCAAGAATGCCAAATTTCAAATGATCACAACAATCTATACCACAAGAGAAAAGGATAAAGTAAAGTAAAGTTTATTTATTAGTCATAAGTAAGGCTTACATTAACACTGCAATGAAGTTACTGTGAAATTCCCCTAGTCACCACAGTCCAGCGCCTGTTCGGGTCAATGCACCTAACCAGCACGTCTTTCAGAATGTGGGAGGAAACCGGAGCACCCGAAGGAAACCCACGCAGATACAGGGAGAACGTGCAAACTCCACAGACAGTGAATCAAGCCAGGAATCGAACCCGGGTCTCTGGTGTTGTGCAGCAGCAGTGCTAACCACAGTGCTACCGTGCCGCCCCACTGTGCTACCATGTAGTATAAATTCCCTGTTGTATAAATTGTTATGATTGTTTGAAATTTGGCATTCTTACATTTGTCCTGAACACGACAGAGGTTGAGGGATTACTTTATAGAAGTTGCAAAATTATGAGGGGCATGGGCAGAGTGGATAGAAGCTTTTTCCCAGGGTGGAAGAGTCAATTACTAGGGGGCATAGGTTTAAGGTGCGAGGGGCAAGGTTTAAAGAAAATGTACGAGGCAAGTTTCTTTTACACAGAGGGCGGTGGGTGCCAGGAACTCGCTGCTGGGGGCGGTCGTGGAAGCAGATGCAATAGTGACTTTTAAGGGGTGTCTTGACAAATACATGAATAGGATGGGAACAGAGGGATATGGTCCCCAGAAGGGTAAGGGGTTTTAGTTCTGTCGGGCAGCATGGTCGGGTGCAGGCTTGGAGGGCCGAAAGCCCTGTTCCTCTGCTGTAATTTTTTTTGTTCTTTGGAAAGCTTCTTGTCTCTCTATTCAAGAATGTCTGAGTTCTGTACTGCCAAGCGATTGTTTGAATATTAAGTGTAGAATTCCAGCATCAATGGTTTCATTGTGAAAAAATGTCAAACGATTAGAAAGCTGGTGCTTTTCCCTCAGTATTCTCATTTTGTTAAAATCATCTTTCTTCAATGATTATAAATGGTTCTGATTTCCCCAGGGAGCGTACTGGACCAGAGTCTGGAAAGTCTTCTTCATCGATTGCGTGGCCTTTGTGATAATATGGAGCCAGAAACCTTTGTAGACCACGAGCTGGTTTTTCTGTTAAAAGCCCAGCAAGGAAGTCCATTTATTTTACGGGCCCGACGTGCCGTGGACAAGCCTGGCATGCCGTGGCACCTCCGCTACCTTGGGCAGCCTGAAATTGGAGACAAAAACCGATCAGCGCTGGTACGAAACTGTGTGGACATTGCCACTTCCGACAGCCTAACCGAGTTTCTGGTAGAGATGGGCTTCCGAATGGACCATGAGTTTGTGGTGAAGGGACATGTTTTCCGCAAAGGGATTATGAAGATTGTGGTGTCCAAGATCTTTCGGATTTTGCTTCCGGGTAACATTGATAACATTGAGCCGCTCTCACTGTCGTACCTGGTAGAACTGAATGTGGTGGCACCTCCTGGCCAGGATGCTGTGTCAGACGACATGAAAAGTTTTTCAGAACAACTGAAGCCTTTAGTTCATCTTGAAAAAATTGACCCTAAGAGATTACATCAGGTGTAGGAAAAAATCTGTGATGTACATAATGGGGGGAATTGGAGGATTTTGGGGCTGAAGCACTAGTCACACTGAGTTTTATACATGTCTGCTTATAAAACTAAAAATGTTTTGAATAAAAGTAAGATTTGTCTTACACATGGATAATCATTGCTCTACTCAAGAAAGCCAGGAAGTGAAAGATGGTATTTGAGCCGAGTTTTTACACACTTTGTAATTTTTATTTATTTATAGTGATATATACATTACAAGCACGCACCTCCAAACCCAATAACCCCAGTTTTGTTCTGTTCTTATATATACTCTTTTAAATAACAACTAAAATAAACTAATTAACATAATAAAAGCCCCTCAAAGAGGCATCTGCTCCAATGTATAGAGGTACAGGTGAATCCTTAGTACCCACCACCTCAATACAATTAATACTCAATTATCAAACCATTAACAATAGGTGATGGCCTAGTGGTATTATGGCGAGACTATTAATCCTGAAACTCAGCTAATGTTCGAATCCCGCCACGGCAGATGGTGGAATTTGAATTCAATTTAAAAATATCTGGAATTAAGAATCTACATTGACCATGAAACCATTGTCGATTGTCGGAAAAACCCATCTGGTTCACTAATGTCCTTTAGGGAAGGAAATCTACCGTCCTTGACTGGTCTGGCCTACATGTGACTCCCGTGCCACAGCAATGTGGTTGACTCTCAACCGTCCTCCAAAGGCAACTAGGGATGGGCAATAATGCTGGCCAGCAGCGACGCCCATGTCCCACGAATGAATAAAAAGAAAATGTGGCCTCTGATTCAGTATAGAGTGAAGCAGGTGCTGTTTCTGTAGTATAGTGGTTGCTTTACATGCAAAAGGTCTCAGTGAAGCAGTTCGGCTAATATATTGAGCAGTGATGCTGTGTCAGTGCAGAACCTGGTTGTTCTGCTGATTTTTTTCCAGCACCGTGATAGTGAAGTGGAGGCTTTGCTTCTTGATACTGATCCAAGCTCCCACTGCTGGTTTACAAGCGGAACCAGCCCATCAGACTCACTGAATAAAGAGGACACTTAGAATCAGTAGCAGGAGCTGTGGCTAAAGTCAGGAGAGTTGCGATGAAAATAAAACATAGAACATAGAACAGTACAGCACAGAACAGGCCCTTCGGCCCACGATGTTGTGCCGAGCTTTATCTGAAACCAAGATCAAGCTTTCCCTATCATCCTGGTGTGCTCCATGTGCCTATCCAATAACCGCTTAAATGTTCCTAAAGTGTCTGACTCCACTATCACTGCAGGCAGTCCATTCCACACCCCAACCACTCTCTGCGTAAAGAACCTACCTCGGACATCCCTCCTATATCTCCCACCATGAACCCTATAGTTATGCCCCCTTGTAATAGCTCCATCCACCCGAGGAAATAGTCTTTGAACGTTCAAACACTGGAGGAACAGAGCAGCAGCTGACAGGAATGTGTTAGCTGAAGTTTGAAAGAAAAATGAGAAGATCCTGTATATGATTTGCTTTATATATGTAATTATATAAAGTACAGTAAAAATTACAGATATTCCAACACTTCAACTATATGACGGTGACCCAAATAACAGAATAAACCTTGTATGTTTTGTGTATACTGCTCCCTGGAGGAGATAGCTGAGGATGATTTATTCCAATTTTTGGCTAATGCTGCTTTGGGCCGGCTCACCAGAATTCATGAGAGAATTGACAGAATTGATTTTCTTGTGATCGTCCCCCTCCCTATTCTGTGGCTATAGAATCATTGAGGATTACAGCATAGAAACAGGCCCTTTGGCACAACTTGTACATGCCGCCCAGTTTTTACCATTAAGCTAGTCCCATTTGCCCACATTTGGCCCATATCCCTCGATACCAATGTTACCCATGTAATTGTCCAAATGCTTTTTAAAAAACAAAATTATATCCGCCTCTACTACTACCTCTGGCAGCTCGTTCCAGACACACACCACCCTCTGTGTGAAAAAATTGCCCCTCTGGACCCTTTTGTATCTCTCCGCTCTCACCTTAAACCTATGCCCTCTAGTTTTAGACTCCCCTACCTTTGGGAAAATATATTGACTATCTACCTTATCTATGCCCCTCATTATTTTATAGACCTCTATAAGATCACCTCTGAGCCTCCTACGCTCCAGGGAAAAAAGTCTCAGTTTATCCAGCCTCTCTTTATAACTCAAACTATCAAGTCCTGGTGGCATCCTAGTACATCTTTTCTGCACTCTTTCTAGTTTAATATTCTTTCTATAATAGGGTGACCAGAACTGTACACAGTATTCCAAGTGTGGCCTTACCAATGTCTTGTACAACTTCAACCAGACGTCCCAACTCCTGTATTCAGTGTTCTCATCAATGAAACCAAGCATGCTGAATGCCTTCTTCATCACCCTGTCTACCCGTGACTCCACTTTTAAGGAGCTATGAACCTGAACCCCTAGATCTCTTTGTTCTGTAACTCTCCCCAACGCCCTACCATGAATTGAGTAAGTCCTGCCCTGGTTCAATCTGCCAAAATGCATCACCTCGCATTTATCTAAATAAAACTCTCTCTGTCCGTTGGCCCAATTGATCAAGATACCATTGCAATCCTAGATAACCTTCACTGTCCACTATGCCACCAATCTTGGTGTCATCTGCAAATTTACTGACCATGCCTCCTAAATTCTCACCCAAATCATTAATATAAATGACAAATAACAGTGGATCCAACACCAATCCCTGAAGCACACCGCTGGTCACAGGCCTCCAACCACCCTCTCTGGATCCCGTGAGACTTAACCTTATGCAACAACTTACCATGCGATACCCTGTCAAAAGCCTTGTTAAAGTCCATGTAGACAACGTCAACTGCACTGCCCTCATCTACCTTCTTGGTTACCCCTTCAAAAACTCAAGTGGAACGTACTAAATGCAAACCATGGGTTTGAATTCGAATCCTATGCTCAGTATTCCATTTCAAACAGCGCGATCCACTTCTCACCTTGATCTCTTGTAATTATCCCCATTGAAATATGTGAAAGTGCAAAGAAAAATTACTGTGGATTCCAGCGACGCATGAAGTAACTGAGTGATGGACAGTGCTCCTGAGGTGTGGAACCGAAACTATTTCCCATCAGTTAAAAATTATGTATCTGTTGGTGGCCGGGCCCCTCATTGTGATTGTGTGCCAGTCCCGGGCATGGGATTGCAGGGGATTCCAGCAGTTTGAACCATCTTAGATAACGCAGCACTGTTGTGTGGTGTCGGAGAGAGGGAAACCACCAGTGCTGGAATCTGAAACAAAAACAGAAAATGCTGGAAAATCTCAGCAGTTCCACCAGTGCTGCAATCTGGTCTGCCACTCAATTATCTATTTCAAACACGGTGGCACAGTGGTTATCACTGCTGCCTCACAGCACCAGGGACCTGGGTTCGATTCCCGGCTTGGGTGACTGTACGGAGTCTGCACGTTCTCCCCGTGTCTGCGTGGATTTCCTCCGGGTGCTCCGGTTTCCTCCCACAGTCTGAAAGACGTGCTGGTTAGATGCATTGGCCGTGCTAAATTCTCCCTCAGTGTACCCGAACAGGCGCCGGAGTGTGGCAACTAGGGGATTGTCACAATAGCTTCATTGCAGTGTTAAGGTAAGCCTACTTGTGACACTAATAAATAAACATTAAAAAAGTGGAGACTGGGATGTGATGACGTAGAGCGGTACCTGTTTCCAAATGGAGAGTTATCGGTAATAAAAAGAGTGGACTTTCATTAACCATAGACTCATAGAAAAGTCATGGTACGGAAAGAGGCCATTCAGCCCATCATGTCTGCACTGGCCAAAAAAGAAACCAGCTGCTCATTTTAATCCCATTTTCCAGCACTCGATCCGTAGCCCTGCAGGTTATAATACTTCAGATACAGATCCAGATAGCTGTTGAATGGGTTGAGGTTTTCAGCTTCACCAATCTGGGCAGTGAGATCTAGATGCCCACCCCCCTTTAGGTGAAAAGATCTTTCCTCATGTCCCCTCTAATCCTTCTACCAATCACCTTAAATCTATGCCTCCTGGTAATTGACCACTCAGCTAAGGGAAATACGTCTTGCCTGTCTATGTCCCTCATAATTTTGTATATTTCAATTAGGTCACCCCTTAGTCTCCTCTGTTCTTAGCAAAACAACCATAGCCTATCTAATCTCTCCTCACAGCTGCAATTTTCAAGCCCTGGCAACACTCTTGTAAATATCCTCCGCACCTCCTCCAGAGCAATTATGTCCTCCCTGTAATGTGGTGACCAGAACTACACACAAAACTCCAACTGTGACCTGACCAGCATTTTATACAGTTCCATCTTACATCCCGCCTTGTACATTCAATACCTCGTCCAATAAAGGAAAGCACTCCATAAACCTTCTTTACCACCTTATCCACCTGTCTTACCACTTTCAAGGACCTGTGGAATGTATTCCAAGGTGTGTCACTTCCTCATTCCCTCTCAATATTCTTGTTTATTGAGTATTCCCTTGCTTTACCTCACAATTGTCTGGATTGAATTCCATTTCCACTTCTCTGCCCACTCAGCCAAAGCAGTGATATCATTCTGGAGTCAATGGTCATCCTGGTCTTTAGCAACTATATGGCCAAATTTTGTGTCGTCTTCTCATTTCCCAATCATGCTACTCACATTTGAGTCTAAATCATTCATAAATATAACAAGCAGCAATGGCTCCAGCACCGATCCCTGTGAAACATCACTGGAAACTCTTCCATTGGCTAAAAAACCCATTGACCTTTACCCTTTGTCTCCTGTCACTGAGCCAATTTTGGATCCAACTTGTAGGGTGGCACAGTGGTTAGCACGGCTGCCTCACAGCGCTAGGTACCTGGGTTCGATTCCCGGCTTGGGTCACTATGTGCACGTTCTCCCTGTGTGTGCATGGGTTTCCTCTGGGTGCTCCAGTTTCCTCCCACAGTCCAAAAGACGTGCTGGTTAAATGCATTGACCATGCTAAATTCTCCCTCAGTGTACCCGAACAGGCGCCGGAGTGTGGCGACTAGGGGATTTTCACAGTAACTTAATTGCAGTGTTAATGTAAGCCTGCTTGTGACTAATAAATAAAGAAAGACTTTAAACCTTAGTGAGGATTGAAAAATGATCCTCAGAGGATTACGGGGAGAAGGCAGGAGAAAGGGGATGAGAATCATATCAGCCATGATTAAATGGCGGAGCAGACTCGATGGGCCAAATGGCCTAATTCTGCTCCTATATCTTATGCTCTTATGGTCTAAGGATTAGTTATTCCCTCCCCAGCTTCCTTCAACAGCCTGGGACACAATCCATCTGGCCGTGGTGATATATCCACCTTCAAGGATGTCAATCCCTTCAGTACTTCCTCTCCAAGTATGCTCATCATATTTAATATTTCGCACTCATTAGATACTTTGGGTTGAATATCTTGATTGTATTATTTGTAACATACTGTTGGTATTCACACCAGACTTGCAAATTAAAAATTAATTGCGTCTTGGAGCTGTTTGCACACTACTGAAAGTTGATTGTGAATATGGCTGAGAAAGATCCATTAAAGATCAGTCTTCCTCTTTTACAATTATGTAGATTTGGGAAACTGATTAAGGGGGAGTCTGATATGGTTCTGCATCACACTAGTGCTTTAACAGGTACAGTGGCTACTCTGTCATCCATAATCAAATTAGTTGGACTGGCACATTGTGACAGTGAGCCCTCTGCTGTTTCAATCTTATGCATGTTTGAGGGACACAGATCAGCTCGATAGTCAATATCTTTTCCCAAAGGTAGGGGAGTCTAAAACTAGAGGCTTAGGTTTAAGGTGAGAGGGGAGAGATATAAAAGTGTCCAGAGGGGCAATTCTTTCACACAAAGGGTGGTGAGTGTCTGGAACAAGCTGCCAGAGGTAGTAGTAGAGGCGGGTACAATTTTGTCTTTTAAAAAGCATTTAGATAGGTTACATGGGTAAGATGGGTACAGAGGGATATGGGCCAAATGCGGGCAATTGGGATTAGTTTAGGGGTTTTTTAAAAAAAGGGCGGCATGGACAAGTTGGGCTGATGGGTCTGTTTCCATGCTGTAAACCTCTATGACTCTATGTTGTCCGATCACATAATTGCCATTTAAGTGTCACTCGCTGAAGCAGAACATGCGCTTCACTGGCAAGCATTTTATTTTAGCAGTCTACACAATTTTAAATTCAATACCAGATAGAGTTTTTGGACACTATTATTCTTCACTGCACTGTACATTGCTCAGTTATTAAAGAGGTTATCTGTTTCCATCGGAGATACACTTGTACACGAGATTAACAGAGAGTTGGGAGTTTAGCATTGTTTGAATTTTAAATACTGTACCAGTATGAAAGCTCACAGCCGTAAACCAAGCAAAATAACCTTCCTGTGTGGAGAAAGGTGTAACAGATGCAAGGATGGATTTTACTCGAGAACCTTTGAAGGTTAAAATGTAGCTGATGTTATAATTCAGGTCAGAAACTCCAAAGTGTTTTATGAAACTCGCTTGGATCATAAGTTTTGCAATTTGTTTTTGGCTCGGGTGTTCATGAGAGGCTTCACTTCAGATTTGATTCAATTGATCCACTAGGGAGCTTTTATCAAACAAAGTTTATTTAAGAATACGGTTAACATGTATCGTAAGAAAATTAGCAACAATTTTTACCAATTACAAACAACAAAAAAATCATGATATTGTACAACCAAAGAACAAAGAAAATTACAGCACAGGAACAGGTCCTTTGGCCCTCCAAGCCTGCACTGACCATGCTACCCCATTTAACTAAAACCCCCTACCCTTCTGGTGACCATATCCCTCTATTCCCATCCTATTCATGTATTTGTCAAGACGCCCCTTAAAAGTCACTATCGTATCTGATTCCACTACCTCCCCCGGCAGCGAGTTCCAGGCACCCACTACTCTCTGTGTAAAAAACTTGCCTTTAAACCTTGCCCCTCACATCTTAAACCTATGCCAGCTAGTATTGACTTTTCCACCCGAGGAAAAAGCTTCTGACTATCCACTCTGTCCATGCCCCTCATAATTTTGTAGACTTCTATCAAGTCGCCCCTGAACCTCCGTCGTTCCAGTGAGAACAAACTAAGTTTCTCCAACATCTCCTCATAGCTGATGCCCTCCATACCAGGCAACATCCTGGTAAATCTTTTCTGCACCTTCTCCAAAATCTCCACATCCTTCTGGTAGTGTGGAGGCCAGAATTGAACACTATATTCCAAGTGCTAAGGTTCTATAAAGCTACAACATGACTTGCCAATTTTTAAACTCAGTGCCCCGGCCGATGAAGGCAAGCACGCCATATGTCACCTTGACTACCTTCTCCACCTGCGTTGCCACTTGCAATGACCTGTGTACCTGTACACCCAGATCCTTCTGCCAATCAATACTCTTAAGGGTTCTGCCATTTACTGTATATTTCCTATCTGCATCAGACCTTCCAAAATCACCTCACATTTGTCCGGATTAAACTCCAACTGCCATCTCGCTGCCCAAGTCTCATAGAACAGTACAGCACAGAACAGGCCCTTCGGCCCACGATGTTGTGCCGAGCTTTATCTGAAACCAAGATCAAGCTATCCCACTCCCTATCATCCTGGTGTGCTCCAGGTGCCTATCCAATAACCGCTTAAATGTTCCTAAAGTGTCTGACTCCACTATCACTGCAGGCAGTCCATTCCACACCCCAACCACTCTCTGCGTAAAGAACCTACCTCTGATATCCTTCCTATATCTCCCACCACGAACCCTATAGTTATGCCCCCTTGTAATAGCTCCATCCACCCGAG
This sequence comes from Mustelus asterias, assembly GCF_964213995.1. Taxonomy (NCBI): domain Eukaryota; kingdom Metazoa; phylum Chordata; class Chondrichthyes; order Carcharhiniformes; family Triakidae; genus Mustelus; species Mustelus asterias. The sequence goes on along the minus strand of NC_135821.1, from coordinate 76,511,421 downwards.
GAAGTAGTCTTTGAACGTTCACTCTATCTATCCCCTTCATCATTTTATAAACCTCTATTAAGTCTCCCCTCAGCCTCCTCCGCTCCAGAGAGAACAGCCCTAGCTCCCTCAACCTTTCCTCATAAGACCTACCCTCCAAACCAGGCAGCATCCTGGTAACTCCAACCGATCTATATCCTGCTGTATCCTCTGATGGTTCTCATCGCTATCTGCAAATCTATCAACCTTTCTGTCGTCCACAAACTTCTAATCAAACCAGTTACATTTTCTTCCAAATCATTTATATATATTACAAACAGCAAAGATCCCAGCACTGATCCCTGAGGAACGCCACTTGTCACACCCCTCAACCATTCAGAAATGCACCCTTCCACTGCTACTCTCTGTCTTCTATGACCGAGCCAGTTCTGTATCCACCTTGCCAGCTCATCTCTGATCCGATGCGATTTCCCCTTCTGCACCAGTCTGCCATGAGGGACCTTGTCAAAGTATACCCTTAACAAGTATATGAAATGTTCCAGTCAAACAAACTTCCCTATACAAAACCCCTGCCACAAGTTTAGCACAGAAAACACAAATGCTCATGTGATGCTGGAACTTAGTCCTTTGGGTGGAGAATTGAAACTCTGACTTCCCAGCAGTCCTCTTGATATATACCCAGACCAGCTGGAGGTCAGAACAGCTTCCCAAAACACCAGGGAGAGAGAGAAAGACTCGCGGCAAGCCAACGACCAACAGCAGATTTTTTTTCACTTCAAGAAGCCAAAAAGCCTTACTTCCAGCTCGCCAGCAGAGTTTCCAATACCAGGGAGAGAGAAACATTGCTCTTCAGTCTGATGTCCACATCCTTTCTAAACTAAAACTGTAAATGAATCCTTAGATTTTTCTGGGGAGGAACCACCTGGCTTTGACTTGTCAATCAATCTACCCTCTCACAATGCAAGATCATAAAAGATCCCAGAGTAAAAATAAACAAAACTCCATTTAAACCATTGAAGCAGCAATAAAAGGACTTCTGGCAGATGTCCCGGCAACAATGAAAAAACCCAAAGCTGCTTAACTCTGAGAACATGATTTTTAAAAACATTCTTAAAGATACACTAGTGTCACACTGACCCAGTTTAGTACATCACAAAAATAAAATGATGTGGATACTGGAAATCTGAAATAAAAACAGAAAATGTTGGAAATGCTCATGCATCTGACAGCATCTGTGGAGAGAGAAGCAGAGCCATTGTTAACTCATTCTGCACAGATGCTAGCTGATTTACTTGCTGAGTATTTCCAGAATTTTCTGTTTTATTCATTACTGGTACAATTTCACTTGCCTATTCACGGTTGGGGTACAGAGACATGAGCTTGTTAACTGTTAATAATGGATAAGAGTTTTTGTACATTCAGAATCTTTTCAAACTAGCAGCAAAATGAGTTTTGGGTGAGATGGACCCATTGCTTTAAGTCTTCACCTTGTGGTTTACCTCATCTTTCAATATTCTGTAAGTTTCAATGCGATCCCCCCTCATCCTTCTAAACTGCATCAATACAGACCCAGAGTCCTCAAACACTCCTCATACATCAAGCTTTTCATTCCTGGGATCATTCTTGTCAACCTCCTCTGGACCCTTTCCAAGGCCAGCACATCCTTCCTTAGATACGGGGCCCAAAACTGCTCACAATATTCCAAATGGGGTCTGACCAGAACCTTATACAGCCTCAGAAGTACATCCCTGCTTTTGTATTTTAATCCTCTTGAAATGAATGCTAACATTGCATTTGCTTTCCTAACTGCCAACTCAACCTGCAAGTTAACCTTAAGAGGATCCTGAACTAAGACTCCCAAGTCCCTTTGCATTTTGATCTAAATTCTTTCCCCATTTAGAAAATAGTCTACGCCTCTATTCTCCCGACCAAAGTGCACAACCTCACACTTTCCCATGTTGTATTGCATTTGCCACTTCTTTGCCCGCTCTCCTAACCTGTTCATGTCCTTCTGCAGCCTCACTGCCCCCTCAATACTACCTGTCCCTCCACCTATCTTTGTATCAGCTACATGCTGTTGGGCTGCCCTCTTGAGCTGCTGATTTGATACAACTGAGTGACTTGCTTGGTCACCTCAGAGGGCAGTAATGGGTAATCACATTGATCTTGGGACTGGAGTCACACACAGGCCAGCCAGGCCTGGACGACCAGGTTTACTTCCCTGAAGAACATCAGTGATCCACAATCTGGCAGCTTCATAGTCACTCTTACAGAAAACAACTTTTTATTTCCAAAGTTTTTTTCTTGAACTGAATTCAAATTTTCATCTCTCCCTGTGGGTTTTGAACTCATTCTCTGTGTTATTACTGGGCTAACTTCCATTGTATATATATATTAAAAAATACACCCTCAGTACAAAATGCAAAAATCTGTGGAAAAGAAACATTTTTCTCAGCACTGAGTGGAAATGCATGTGGAGATGTTAATACTGCTTCCTTACACAAAGTGTTTTTTAAAAAAATGTTTCCTGACAGATTTCTGTTCCCAGCAGAATCTGATACGTTAAACCCTTCTTCCTGAGGAACGAAAGAAGTGAAATGAAAACATGTTCCAAGAATGCTGCGACTAGTTGTATTTCTCTACTGTGGAATAATAGTGTTCAAAATATCCAGGAACTGTTACATAAAGCTGTGTGTGATAGAAAATGTCAACAGAATTTGTAAATTACGAAGAATGCTCAAAAGGCTCTGAGAAACATGCATTAATATTAATGGTTAGGGTGCATTGACCCGAACAGGCGCCAGAGTGTGGTGACTTGGGGAATTTCACAGTAACGCCATTGCAGTGTTAATGTAAGCCTTACTTTTGACTAATAAATACATTTTAACTTTAATATTTTTTAATAATAGGTATGGTAAATTTTACTCCACCTGTTTGGATGTAAACTTGGGGCTGTAGTTATCATTGAACAATAACTGGGAACTAATCATTTGGGAACAGAATCATTGAATCATAAAATCCCTACAGTGCAGAAGGAGGCCATTTGGCCCATCAAGTCTGCATCAACCACAATCCCTCCCAGGCTCTATCCCTGTAACCCCACAGTTTTGACAAAGGGTCACCAGACTCGAAACGTCAGCTCTTTTCTCTCCTTACAGATGCTGCCAGACCTGCTGAGATTTTCCAGCATTTTCTCTTTTGGGTTTCAGATTCCAGCATCGGCAGTAATTTACTTTTAACCCCACTTCTTTACCCTTCTAAGCCCCTGACACTAAGGGGCAGTCTAGCATAGCCAACCAACCTAACCCACACATCTTTGGACAGTTTGAATGGAGAATTGGAACCCTTGTTTTTAAATGATGTTTGGGATTGTGTTATTAAAGCTGCAGCACAGGCTTCATTCGAATCTCATGGGAGCAGCAGACTGAGTCTTCCAATCAGGGCCCATTGACTGGAATCAAAAAGCAGAGTGCTGTGAATGCTGGAAATATGAAACAAAGTCAAAGTTTATTTATTAGTCACAAGTAAGGCTTACATTAACACTGCATTGAAGTTACGGTGAAATTCCCCTAGTCGCCACACTCCGGCGCCTGTTCGGGTCAATGTACCTAATCAGCACGTCTTTCAAAATGTGGGAGGAAACCGGAGCACCCGGAGGAAACCCACGCAGACACGGGGAGAACGTGCAAACTCCACACAGACAGTCACCCAACCTGGAATTGAACCCGTGTCCTTGGCGCTGTGAGGCAGCAGTGCTAATCACTGTGCTACCGTGCCACACAAAAAGGGAAAATGTTGGATACAGCAGGTCAGACCACATCCGTGGAGAGAGAAACAGAGTTAATGTTTCAGGTTAACCATAGAATCCTTACAGTGCAGAAAGAGGCCATTCGGCCCATCAGGTCTGCACCAACTCTCCGAAAGAGTATCTTACCCAGTCCCACCCCTGGCAGTGGCATCATGCTGGGGGTGGTAGAAATGGCAGGAAATGATCTGCAGGGGGTGGTGTGTGTGTGGAAGGTGAGGACCCAATTGTGATTCTGGGAGGGAGGGGAAAGGGAATAAGAAATGTGGGGAACTATATAGTGGAGATGCATCTAAATTGCAGTGTTGGGGGGAGTTTTGGTTAAGGAAAAAAACAAGACATCAGAAACAATGAGGTGCAGTTGTTCATCGGAACTGATGTGATGGAGATGAGAAACTGGAAGGATGGAATGAAACCCTGGGGTGGGATCTGGGGTGTAAGAAAGTATAGTCGAAGTAGCTGTAGGCTTCTAATGAATTTGAGACAGAGAAGCCAAGAAAGGGAAGTGGAGAGTTAGAGTCAGACAGCGCACACCTACTCCAGGTGTATCTTTTGTTTCTTTGTTTCTTGTCCCATCACCATTTCCTTTGGCCCTCTGAGACTAAGGCTGGGATTACCCATCTCCGCTGAGGGGGAGGGGGGGAGGTGGGGGGGAGGAGAGGGGGGAGGAGGGGGGGAGGAGGGGGGAGGAGAGGGGGGGAGGAGAGGGGGAGGAGAGGGGGAGGGGGGAGGAGGGGGGGAGGAGGGGGAGAGGGGTGGGGGAGGAGGGGGGAAGGAGGGGGGAGAGGGGTGGGGGGAGGTGGGGGGGGGGGGGGGGGGAGGCCCTGTGGTGGATGCAGCGAGAAGTTAAAATCTCTGTTGACTTCAGCAGGACTGGAAGTTCCCGCTGGCGGGAAGGACTGGAAAATCACGCCCTTTAACTCTTCTGTCATTCAATCTCTCCTGTCTCTCACCCTATCACAGACCTTTCTTTTGTCCTTGTCCCACCCACACCTTGCTCAAAGCCTGTTACCTCTGTAACTTTTCCCAAGTTCTGATGAAAGATCACCGACCTAAAAAGTTAACCCTCTGTTTCTATCTCCACAGATGCTGCCTGACCTGCTGAGTATTTCCAACATCTTCTGTGTTGATTTCACCTTTCCGAGGTTTGAGTTCCCCTGCAGGGTATACTGGAGCTTCCACGGGCAACAGAGAAATGTTCGCCAGAATGAGAGACTCCATTAACTCTAACCATTTACCTTTAGACTTCTGAAAAATCTATTTAAATACTCAGTAGACTGGCGTGGCACGGTGGCACAGTTCTGCTGCCTCACCGTGCCAGGGACCCGGATTCGATTTCCAGTTTGGGTCACTGTCTGTGTGGAGTCTGCACATTCTCCCCATGTCTGCTTGGGCTTCCTCCGGGTGCTCCGGTTTCCTCCCATAGTCCAAAGGACGTGCTTGTTAGGTGCATTGGCCATGCTAAATTCTCACTAAGTGTACCAGAACAGGCAACTGGGGGATTTTCACAGTAACTTCATTGCAGTGTTAATGTATGCTTTCTTGTGACACAAATGAAGAAACTTAAGCTTAAACTAGACTAAAGGTGAATGAGTTAGTGCCGTGAAAACTGTGTGCATTTAAAATCAAGAGCAGTAATTGGGAAATAAGACTACAGCATTGTGAACCTATTTCAGCAGAGATGCACGATAGACCTGCACAAACACTCTTAATAGCACAAAAGGATTTTAAGTGCATGAAAACATAAATGATGTAGGAGAAAATGACAGATGTTAAGCTGGTTGCATTATATTTATTGGTTTTGATTATTTTTTAATTTAACATTTTATGGAAAATCTACTACAAATGGAACATTCCGGGCTCCACAGTAAATACAACTCGCATTTTGTTTCGCTAATTGGATAGAATCCTGCAATTGAGCTTTCTCCAGCAAACTTCAGTTTAAGAAATCAATTACTGAAATGAGTAGAAAATGCACTAAAATTACTGTTTACTGCAGCTAAAGTGCACTCCATATGGAAGAGGGAAAGATTTACATTTATACAGCACTTATGACAACATCCAAAAGTGTATTCCGGTCAATGATGCATGCCCATTCTTACAATGTGGGAAATACAACAGCCCACACAAGCTCCCACAAATAATGTGATAAGGCCATGTAATGTTTGCGTAATGTTGATTGAAAGATAAATCTTGGCCAGGGCACAGGGTACAACTCCCCCACTCTCCTTCAAAATAGAGTGATTCGATCTTTCACCTTCATCTGAAACAACAGCGGTGGCACAGTGGTTAGTGCTGCTGCCTCACAGCTCCAAGGACCTGGGTTCAATTCCCAGCTTTGAGTCACTGTCTGTATGGAGTTTGCACGTTCTCCCTGTATCTGCGTGGGTTCCCTCCCGGTGCTCCAGTTTCCTCCCACACTCCAAAGATGTGCGGGTTAGGTGGAATTGCTATGATAAATATGTGGGGTGTGGGGATAGTGCCTGGGAGGGATTGTTGTTGGTGCAGACTTCATGGGCAAAATGGCTTCCTTCTGCACTGTAGGGATTCTATGAACAGATGGGGTTTGGGTTTAATGTCTCATGTCAAAGATGGCACCTTCAGCAGTGCAGACCTGGAGTGTCCACACGGATTTTTTTTCTCCAGTCTGGACAGGGACTTAAACCCACAACTTGCTGAATCAGTTGTGAGGGGGTAACTAAATGAGAATTCCTCAGCACTGTAGGAAATGGGAATTTTTCAACAGCGTGCCATTCCAGTTGGTCTAACCAGATGTGGGTGCCACCTCCTCTCTCTTGTTTTTTCCCATGTAGAATCATACAATGCAGAAGGAGGCCATTTGGCCCATCGAGCCTGCACCAACAATAATCCCACTTAGGCCCTATCTATCCCTGTAACCCCACAGATTTACCTTGCTAATCCCCCTGACACTAAGGGGCAATTTAACATGACCAACCAATCTAACCTGCACATCTTGATTTGATTGATTTGATTTGATTTATTATTGTCACATGTATTAGTATACAGTGAAAAGTATTGTTTCTTGCGCGCTATACAGACAAAGCATACCGTTCATAGAGGAGGAAAGGAGAGAGTGCAGAATGTAGTGTTACAGTCATAGCTAGGGTGTAGAGAATATAAGAACATAAGAACTAGGAGCAGGAGTCGGCCATCTGACCCCTCGAGCCTGCTCCGCCATTCAATAAGATCATGGCTAATCTTTTCGTGGACTCAACTCCATTTACCCACCCACTCACCATAACTCTTAATTCCTTAGAGAAAGATCAACTTATTGCGAGGTAGGCCCATTCAAAAGCAGCATGGAAGAAGTTGTTCTTCAGTCGGTTGTTACGATTTGTATCTTTTTCCCAATGGAAGAAGGTGGCCACACAGTCATTGGTGCGTAAGGAGTATAATAAGGGGCTTGTGGTGCACCGGTGTTGAGGATGATCATGGAGGAGGTATCTATCCTAACTGATTGTGGTCTGTGGGTTAGGAAGTCTTGGATCTAGTCGCAGCTTCGGACGAGGTCCGAGGTCACCATCGCAGATGTCAGAGCAGCCTTCTCGAAGGTCAATCCACGGAAAGCAATTGGCCTTCTAATCAACACATCCTGGTGCCTAGACGTAGCAACTCTGGCGAGTTTCTGCTCCTCGGACCTAGAATACCTGATGCTGAAATGCCCCTACTACCTTCCGCGGGAGTTCACCTCTGTTTTCCTGACAGCAGTTTACATCCACCCCATGCAGATGTGAAGACCGCGCTGGACGAAATATACACGAATAGCCTTGAGACGAAACATCTCGAGGCCTTGTTCATCGTGGCTGGGGACTTCAATCAGGCCAAGCTCTAGGGTGTCCTACCAAGTTACCACCAACATGTCTCCTGTTCCACCAGAGGCCCAAACATCCTAGACCACTGCTACACAAATATCAAACATGCCTCCCGCTCTATCGCCCACCCACACTTTGGCAAATCAGACCACAAGGCTGAAATTTTGAGAGTAACTCATGAAGCTCTAGTAGGGGGGGATAAAAAATTTAAAGAATTTAAGAACAAAGAAACCCATGCAAAAATACAAAACTGGCCCGGGGCAGCACGGTGACACAGTGGTTAGCACTGCTGCCTCACAACACCAGGGACCCCGGTTCAATTCCCGGCTTGGGTCACTGTCTGTGTGGAGTTTGCACGTTCTCCCTGTGTCTGTGTGGGTTTCCTCCGGGTGCTCCAGTTTCCTCCCACAGTCCAAAGATGTGCAGGTTAGGTGAATTGGCCATGCTAAATTCTCCCTCAGTGTACCCGAACAGGTACCGGAGTGTGGCGACTAGGGGATTTTCACAGTAACTTCAATAACAGTGTGAATGTCAGCCGACTTGTGACGAATAAATAAGCTTTAGACATGAAGATGTAGTCACATTCCATTGAACATGTCTCGCATGTCTGACAGGTGGGGAAATCTCAAGCAGTAATTAAACCTGCACCTTTAATTCTGATTCCAGCATTTGAGAAACCTTTTACTGGAATCCTAATTGATTGTGTGGAGTCTCTCCCTGAGACATAAAAGTGGAAATCAGTACTTGCTGAAAATCATGGATGTATCTACTCAATCCCGAGAAGCGATACCTTTAAGAAATATCACAGCAAAGGGGATTGTGGAAGCGTTGGCCAAATTCTTTACAGGATATGGTTCACCAAAGGAAATACAATCAGATCAAGGTTTGAATTTCATGTCACTGTTGTTTAGAGAAGTTCGGAACAGCCTGGGGTTAAAGCAGGTTAAGTCAGTAGCTTATCATCCTGAATCACAAGGTGCTTTAGCGAGATCCAACTCTAAAGACGATGATGAGGGTATATTGTCAAGTTCACTCACAGGACTAGGATGAAGGAATTCTAATCTTATTTGTTATTAGTGACACCCCTAATGACTCAACAGGGTGGAGTCCTTTTGAATTAGTCGATGGTGGTGAAGTCAGAGGACCACTCAGACTAATTCAGGAAAAGTTACAAAGTCAGAATTCATCCTGGCTCATGTGACAAAATAAGAGTTTTAACAACACCAGGTTAAAGTCCAACAGGTTTATTTGGTAGCAAATACCATGAGCTTTCGGAGCACTGCTCCTTCGTCAGATGGAGTGGAAATGTGCTCTCAAACAGGGCACAGAGACACAAAACCAAGTTGCAGAATACTGATTAGATTGCGAATCCCTACAGCCAACCAGGTCTTAAAGATACAGACAATGTGAGTGGGGGGAGCATTAAGCACAGGTTAAAGAGATGTGTATTGTCTCCAGACAGGACAGCCAGTGAGATTCTGCAAGTCCAGGAGGCTGTCGCGTGTCGTGAAGGCCGCCTTGGAGACACGACACACGACAGCGCAGAATCGCTGAGCAGAAACTGATAGCCAAATTCCGCACACATGAGGATGTTGGATTTATGTCACACTATCAGTAACCCCCACAGCTTGCCTGTGCTTAATGTTCCCTCCACTCACATTGTCTGTATCTTTAAGACCTGGTTGGCTGTAGGGATTCGCATTCTAATCAGTATTCTGTAACTTGATTTTGTGTCTCTGTGCCCTGTTTGAGAGCAGATTTCCACTCCATCTGACGAAGGAGCAGCGCTCCGAAAGCTAATGGTATTTGCTACCAAATAAACCTGTTGGACTTTAACCTGATGTTGTTAAAACTCTTACTATGTTTACCCCAGTCCAACACCGGCATCTCCACATCATGTGACAAAATTCAGGGAAAGGTTGAGCAGAGTGTATGAATTAGCTCAAGAAAATTTAAAGATATCACAGCAGGTGAAAATCTTCCACCTACATGTGGAGAATTCTGTTCCAAAAAGGCAACATTCTTATTGATTGAATCCAGTAATTGTTGATCATTGAAATCATAGAATCCCTACAGTGCAGAAGGAGGCCATTCGGCCCATTGAGTCTGCACTGACAACAATCCTATCTAGACCCTATCCCTGTAACCCCACATATTTACCCTGCTAATCCCACTAACCTCTGCACCCTGGGATGCTGAGGGGTAATTTAACATGGCCAACGCAACTAACCCGCACACCTTTGGACTGTGGGAGGAAAGCGGAGCACCCAGAGGAAACCCACGCAGACACAGGGAGAACGTGCAAACTCCACACAGACAGTAACCCAAGCCAGGAATTGAACCCGGGTCCCTGGAGCTGTGAGGCAGCAGTGCTAACCACTGTGCCACCGCGCCACCCTAAACATACATTATACAGAATTTAAAGTTCAAGGAATATTGGAGATTTGAAACCTAAAGAAGGGGCTGAAATGAACTCTATTGAAACAGAAAACCTGTGAACAATATCACCTCAATATTTGCACCTTACAATGTAATTATTTAGTGTATGAAGATAAGTAATTCTAAGTATAGAAGATAAGTAATTAATGCAAAAGAAGTTGAGAATAAGAAACCATTGTTTTGAATTACGAAGATTCATTTTCCAAAAAGAAGGGAGGGGTCAGGAAAAAGGAGTTTTAATACTTATTGTTTTTGGAATATTATTGTCAGATTGTATTAACCGGAAGACAAATTTACAGGGGCGTGACTGGTTTAATGGGATTAAAGACCGGCAGCCTGCAAAGGACAACCATCAATAAGAGAGGTGTGAAGGCCAATGGTTTGATATGTTGATGAACCGAGGGTGCTTGGAGAACTTGCATAAGAATTTACATAAGGCAAAGAGAGAAGTGGTTTGAAGTCAGATATTGTATTTCAAAATGGAACATGTAACTGGAAGACTGTAAATAGATAAAGAAAGATGGGGTAAGTTTACTTATTAAGTTTTGGCTAAGATCAAGTGTAGTTTTGTTGTCCTGCACCTGATAGACGTCAATGAGGTTACACTGAGGCTTCATTTGAAGCAATTTTTAAAAACGGCATCTAGGCCTTTTGGCTAAGATGCAAATGAGATCAAGCACTGGAGGGGGTGCAATGCCTGCACCAATCAGCTTGGATCATGTGAATCAAGCCCAGGACAGGAAGAGGCTTGCCTGTCTTGTCAGCTTGGATCTGTAAGTCTCACTGATTGAGACTTTGAATTGGACTTTGATTGGATATATCTAAAAAAAGTTTACTCTTAAAATATAACAGCCATGATGTAAAAAGGGGGTTAATCAATTCTGGGAAAAGAGAACTTCTAAGGTATTGTAGGAAACAATAGAGGTTAAGGTCAAAGGAGAAAACGAGACTTAAGGAAACAGTGATGACAGGGGTGGTGGTGGCTGGTAAGATCTCAGTGAAGACATAGTATGGACAAAGCCAGTTTGCTGTCACCCTTAGGTAACTCCCTAAGAACTACAGAGCATTGTGTGGTAAAGTTATTGGAATTTTTTGTTCAGAAAATCTATAAGAACTGTTGCCATTTAAAGGGTGGTTTAACTTAGTTATTTAAGTCAAGACCTGTCCAGAAAGGTATTGTTAACTGTTTCGAGGTTTTCTTGAATTAAGGGTAAATATTTTTTATTTATTTTAATAGCTGTTTCACTTTAATATAAAATCATCATAATTGGTCTGAGAATTTACATCCTGAATTCAGAAAACCTCCTCATAATACACAAATTTCAAAACTGTTCTGGCAACTACTTCAAGTTTCCCTTTTGGACTTGAGCAGCTTGGGATTGACAATTTGCTGTGTCATAACATCACCCAATCTTCCATGAGGCAGAGCGATTAATATTTATACAAAATGAAGCCAGATATAAATCACTATTACCTATATAAATTACCTATCAGGTAATCATTAACTGAATTGTTAACAATTAAAGTAAAGGGGGCACGATGTCATGGTGATTATGTTACTGGAACATGCTTTTGGGAGATTGGACTAATGATCCGGGATATGAGTTCAAATCCAAACACAGCAGCTGAGGAGATCCAGTAAATTAAATAAATCCGATATAAAAAGCCAATAGTGACCTTGAAAAGACAAGATTATCATCGAGTACACGAATGTTCCCTGGAGACAGAAATATATAGCGGAATTTTCTGGCCACTCATGCCAGCAGGATTTTCTGGTCCCGCTGCAGTGAACAGAGATTTGGCTGAGTGCCGAATTCTCCGTCCCCGCTGGCAGTGGTGACAGGGCGTGAATGGCTGTAGAATTCTGGCCATGCTGTTTTTACCTAGTCTGGCCTATATGTGACTCCAGACCCAGAGCAATTACTTTTTTTAAACTGGCCCCGAAATGGCCTAGCAAAGCACTCAGCTGTCAAGAAGGCATCTCATCATCATCTTCTCAAAAAGGAACAGGAAATGGAAATTCTAACTTTACCAGCAATGTCTGCATCCCATGAATGAAAAGAAAATCACATCTTTACTTTAGCTTAAATTCAATAAAGTTAAAGTTTATTTATTATTGTCACAAGTAAGGCTTACATTAACACTGCAATGAAGTTATCGTGAAAATCCCCTTGTCGCCACACTCCGGTGCCTGTTCGGGTACACTGAGGGAGAATTTAGCATGGCCAGTGCACCTAACCAGCACGTCTTTCAGACTGTGGGAGGAAACCGGAGCACCCGGAGGAAACCCACACGGGGAGAACGTGCAAACTCCACACAGACAGTGACCCAACCAGGAATCGAACCCAGGTCCCTGGTGCTGTGAGGCAACAGTGCTAATCATTGTGTCACTGACGTCCTTCCTCATAAAAGTATTATGGCTGGTTGTTCCTCTTTTCCACTTCTTTGAAATTGTGTTATGTGATTTTTTTTGTCGACCTGGAAACTTGATTGATTCAATAGGACAAATTGCTCTGATAGTAGACTGATTGGAGTCTGGCTCTTCAACTGAAATTTCCAACTCATTCAGAACAATTATTCCTCTGTGGATAGGAGATTGAGAGCTTGATGGTGACCCCTCCGACTCTCTTCCTGTCCAGAGCTTGGACAATGGAGTTGCCCATTAAACTGGCCCCCAAACTTACTGGATGAGGCAACTAGCAACCATATCCTGCACTTTTCAAAATGAATAGATCATTAGACCATGAGATGTAGGAACAGAATTACACCAAACATTCTGAACTGGAAATAGTCTCATGTTGTGTTCTAAATTCTCTCCAAATTCTCTTTCTGCCTGTGACTTTCTGTGACTTTGATCTCTGTGGTAACTCTGTGACTTGTGTGTTGGTCTCACTTTCTACTGAATTCCAACTTTGTCATGCAGTAAGTACTTTATTTTATGCAGCACCTGTATTACACCTCCACTTTGGGATTGCTTTAAGTGCTGATTTTCAACTAGATGCAAACGTATTTAAATACAAATACACAAAGTGTTCTTTATAATGTTCTGAGGATAAATAATGATACCAAGAGCTTCTGTTTTGGGCAGAATCTGTTTTTGTAATTTACTTTGAGGATATGAACTCCCATCTTTTAAAAGGTTTTTCTGTCTGCAACAAAATTCCATCCAGGTTATTGTTGAACAATCTATCGCCGGCTTTCTACTAATCCCTCCTTATGATGTGCTCAGTGCAGCCTCACAGCAAGATTTTAGACATTAGGAGTTCCCTGCTGCATTGCCTTGTCAGCTGTGGCTCAAATGACTCAGAGGTTTGTGGGTTCAAGCCCGAGTCTTGAGCTCAGGCTCCAGAGCTGCAGGACAGAGAGAGTGCTGCACTGTCAAAGGCATTGCCTTTTGGGTGAGATATTGCACTGGGGTCCTGTCTCTTTCAGCGGGACACAAAGGTTGGGATCCACTGATCCCGTGGCTGGATTTCCGCTTCTAGTCCTGGGAAACCTGAAGGTCATTCATGGCACGGTGAACTCAGTCAGCTCTGATCAAAATCTTCATTCTTGTTTGTGTCCTGTGAAACATGTGAAATGACCAGCTCAATTTAACCTCCATGTGCCTGTTGGACACCTGGAAGACTTCCAGATCCCAGCAGCACTCCATTCTGAAAAGGGATTTCCCTTTCTCTCTCTAAGAAGCTGTAGGTGTGAGGAGACCCCTTTGAAGGCCTATGACTCACAGGGGAAGTCAGTTTCACTGAAGGTGGGGAAGGGGTCGGGGGCGGGCTCCCTTCTCCACGGCAGCATATTTAGCCCTCTTATTATAACACTGTATTTTGTTCAAGTCTCGGAGCCTTCCTAGAAAGCTCAAAACCTTTGAATGGTGTTGAAGGCTGAGCTGTAGTCAATAAATAGGAGTCTATGTCAGATTCCTATTTATTGACTCCAGCTCAACTTTCAACACCATTATTCCCATGAAACTCATCTCCAAACTCTGTGGCCTGGGCCTCGGCACCTCCCTCTGTGATTGGATCCTGAACTTCCAAACTCACAGACCATAATCAGAAAGGATAGGCAACAACACCTTCTCCACGATCATCCTCAACACCGGTGCCCCACAAGGCTGTGTTCTCAGCCCCCTACTATACTCCTTATCCAGCTATGACTGGGTGGCCAAATTCCCCTCCAATTCGATTTTCAAGTTTGCTGATGACACCACCGTAGTGGGTCGGATCTCAAACAATGACGAGACAGAGTACAGGAATGAGATAGAGAATCTGGTGAACGGGTGCGGCAACAATAACCTCTCCCTCAATGTCAACAGAACGAAGATTGTCATCGACTTCAGGAACCGAAAAGGAGAACATACCGCTGTCTACATCAATGGGGACGAAGTAGAAAGGGTTGAGAGCTTCAAGTTTGTGGGTGTCCAGATCACCAACAACCTCCTGGTCCCCCAATGCTGACACTATAGTTAAGAAAGCCCACCAATGCCTCTACTTTCTCAGAAGACTAAGGAAATTTGGCATGTCAGCTACGACTCTCACCAACTTTTACAGATGCACCATAGAAAGCATTTTTTCTGGTTCTATCACAGCTTGGTATAGCTCCTGCTCTGCCCAAGACCGCAAGCAACTACAAAAGGTCGTGAATGTAGCCCAATCCATCACGCAAACCAGCCTCCCATCCATTGACTTTGTCTACACTTCGCGCTACCTCGGCAAAGCAGCCAGCATAATTAAGGACCCCACGCACACCGGACATTCTCTCTTCCACCTTCTTCCTTCGGGAAAAAGATGCAAAAGTCTGAGGTCACGTACCAACCGACTCAAGAACAGTTTCTTCCCTGCTGCTGTCAGACTTTTGAATGGACCTTCCTCGCACTAAGTTGATCTTTCTCTACACCCTAGCTCTGACTGTAACACTACATTCTGCACTCTCTCATTTCGTTCTCTATGAACGGTATGCTTTGGCTGTATAACGCGCAAGAAACAATACTTTTCACTGTATGTTAATACATGTGACAATAATAATTCAAATCAAATTGAATCAAATCCTCTAGTGGTGATCTGAAATAAAAAAAAACAGAAAATGACGGAAAAACAGGTCTGGTCAATTATATTATGGTCACTATTTGCAAGATGTTCCCTTATCATCAGATTTTTTACTAATTCTGGATTGTTATTCATCATTAATTTAGTATGGCTTGTTTCTTATTTGGTTCTAAAGCATGGGTAGGATTTTCTGTACTTCCTCGTGGAGTGTTTTCAATGTGAAGTTATACACTTTGGTGTGAGAAACAGAAAGGAAGAGTGTTATTCAAATAGTGATAATTGGGAATTGTAGGTGTACAGAGGAACCTGGCTGTCCTTGTACACCCGTCAATGAAAGTGGAGAGGCGGGTGCAGCAAACAATTAGGAAGGCAGATGGTATGTTGGCCTTCTTTGCAGGAGTTCAAAAATTGGGATGTCTTACTGCGGTTACACAGGGCCTTGGTGAGACCACACTGGGAGTATTGTGTGCAGTTTTGGTCTCCCTATCTAAGAAAAAATATACTTGCCATAGAGGGAGTGCAGCAGAAGTTCACTAGGCTGATACCGGGGGTTGGTGGGACTGTCCTAAGTGGAGAGATTTGTTCAACTGGAGCTGTATTCACTCGAGTTTAGAAGGATAAGAGGAGATCTGATTGATTTTGATTTGATTTGATTTGATTTATTATTGTCACAAGTATTAACATGCAGTGAAAAGCATTGCTTCTTGCACGCTATGCAGACAAAACATATAATTTACAGAGGAGGAAACGAGAGAGTGCAGAATGTAGTGTTACAGTCGGAGCTAGGGTGTAGAGAAAGATCAACTTAATGCAAGGTAAGTCCATTCAAAAGTCTGACAGCAACAGGGAAAAAGCTGTTCTTGAGTCGGTTGGTACGTGACCTCAGACTTTTGTATCTTTTTCCCGAAGGAAGAAGATGGAAGAGAGAATGTCCGGTGTGCGTGGGGTCCTTAATTATGCTGGCTGCTTTGCCGAGGCAGCACGAAGTGTAGATAGAGTCAATGGATGGGAGGCTGGTTTGTGTGATGGATTGGGCAACATTCACGACCTTTTGTAGTTCCTTGCGGTCTTGGGCAGAGCAGGAGCCCCAGACCAAGCTGTGATACAACCAGAAAGAATGCTTTGTATGGTGCATCTGTAAATGTTGGTGAGAGTCGTAGCTGACATGCCAAATTTCCTTAGTCTTCTGAGAAAGTAGAGGCATTGGTGGGCTTTCTTAACTATAGTGTCGGCATGGGGGGACCAGGGAAATGTATAACATTCAAACAAGACTAGCCAGACTGGATGCAGGGAGAATGTTTTCCCTGGTTGGGGAATCTAGAACCAGGGGACACAGACACGGGATACAGGGTAGACCATTAAGGACTGAGATGAGAAAAAATGTCTTCACTCAAATGATAGTGAACCTTTGGGGTTCTTGACCACACAGAAGGCTGTGGAGGCCAAGTCACTGAACGTATTCTGGAAAGAGATAGATTTTCTTTAGATTCTAATGGTGTCAAGGAGTATGGGGAGAAAGCGGGAACACGGCATTGCGATGGAGAATCAGCCATGATCATAATGGATGGTGGAGCAAGCTTGAAGGGCCGAGTGGCCTACTCCTGCTCCTAGTTACTATGTTTTGCGCCACCATTGCTTGGTGGCGGGTTCTTCCAGTTCCACCGCTGTCAACGGCTTTTCCCATTACTCACACCCTCCGCTGCCAGTGATCCTGTGTTGGGGGCAGGGGGAGTGTGGAGGGGGGGTTGGGGGGTGGGGGAGTCTCCATCGACGGGCCTGGAAAATCCCACTGGTGGGAAAGGCTGGAAAAGTTCAGCCAAATACATATTGGAATTACATTTCTTTTATAACATGAGCTTTCCAGTTTGTGTGAAAATCAAAATCTTTCATAACCACATGATATTCCCTTATTATTACCTTGTTCTTTAACCCCACTCAGTACTTCTGCTGTCTGACTAGTCTTTACCAAAATCCCTTCTGTAACTGTCTGGATCAGTCACACACAATCAGAAAACACTAATCTTTTCATGCAAAGATTCCTGAGTTTTCCTTCTGCCTTGGGGAAGGTATTTATGATCAATATTTCACAACAAGATGAAGTGCAGTCCCAATTGTCGATTTTGTGATGTCTACATCTGTTGCTTTTGAGCAATTTGGCCAGCAGAGGGCAGATGAGGTACATGGCTCCGGATTATCTTATCGAAAGCCAGAATGCAGATGCCACAAACATCTGGAAGTTTACTTAATTGTTCTGGATCCTGGACAAATGATTATTTTTCTCCAATGATTTCAGTCCATTGTAGTACCAACATATTTTTATTTTTGCCCCAAAGTTAGGGTTGCTGACTCTGGGTTATTTGGGGAGGTTTCTGCTGATGGTGAGGGTGGGGGGTGGGCGGGGGGGGGGGGGGGGGGGGGGGGGGGCGGTGGCAGCGGGGGGGGGGTTGTTCTGTGCGAGTGTTGGGTCTTAATCATAACAGATCAGCAGGTTGCGATCAGAAAATGAATTTCTCAAGGGCAATCCATCAGCTCTGGACTGCTGCAATACAGGGCAGTGGACGGAGCTTCCAGCAATATCGTGAGGTGGAGGCGTGATGGTGCAGTGGCTGAGGTAGCTTTTGTCGAGCAGTTTATCTCATTGCAATCCTACAAAAAAAAACAGTGTCAATGTTATAATAATAGTAAAGGTGAGGCTATCAATGCACCCCAGTATCATGGAGTAAATCAGACAGCAACTACTGCGCGCCATAGAATCATAGAAACCCTACAGTACAGAAGGCCATTCAGCCCCATTGGGTTCAACAGTTCTACCCAGTCCCTATCCCTGTAACCCCACACAATTACCCTGCTAATCCCCCTGACGCTAAGGAGCAATTTTAGCATGGCCAATCACCTAATTTTTGAACTGTGGGAGGAAACCCACGCAGACATAGGGAGAATGTGCAAACTCCACACTGACAGTCACCCAAGGCCCCAATAGGAAATACATTAAGAAAATGTTTAGTTATTGGAGGAACATCAAAACAGCCACAGCTCATCACATTTTACCACAAAGTGGAGACGAAAAATGCGATTGAGATGGTAGCAAGCAGTGGCCTACCCAAGTTTCCATCATCACTGTCTATACAGTGTTGTGAGGCAGCACTGCTAACCACTATGCCACCGTGCCACTCAGTAATGTGCATTTAGAAACAAAAATCTTGAAGTTTCTCAAAAAGATGCCCAGCTCCTCCATAGGCTGCACTGTAACAGTCCTTGACAATTGACCTGGCACTGAAATTAATGTAATGGCGTGAAGTTGAGATACTTGCCCATTAGTTCCCCACCAAAAACAGCAACAACATTGTGTAAGGATTATGTAAGTTTTTAATAGCATAATAGTTAATAATTACTGACAAATAGTCTCTCTGGTCCTGAAAAATGGTATTTTACAAATGTGGGATCTCATTCCATCAAAAGGTAATCAGTATTAGAGATTTAAAGTTTATTTATTATTGTCACAAGTAAGGCTTACATTAACACTGCAATGAAGTTACAGTGAAAATCCCCTAGTCGCCACACTCCGGCACCTGTTCGGGTACACTGAGAGAGAATTTAGCTTGGCCAATGCACCTAACCAGCACACCTTTAGGACTGTGGGAGGAAACCAGAGCACCTGGAGGAAACCCACGCAGACATGGGGAGAACGTGCAGACTCTGGACAGACAGTGACCCAAGCCTGGAATCGAACCCGGGTTCCTGGCGCTGTGAGGCAGCAGTGCTAACCACTGTTCCACTGTGCTGCCCCTGATTTAAAAAACATCTTATTTTTACTTTTCTATCTATACCTTTTAACTCCCTCTGTTAATCCCATCTGATTTTTAAAAATCTTTATTCTGCTTGCTGCATACAATTTAAATCAAATGTACACTTACTGCTTTGTTGCTGGTTTAGACTCTGCGCTGCTCAGTGAGGCTTCCTTAATCTAACTGGCTGAAGTGCCTCGTTGCTTCTTGTTCTGCTCACGGATGCCATTTTGAGGGAACCGTGCTGCATTGGACATCCAAATCGAGCATGCTCTGGAATTCTCCGGCCGTTCACGCCCCACCACTGCTGCCAGCAAGGATGGAGAATTTGGCCCTCAGCCAAATCCCTGTTCACTGCAGCGGGATGGGAGAATCCCGGCTGTGAGCGAGGTTGGAGAATCGGGCCCCATGTCTTTGAGCTGCTAATGCATGTTATACCTTTATTCCTGCCTGCACAATCAAAACATAGAAAAGTTTTATGATGCAGAAGGAAGCCCTTCAGCCCATCTTGTCAGTGCTGACTGAAAAAGAGCTATCCAGTCAAAATGCAGTTTTGAATTCTTGGGCCATAGCCCTGTAGGTTACGGCACTGGAAGTGTAACTCCAAGTATTTTTAAAAATGTGATGAGGGCTTTTGCCTCCATCATCCTGTGAGTTTCAGACACCCCATCACAGTCTGGTTGAAGAAATCCTCTAATTCTTTCACCATGTAGGAAGCATATAAGGATTGGAGCTCTACTCCAGGGAAGCCAAGGGCGGCAGACCCCTGTACCTGAGTTCCTCTTATCAATAAACACCTTTTGTTCCAAACAAAACCTCAAATATATTGATAATGCCATAACAGCAACAACGTAACAAGTGTTCAAGCTAATATTAATTTCTTTAAATCCATGTACCTCTCTGCCAATAGCAATCCAACCCAAAACAACAACTTCTTGGCATCTCTTCAACGGAAACTGTGTGGCACATGTATGGTGCAGGTTTTACCCCTCTGTTGGGTACTGTGCCAATCAGAGAACACTTTGATGTAGATTGACAAATTGTCCTGCCTGATTCAGGCCCTTTAGAAGATAATGGTAGCAGCGCTTTCAATATGAGTGAGGCATTGAGTCAAGTCCCAACATTTTCAGAGCGCTATCCGGGTTAAGGACTCAAAGTCTTTCCTCCACAATATTATTTGGTGTGCCAACCTCCCAGGTTGATTGGGGTACATCAGTCTCCACTGCTTTTGGACTGGTTCAGTCCTGCGATCCATCCTTTGGGCTTCAGTTCCGCGTGAAGATTCTGGGCGGGATTTTATGCCCTCATTCGTTCCAAAACCATAAAATTCCGCCCGAGGTCAACGGACCTTCCCCTTGCCCGTCCCTCATCTGCTCCGATTCACGTGGTGGGCGGGGCGGTAAAATTCCAGCCATAAACTTTGTAAACTCAACTGAAAATTATATCATCCCTGCGCAACCCGACAGATGAAGATCTACAAAAGATGACTTGACATCTAAAAGGAATGATAAATATCAAGCTGTGTAAGTAATATCTTTTAGAAAATTACTTCAGCCCCTTGTGGACTGATCCTATTGTCATGGCTTTCAAACAATTGAAAAGAATCGAAAGATTTGCATTGATACAGCATCTTTCACAGCTCTTCAATGTCATCATTGTTGTCATGTAGAGAACACAGGAGCCAATTTGTGCACAGCAAGCTCCGACATACAGCAATGTGATCATTAGTCAGGACATTTGTTACATTGTGGCTGTTATGGTGCTATCAATAGATTTGAGACCTCGCTAGGAACAAAGGGTATTTATTGATAAGAGAAACTTAGGCACAGGAGTTTCAGCTCTGAGCTGCCCTGGAGCAGAGCTCCAGTCCTTACACACTTATTACGTGGCTGCCTATGCTTCTAACTGAGAGAGGACACCACCCTCTGGTGTGATCACCCACTCCCAGTTTCCATCGATTTGATTTGATTTATTATTGTCACACGTATTAGTATGACAGTGAAAAGTATTGTTTCTTGTGCGCTGTACAGACAAAGCATACCGTTCATAGAGAATGAAAGGAGAGAGTGCAGAATGTAGTGTTACAGTCATCGCTAGGGTGTAGAGAAAGATCAACTTAATGCGAGGTAGAAACCCTACAGTGCAGAAGGAGGCCATTCGGCCCATCGAGTCTGCACCAACAACAATCCCACCTTGGCCTTGCCCCCACTACCCCACACATTTACCCCACTAATCCCTCTAACCTACACATCCCAGAACGCTAAGGGGCAATTTAGCATGGCCAATCAACCTAACCCGCACACCTTTGGAGTGTGGGAGGAGAATGTGCAAACTCCACACAGACAGTGACCCAAGCCGGGAATCGAACCAGGTCCTTGGAGCTGTGAGGCAGCAGTGCTAACCACTGTGCCACCATGCCGCCCATTCGTAGGTCCATTCAAAAGTCTGACGGCAGCAGGGAAGAAGCTGTTCCTGAATCAGTTGGTACGTGACCTCAGACTTTTGTATCTTTGGTCTCTCAAATCAGGTGACTCACGAATGTTGTCCTGTCTTAAAGAAGCAGGCACCACATTCACAAGAACACTGGGGATAACTCCCCCTGCTTTTCATTGAAATAATGTCATGGAATCTTTCACACCCACCTGGGAGCAGACAGGATCTAAGTTCAACATCCCGACCAAGATTTTCCAGCCTCCTAGCTGCGTGTTTCCTGCCGGCGGCAGGTGGCACGTTGTTTGCTAGCAGCGGGATTCCCTGGTCCCATTGCTGTCAGTGGAAATTCCCATTGACGTCACCCCATGCCGCCGGGAAACCCACGGGCGGGGATGCACGGCCAGTGGGATTGAAGAATTCCGCTGGCGTGAACAGCCGGAGAACTCCGGCCCTCATCTGATCTGAAATACACCACCTCTGACAGTCCAGCTCTCCCTCACCATGCATTAGTGTGTCAGCCTATGCTGAAGCCTCTGGAATAGGACCTGATCCCAAGACTTTCTGACTCTGAGCATGAGTGTGACCCAGTGAACCACAGCTGTTGTTGTTTCTTCTTCTGTTTCTTCATCTTATTTCCGTAAATACATCCAATGGTTTCCGCCTGCAAACTCTGCTTTGATAGCTAGTAATCTGCATCTCTCAGATGAGTCAAGCACGCGGTCATTATTGCACAAAGGGCAGGGCAAATTAGAATCAAATAGCACAGCAGGAGACCATTCAACCCATCGTTCCTGTGTCAGCTCTCTGAAAGAGCTACCCAATTAAACCCAATCGCCCGCTCCTTCCCCGTAACCCTACAAAAATCTTCCCTTTCAAGTAGTCATCCAATTGTTAGCCTTCTGGCACACGGTACCACTTGTGGCACAAGACATCAACAGGCTTAACCTCACTTATAAAAACGGCCTTTCTTTTACATGACAAAAGTGTGGGACAAATAACAACCACCGCAAAATTTGGGAAAAAGCTGAGAGTTAATTAAATTTCCTGCAGCAGATTGTTGATGAGCTGCCGGCTGTCGGAGAGACAGCTTCAACAGTAAACTCATTAACTTTGATTGACACCTGACGGAGTAGACACAGGTGCAGAGATGAAACTCGGCGAGACTGAGAGGAATCTCGCACTCCAATGAATGCTCGAGTTCTGGTGGAAAGGATCGTTACCATGGTACTTCATCATCACATGATGACAGCAACAATAGGTCAGTGTATATGTATCCTTCAATCTTCCAATCCGTTTCACTGTTTGGCTTCTCAATATGTACAGAGCATAAGTTTTCCATATTTACATATTTTCCACAAATTGCAGACATGGAAATTTTCACATTCCATTACGAAATTATATATCTGAAGAATAGAAATGATGAACGTATACGCTCCTTAAGATGCCCATTGCTGTTCCACAGACACTGAGATGTATTTGAAGCATTGTTGCAGTTGCAATGTAGGAAATATGGCAGTCAATTTGTGCACAGCAAGCTCCCACAAACAGGCATGAGACAAAGGCCTGATCATCCAATTCAGTTGTGTTGGGGGATAAATATTGATTGGGAGATTGGGAAAATCCCCTCGCTCTTCTTCAAATTATCTCCAGAATCTTTTACCTCCACTGGAAAAGTGGAGGCACGGGCATCTTGGCGGCACAGTGGTTAGCACTGCTGCCTCGCGACGCCAGGGACCTGGGTTCAATTCTGGCCTCGCATCATCACTGCCAGTGTGGAGTTTGCACGTTCTCCCCATGTCTGTGTGGGTTTCCTCCGGGTGCTCCGATTTCCACCCACAGATCCAAAGATGTGCGGGTTAGGTTGATTGGCCATGCTAAATTAACCCTAGTGTCAGGGGGATTAGGAGGGTAAATATGAAGGGTTACAGGGATAGGGCATGGATGGGATTGTGGTCGGTGCCGACTGGATGGGCCGGATGGCCTCCTTCCGCACTGTGGGGATTCTATGATTCTATAGATTCTATAAACAGGCATCACTGCCCAATTAGTTTGAAAGGCAGCATTTTTTTAAATGTATGGAACATGGGAGTTACTGGTGATCTCACCATTTGTTGCCCCATCGCTAATTGTCCTTGAGAAGGTGGTGAGCTGCCTTCTTGTGGCGTGTTGGCAAAGCTGCAGTAACAGGTTTCCACTGTAGGCTACCAATGCAGTTTCCTCCTTTATGCTATGAATCAGATGCCAATTATCAGATGAAGGGCACATACCCAAAGTAACCGTTCCGCAGATAATAATTGACCTGCCTCGAGCCTCCAGCATTTGCACCTAGGTTTCTCAAAGACATGCCTTTAATTTACCACAAGGGTAGTTCCACTGTTTACTCCTGCCTTCACAGCTAGGCTTATTACACACTCTGCATTTTATAATTAGAGCTATGGTGCATAATTAGATTTTGCATTTGGGTTCATAAATTAAGCAGACATTTATTATTCTTATTGAAATAAAGTTTAGGAAAACTAATTAGAATAATTCAGGAGTAAGATCTAAATAATTAAAATGCGAAAATATGTACTGCATTTTAAATATAACAAATGGCATGGAACTAGATTTTTTCTTTTTGGTTAATAGAGAACTCCCTCCTCACTTTCACTGTTTCCTGTGCTATTTCACACTTTTATTTTGGCTGATTGACTAACCTTGTCTATTGGTGACTTCAGAGAAAACTTTTCCCCAGCAGGTTTTTTGGTGGATCAATTATAATTCAGATGGGAAATATTTATTTAATGGGAGGGGGTGAAATGTTCCTATTAATGGGAAAACACCAGCCTTTTCTCTGTAACCAGTGACCCGTAAGCAAAATAATACCCGGCATCCAGCATTTCAAAGCTACATGTTTGCGGAATCATTAAGAGTTTACTCATTACAAAGAAGCCCATGTTGAGAGGTACTCTAGGTCCCTAACTATTGTGCTTCTGCTAGACATGCTATTATCCAATGTTTTGCCTGCAATGATTTTCCACAGCACAATTTTGCCACTGTTTTGATCAGTCATTTGTTCTTGTTTAATGAATATTTCTTTTCATTTTGGGCAATCTTACACGATAAAATATTTTAAAAACTTCTGCAGATCCCCATGGACTTTTAGGATCATTTCCCATGCTAGAGGCGCTACATAAATGTACCATATTATCAGAGCGAAGCAGTCCCAGCTTTGCACCACTCTGTCGATTGGGTGTTAAAATCTTAATCAACTCTTTATTCTGATTTGTCAGGCTTGGCACTATTCCATTTACACCACAATTGCAGCTGTTGGTTAAAGAAGGTGTTGCTGAACCTGTTGCCTCGGACAATAAAAGGTGGGCTTGACTGTATTTATTTATTTTTAACTTTTCTCTCATGTTTTGATGCCATTGAGTGGGATAGGCGATTTCACAGGGGAATTGAGTCAGCCACATTGAGTTTGGAGACTGGGGAACGATGGCAATTTCCTTCCCTCTGAATGGAAAGGCTTTTCACAACAACCTGGGAGTTTCATCAGCACTCCTGATACTATTTTTTAAAAAAAATCTCATCAATTGTTAATTGAATTTAAATTGCTCAGCAGTGGCTCAGTGGGTAGCACTCTTGCCTCTGAAGGTTGTGGGCTCAAGTCCGTCTCTGGACACTAAAGGGCAATATGTAGATTGACCCTCCAAGTGTATCACTGAGGAAGTTCTGCGCTGTTGGAGGTGCTGGCTCTCAGGTGAGATGTTAAACAAAGGCCTTGCCTGCTGTAATAACTCAGGAGTCAGCTGTAAAGATACGGAGCTTTATTGCACAAGGTAAATGTGAAGCAAAACCACAAACATGCAGTGAACGCAAGCAGGTCTCAACCGGGATGTTACAACAATGGACCCGCTCAGGGGCCTGCTTTTTAAAGGGCTCTGGATAGGAGCTTCACCTGGTAAAATAATTACCAATCACCCAGGAACTTGTATTCTATGAGTCCTACTGGGAGGTCAATCAGGGATTCCCCATTCCTGGGGTTTATCACACCTGCCTTCTCAGGTGAGTATAAAAGATGCTATTTCAAAAAAGGAGCAGGTGAGTTCTCCCCAGCGCCCTGGTCACTATTTGTCCCTCAGTCAAGACCGTATAAGCGGATTATCTGGTCATCATCACACTGCTTTTGTTGTGTGAAAATTGGTTGCCACATTCCCTACATTACAACGGGGCCGTGGTCTCAGATGGTATGTCACTGGCTATAAAGCCCTTTGGGAAACCCTGTGCTTGTGAAAGACACCAAATGGATTCTTTCTTCCTTTTAGCTGTCTTGGTGGGATTTTGAACCATGTCTCTGGGTCCTTATTTCCGGTTTCTGGACTATCAGTCTAGTAACAAAGTCATTATGTTACCATTCCCACCATTCTTCTCATGTAAATGTACCATTCCTCAGCCTGATCAGTAAAGACCAACCTTATGCCTTCCTCATTGGTGCCTCACTAATTGGATTCACCTATTGAGCCATCCAGTAGAGATACTTTCTAGGTCTGTTCATCCAGACACATATTAAAGCTACTTTAAAAAAAACAATTTATGTCTCAATGGCTTAATCTGTGTTTCCCAGATATGTAAGACCATAAGAAATAGGAACAGGAGGAGGCCATTTGGCCCTTCGAGCCTGCTCCGCCATTCAATAGGATCATTAATAATCTGACATTCCTCATGTCCACTTTCCTGCTCTTTCCCCATAACCCTTGATTCCCTTACTGATCAAGATCTCAGCCTTAAATATACACAAGGACTCTGCCCCCCACAGCTCTCTGTGGTAAGGAGTTCCAAAGACTCACCACCATCTGAGAGAAGAAATTCCTCCTCATCTCAGTCTTAAATTGGCACTCCTTTATTCTGAGACTAGACTTTCCCATGAGGGGAAACATCCTCTCAGCATTTACCCTGTCAAGCCCCTTCAGAATCCTACATGTTTCAGTGAGATCACCTCTTATTCTTCTAAATTCCAATGGGTAGAGTCCCAACCTGTTTAACCTTTCCTCATAAGACAATTCCTCCATAAAATACATAGAACATAGAACAGTGCAGCACAGGAACAGACCCTTTGGCCCACGATGTTGTGCCGAAAATGAAGCCAAATTAAACTAATCCCTTCTACCTGCCCTTGGTCCATATCCCTCTGTTTCTTGCACATACATGCACTTATCTAAAAGCTCCTTAAACACCCCTGTCATAGCTGCCTGCACCACCCTGGCATCGCGTTCCAGACACCAGACATCTTTCTCTACACCCTAGCTATGACTGTAACACTACATTCTGCACTCTCTCCTTTCCTTCTCTATGAACGGGATGTCTTGTCTGTACAGCGCGCAAGAAACAATGCTGTTCACTGTATACTAATACATGTGACAATAATAAATCAAATCAAATCAAATCAGCAAGTGACATGATGATGCATTTCAATTCGGTTATTATTTGCGAAACAGAAGTTTGCTGATTGCACCATTTACAGCTGCAATGCCAACAATCACAACTGGACTTTTTATTGATTTTTCTATTGCACAAAGTGCAATTGCAGGGATCAAAGGAAAAGAGAGAGAGATAAATGCTTTCTCTTTTTCCCCCTCCTACCTTGATGGAAAACGCACACTAACAGAACAGTAAATCATGATTTGAAATCACACAGTATTGGTCGTATAACATTGTGGAAAATTAGCAACGGTGAAACCTGATCTCACAGAAACCTAACGGGAGCTTTGTCTGGCTCTCTTCCAAGACATATTAGATTGCGTGGCACGGTGAATATTGAAGAATTGGCTCAGGTTAAAATGTACTTCGGTAATGGTGTCTGTCTTATTTTCGGATTTTTAAGGCACCCAGAAAAAACACTGCATTGTAAAAACTTAGACAAATCAGAAGAGAGTTTTACTTTCATTTCCAGTGAGTTGTTGACAGTTTAGACCGGGTGTTCTGCATCTCAGATGAAGCCACTTTCACTGCCAGATTAAGTTGCTTCCTAGTAATATTTACCATTTTAATTTGCAGGGAACTTTTTCTCAGCGCATGTTTGGAAAGCACAGCTGTATGATATAAACCAAATGATTCAGGAGGCAACATAAAACCTGGGGTTGGTGGAATAAAACATTCTGTACAATTATTCCATCTGTGGTGGAACTGATAACGTAGAGAATAGGAATATTGCCAGTTTCACATTGCAAAACCATAACCTCCTTTTTATCATAAACTTTTACTAAGCTACAGGTCCTGCATCCTGACGTACAGATTTTCCCGCTGTGATTCCGTAGACCCTGGTGTTATCAGTGGTTATCAGCTTCCTGTAATAGTCGATTTACAAGTCATAGAATCATAGGATCCCTACAAGTGCAGAAGAGGCCATTCGGCCCATCGAATCTGCACTGACTGTCTGACAGAGCACCTTACCCAGACCCTTTACCCCGCCCTATCCCTGTAACCCCACACATTTACCATGGCTAATCCATCTAACCTACATATCCTGGGGACGCTATGGCACAATTTAACAGTGCTAACCACTGTGGCATTTATTTATGTTGTGGAATATCAATTAAAAATTTGTGATGACAATATTATTTTCCTTGAGCCAATGATGATTTTCAGAAATTAGGATAGGAGTGCCCTAGGGATGTTCCAGCGGTTTCAGGAAGGTACCCCACCTATTAGGATACTTAGGGACAGCATGGTGGCACAATGGTTAGCATTTTCCCCAGGTCGGTGGTGACGTTCACGAGGGGTCATAGGTTCAAGGTGAAGGGGGGGAGGTTTAACACAGATATCAGAAGGACATATTTTACACAGAGGGTGGTGGGGGCCTGGAATGCGCTGCCAGGCAAGGTGGTGGAGGCGGACACACTGGGAACGTTTAAGACCTATCCAGACAACCATATGAACGGAGTGGGAATGGAGGGATACAAAAGAGTGGTCTAGTTTGGACCAGGGAGCGGCACGGGCTTGGAGGGCCGAAGGGCCTGTTCCTGTGCTGTATTGTTCTTTGTTCTTATTGCTGCCTCACAGCGCCAGGGACCCGTGTTCAATTCTGGCCTCGGGTCACTATCTGTGTGGAGTTTGCATGTTCTCCCCATGTCTGCGTGGGTTTCCTCCGGGTGCTCCGGTTTCCTCCCACAGTCCAAAGATGTGTGGGTTAGGTTGATTGGCCATGGTAGGTTAATCCTGGTGTCAAGGGGATTACACAGTAAGGAGTCTAACAACACCAGGTTAAAGTACAACAGGTTTATTTGGTAGCAAACGCCACCCTCCATCTGACAAAGGAGCAGCGCTCCGAAAGCTAGTGGCGTTTGCTACCAAATAAACCTGTTGGACTTTAACCTGGTGTTGTTAGACTCCTTACTGTGTTTACCCCAGTCCAACGCCGGCATTTCCACGTCAAGGGGATTAGCAGGGTAAATATGTGAGGTTACGGGAATAGGGCCTGCGTGGGATTGTGGTCGGTGCAGACTCGATGGGTTGAATGGCCTCCTTCTGCACTGTAGGGGCTTCAATGATTCTATCCCAAAAATGCATCCCCCACCCTCCCAAATAATCAAAACGGTTGCCAATGACCACTTCTGAGATCTGAATTCAACCCACCAGTTGGAATATACATTGGATTTTAAGACCAATCACTTCGGGCAGGGGGAAGGAGGGATGGTGGAGGGAAATTTTGAAATTGTAAGATCTCAGAACATTGCAAATATATTTCTACATGCTTAAGATCTGCCTACACAGAGTGAGGCTAACATCGCATGCGATAGGGCTTTGTTGAAAGGAGGCCATGGTTTTGTAATCTGAAACCAGCTTAATACTTATTCTCTGTATTATCAATTCAACTAGAGATGGAATAATTGTGTAGAATGTGAGGATACTTAGCTCTGTAGAAAAATCGAAATGAAAGATAACCATGGATTCAGAAAGACTGCTCCCATGCTTAGTTACTTAAATAACTCCAGGTTAGCCATGTTTGATTTTGCTGTCCCTTATACTTAAGTGAGATAAATATTTGCTGTAAATATTCCACCCCTGATTCTTGCCTTGTATTCTGTGTGAATATGGAGTTCTCTTTATTTGTGTGACTCTATGCTGCAGCCTGATGTTTCATTATTCCTTACAGTGCAGCTCAGATTATAATGTAACAACATTTTGATGATACAGACAACAAGCATACTTTCATTAGAATTTCGGGCATTAGAATACTGGATAAAGAACTCTGTTAGTTGCAGTTTTAAGAAAGCAGTTTCTCCGTGACCTCCACACTGGAATTCTAAAATGGAAAATAAAGATTAAGGGCGGGATGCTCTGGCTGTGCATGCCCCAAGCCCAGAAATTCTTGCCCGAGCTCAACAGACCTTTAAATATTCCGCCGGATTTTTTCAGCAACATTCGGGAGAATTTCAGCCCTTGTTATTGATCATAGAACTGTTCATAGAATCCCTACAGTGCAGAAGGAGGCCATTCAGCCCATTGAGTCGGCACCGACAACGGTCCCACACAGGCTCTATCCCCGTAACCTCATGTAGTTACCCTGTTAAACCACACTGCCACTAAGGGGGAATTCACTGTGGACAATCCAACTAACCCGCACATCTTTGGACTGTGGGAGGAAACCGGAGCGCCTGGAGGAATCCCACGCAGACATGGGAATAACGTGCAAACTCCGCACAGACAGTGACCCGAGGCCGGAATTGAACCCGGGTCCCTGGCACTGTGAATTGGCAGCGCTAACTACTGTGCTGCCATTATTCCACTGCTGCTGCTTGTAGCTGCTCCTACCAGGACATCTGCTGTCATGGTATGTCACAGTCATCTGTCTTGCGCCATCCTCACACCGTACCTTCACCTCCACTGGGTCAAAATCCTGGAACTCCCTCCCTAACAGCACCGTGGACTGCAGCGGTTCAAGAAGGCAGCTCACCACCACCTTCTCAAGGGTAATTAGGGACATTCAATAATTCTGGTCTAGCCAATGACCCCACATCCCATAAACAAATCAAAGAAACACCCACTGTAGCTCATCTACAACTGTTCTGCGATGCCTGTCATCCAACTATGCTTAAGTCAACGACTCTTTCTATTGCCCTCCACATTACCCTCTGGAAGAGATCTCTGCAGCTTTTTAGCTCTGAACAAATGGACAAAATGCAGATGTCATCTTTTCTGGATGTCACTTTTTAGTATCCTTTTCATTCTTGCATATTCAAGTACCCCCTGCACTGGTTTTGTGCCCTGTATATAGGATTATTAGCATCCGCATTTCAATGGCCTCTATTTTCTTCCACAGATCCTTATTTATTGTTCAAATCATACTATACATTTACAATAATACTAGAATTCAAAAACTGTCCCCAAATACAGGGTAATCTCGGAAAATAAATCCAATAAGTAAGAATATTGGAAGCCCAATTAATTCCTGATTTGTCCAAGCTGGATCTCAAACTCCCTATTAATTACCTACCAGACTCTCACCACTTCGCATCAATTCATTGGACCTTCTGGGACCTGATTCCATCAACTCAACTCTATTTAATTCCTCTGAAGTTAGAGAGAAAATAGATTGCATTTGCATAGCACCTCTTCGTGACCTCAGGACATTCCAGAGTTCTTTACAGTCAACATGAAGCAGTGATTTCTTCACATCAGCTCAGAGCTTGCTGAAAGATTAACAGTGGGTGAACAATGCAGTCGGATTACTGTTCAAATTAGCTAGCACGTTGTGGCAAGGGAGACAAACTGGTTCCTCGCCACAAGTTACTGGCTGATTTGCAACATTCCGCTGTTAGCTTTGTGAAAATTGGCTCTCACATTCAAGCTTCTCTTGATCTTCACAATGTTGAAGGATTTGCACAATAATTGCCTCCTAAACTTGCCACAGAGTAACGTGACAGTTGCACATTGCGGTATTTATGGTATCACATGGTATTTATTAATGACTGCCAATCAACTACACTGCCCAAAAGCAAGCAATTAAAAGTCTGGAGTTTCCTTCAAATCCTGAATAATTGTTAGACATTTAAAAATAAATCACATTATAAAAATTATTTTCTTGCCTTTCCTTCTCTCTCTTAATCCAAATTTCCTTTCCCTCTCTTTAGTTCACTTTTTGCACCTGAATTCACATTGAATTCTTCCAGCTAAAAAAAAGGTTATTTATTTATTAGTCACAAGTAGGCTTACATTAACACTGCAATGAAGTTACAGTGAAAATCCCCGAGTCGCCACACTCCGGTTCCTGTTCGGGTACACTGAGGGAGAATTTAGCACGGCCAATGCACCTAACCAGCACGTCTTTTGGACTGTGAGAGGAAACCGGAGCACCCGGAGGAAACACACGCAGACATGGGGAGAACGTGCAGACTTCACATAGTCAGTTACCCAAACCGGGAATCGAACCCTGGTCCCTGGCGCTGTGGGGCAGCAGGGCTAACCACTGTGCCGCCTCTTGGTTGTCCTCACTACACTGTTGTCAACTCCCACAGTAAGAAGTCTAACAACACCAGGTTAAAGTCCAACAGGTTTATTTGGTAGCAAAAGCCACTCGCTTTCGGAGCACTGCTCCTTCGTCAGGTAAGAACATAGAACATAGAACAGTACAGCACAGAACAGGCCCTTCGGCCCACGATGTTGTGCCGAGCTTTATTTGAAACCAAGATCAAGCTATCCCACTCCCTATCATCCTGGTGTGCTCCATGTGCCTATCCAATAACCGCTTAAATGTTCCTAACTCCCAGGCAAGTCGTGGGGGTTACAGATAGTGTGACACACTATCACGCTATCTGTAACCCCCATGACTTGCCTGGGATTGCAAAATCTCACTAACTGTCCTGTCTGGAGACAGTACACATCTCTTTAAACTGTGCTTAAGCCTCTCTCCACCCACATTGTCTGTACCTTTAAGATTTGATTATCTGTAAAGCCTCGCATTCCAACCATTATTTTGTAAATTGAGTTTGTGTCTTTACATGCCCTGTTTGTGAACAGAACTCCCACTTACCTGACGAAGGAGCAGTGCTCCGAAAGCTAGTGGCCTTTGCTACCAAATAAACCTGTTAGACTTTAACCTGGTGTTGTGAGACTTCTTACTGTGTTTACCCCAGTCCAACGCCGGCATCTCCACATCATGTCAACTCCCACAGCCAGCAACTTCAATAAATCTTTTTTAAAAGAAAACCTAACCATGTATGAACACACCTAACTTGGGCCACTCCTTTCATTTCTGATCTTCGATGAACAAATGTTCACAAAAGCCTTAGAATAAACTATTTCGATGGTACGTGAAGTTATGCTAAAGTGTCAATGCACCTCGATCGTTGTGAGAGAGGTACAGGTCATTAATGTTCATGTATATTGGTTCTTAATGGCCACTTGTGAATTTAAGTGTATTTTCTGTCAAATATATTGGTTTAATTTTGTGAGCATCTAAAATGAAAAAGGAAACTGTATTTTAATTGCTTTTATAGCACAGTATTGTGACCTTTGGGGTAACAGGTGTTGTAACAAATTGACCACCGTAATTACTGTAGCTGTGGAGAAAACCGCTGTAAATCTGAGAAGTTAATTTCAGTCTCGTTCAGAAGCTTAAATTTCTCACAGCAGGTCATTAATCAATGTTCGGGGTAGCATTGTTTTACATGCATTATGTTCCTTTTTACCCGTCATTATGATCTCTGCTGGAAAGCTCTTCCTGCCTTTGTGTCTTCCTTGTCACAAAGCACCAATTCCCATTCCCCAGAAACTGGGGTTGAAGAAAATTTCCAAAATCAGTTTCTAAAATTGTTCGTTTTGTTTCCCCTCTCACCGCAGAAACATTAATCTGTTGAGATTGCCGGGATCATTTTCATAGAAAGGGTTTTGACAATTTTACTTCGCAATTTTTGCACGTTGTTATTGTGAAAGTACTTAAACAGAGAAACATTCACAAAAAGGCAAAAGAACAAGTTCTCTGTGACTCTTCTTGATGTTCAGTTGCTAATTCTATCACGGTCACCACCCTATATCAAAATAAACTGCTGGTTTTATGTTGTTGAAAAGAGACACATGTTGCTGAAGTTTTTCATCTACCAGTCATCAGGACAAATAAAAGAATGCCAAATTTTAAAGCATCACAATACTGTTGGAGTAAAGGGTGCTGATTGGTTGGCATGTTGACACTGGCCAAAAATGTTGTCATGGAGAAGGCAATGGTGAACTATAGATTTCCCAAGCTCCTGGAATAATATCATCAAAATGCCTCTATTGCAAATCTATCCAAGACTTCCCCAGAAAATAACAACTTGCATTTATATTCTGCCTTTAGGATGAAGGAATAGGCCTCTATCCTGTGCTGTTCATGTTCTTGGGATGTTGCAAAGTGCTTCAAAACCATTGAAAAGCTTTTGAAGTTTGATAGCAGTCATGGTAAAATAGATCTTCACAGTTGTGTAATTAGAAAATGGACACTGAACAAAAACAGAAAGTATTTGTTTGGGATAATGAGTTGCTTGGTTAATGAGGTGAGTTTAATAAATTAATTTGATTTAACTTGATTTGATTTATCATTGTCACATGTATTGGTATACAGTGAAAAGTATTGTTTTTTGTGCACTATACAACCAAAGCATACTGTTCATAGAGAAGGAAAGGAGAGAGTGCAGAATGTAGTTTTACAGTCATAGTAGAGAAAGATCAACTTAATGCGAGGTAGGTCCATTCAAAAGTCCGATGGCAGCAGGGAAGGAGCTGTTCTTGAGTTGGTTGGTATATGTCCTCAGACTTTTGTATCTTTTTCCTGATGGAAGAAGGTGGAAGAGGGAATGTCCACAGTGTGTGGGGTCCTTAATTATGCTGGCTGCTTTTCCGAGGCAGCGGTAAGTGTAGAGAGTGGAATGGGTGGAAGGCTGGTATGAGTGATGGACTGGGCTTTGTTAACGACCTTTTATAGTTTCTTGTGGTCTTGGGCAGAGCAGGAGCCATACCAAGCTGTGATACAGCCAGAAAGAATGCTTTCTATGGTGCATCTGTAAAAGCTGGTGAGAATCGTAGCTGACATGCCAAATTTTCTTAGTCTCCTGAGAAAGTAGAGGCATTGGTGGGCTTTCTTAACTATGGTGTCAGCATTGCGCGGGGGGGGGGCACGGGGGACACCAGGACATGTTGTTGGTGATTTGGACACCTAAAAACCTGAAGCTCTCGACCATTTCTACTTCGTCCCCATTGATGTAGACAGGGGCATGTTCTCCACTACGCTTCCTGAAATCAATGACTATCTCCTTCATTTTGTTGACATTGAGGGAGAGATGATTGTTGTCGTACCAGTTCACCAGATTCTCTTTCCTGTACTCCATCTCGTCATTGTTTAAGATCCGACCCACGAGGTCGTCAGCAAACTTGAAAATTGAGTTGAAGGGGAAATTGGCCACACAGTCAGAGGTGTATAAGAAGTATATTAAGGGGCTGGGGACACAGCCTTGTGGGGCACCATTGTTGAGGATGATCGTGGAGGAGGTGCTGTTGCCTATCCTTACTGATTGTGGTCTGTAAAAGAAAGGAAGTCCAGATCATGGGGCCCAGGTAGCCAAGGGAACACCTGACCACAAGAGAAAAGTGCAGCAATGAGAGAGTTCAAGAGTGCAATTTCTTATCTCTACAAAGAAGCAGTGAATGTTTTTTTTTACAGATTTGAAATGAATTGAATGAGAAGTTACGAAGTACAGAACATTGTACAAAGTCCGATAGTTCTTTGCTGCAGAAGGGAAAGGGAAAGAAACTTTCTGTTGGAATTATCAAATTTAATCATTTCATTTAATCAAATCCTTCACCAGTTGGGGAGAGAAAACTGCAGCGTTTGATTTTGCGTGGTCATCTCCTCACAGCCTCTCACGCCACATGTGCTGGAGTTTGGCTAAGAGCACAAGCAAACAGCTGTGTGTGGGTATCTCCCAGCCTTGTGCCATTGTCGTGTTGCCAGCACTGCAAAACCACTGGGGAATTGCAATAATATATGTTATCCTCCCATCTGGTGGTCAGACTTTATGTCTCCATTTTGCAATACTCCTGATGACCCAGCGGACGTCAACAGCTCACTTGCTGCAGGGAATTTGAATGCAAATATCATGCAAAGCGAGGATTCAATCATGGGTGTACAGTCCAGTGGGCTGCTTCATTTTTATTGCGTTCTGCCTTTATTTTTCTCATTATTGTTTATATAGTTGCTCGCTTTTTTATTATCTTGTTTTTCGCCAAATACATTTTGTCCAAATATGCGGATAGCAACAATATTGAGGTCGAAAGAAATGGGGCTGGAGCAAACAGATGAGGAAACCAAGGGCGGGATCTTAAGCTTGCGTTCACCATCTGTGAGATGGGGCGAGAACCTGATTTACATACATTTTAATAGATTTCCATATGATTAAAGACCAACCCCACCCTCCCCAACCAGGTATTGAGCACCCGCTGTATTTTCAAACTGCGCTGACATTTACAGCAGGTTCACCCAGACATGAACCTGTTGTATGGATCCCCCCAGAGGCATAACGATGAGTAAACCCCCCCTGGGGTTGTGGGACCTGGCCAGGCAGTGGCCCAGCAAAGCTCCCTGGCACTGCCCCTGGAACAGGTTGGCACGGCCAGGTTAACACCATGCCTGTGTCAAAACTGGTAGTGTTAACCAGGCAGTGCCAACTTGTGCCATGGGGCAGTGCCGAGGCAGACCCCAGTGGGAGCCACATTGGGGGGGGGGGGGGGGGGGGGCTTGGGGGTGGGATTCATTTATTCGTGATCGGGAGTTGCCAGGGGAACTGAGGATGCCGGCAATGGCTCTTCGGGTGGGGAGGAAAGGGTCTGATGTTCAGGAGGATACGAGGGGTGCTGGCACTGATATCTGGGGGAAGTGGTCCAACGTTCGGGGGAAGTGGGGGCAGGGTGCTGACGATCACCGGGGCTGAATGCCAGCTCTGACGTGTGGGGCTGGTGGGGAGGTCATTGTTTGCTCTGATTGGGGAGCCCTTTATAGGTGGCGCCCCAATCTCAATGTGGCCATGCTTTGCTGGCTTGCTGAGACCCCGCGCCGCCTACATGACAGCGTGAAACATGCCCAGTCATTGTTTAGTGGCAGAATTTGATAAGATCTAGAGAGAAACATACTGTCCTTCTACTGGAACCAACATGCTACCATTTTTTGGTAAGATTCCCCCTCAATGCTGGAGTAGGGCTGTAGGGGGATAATGTTGGACAGGGATCTGAAGTGGTGAAGGAAGTATTCAAAGAGGATGGGCGATAGATGAGGAGGAGCAAGAAACCTGTCAACATTGGACATTACATTTATTGCTAATGTTAGCAATAAGTTTCTCTCTTTGTCACCCTTCACTGTAATAAGTCTATCTG
The DNA here is from genome assembly GCF_964213995.1 of Mustelus asterias. Taxonomy (NCBI): domain Eukaryota; kingdom Metazoa; phylum Chordata; class Chondrichthyes; order Carcharhiniformes; family Triakidae; genus Mustelus; species Mustelus asterias. Next base: position 76,474,727 of record NC_135821.1, on the reverse strand, counting down.
TTTATCATTAAGCTTGGCAGTAAAAGTCGATTTAAAGTGTAAGAGAATTTAAAGTTTCCAGGGTAAATCCCCTGCTTAATATGGAAGTGAGTTGTAAGGTCTGGGAAAGTCCCAGAAATGCTAGCTGGCTGTGCAGTGTTAACTGACCTCACTTTACATAGGAGTCAAGTTACCTTTAACTCTGGATTAGGAAGGAAGATTATCAGTCTGAGTCCCTAACTCCAATCACTAACTAGTGACCCCAGCATTGTTGAGGATACACCCAACCTGATGACCTCTCTGCCACACCTGACTGAATAGACTGCAACACTCTTGGATTAGGATCACATGTGATGAATGGCTGTTCAGATGAGGGTAGTCAGACTTGAGGGACCAGCTAGAATAAATCATTACCTTCTGTGAAGATTAGCCACTTGAGTCACCTTGGATCAGTGTTGCACAGTTCCCGGTGGGTAGTTACAGAGAAGTTGAAAGCTAAGAGCTTGACTACATATTGACACAATTGTTCAGGGATTAGTGAATTTGTGATGTGAATGTTGGAATGATCCATCAATGCAACAATAGATTTCCAAACCAATATAGGAGGATGACATTTCTGTCACCATGCAAGCAATTCTTCCTGCTACTATTAAGATGCATGTTCACTGCCTTCTCTTTGTACAACCATCAGAATGATACTTTGATCAATGAACTTACCATAATTATCCAAACATTTCTAAGCTTTGGACTTTCTTTCAGATTCCTTGGTAAAATGAAACATTAATTTCAATGGATAAATGTGTTGCACAGTAGCCAAACAGAGCAAACAGGGCCCTTATTAAAACCCAGATCAATGATGGGATAGCTGATTTTAGTCTGGGGGTTTGGTATGATTGTTGAAGGCTCATTCAGGCACCAAAAGTCTCCAAGGAGACCAAGGTGGGATCTTGAGCTGCACAGGGGTTTTAGTCCATGCTTATTCATAGAATCCCTACAGTACAGAAGGAGGTCATTCGGCCCATCAAGCCTGCACCGACAACAATCCCACCCTATCCCGGTAACCCCACATATTTACTCTGCTAATTCCCCCAAAATTAGGGGCAATTTAGCATGGCCAATCCACCTAATCTGCACATCTTTGGACTGTGGGAGGAAACCGGAGCATCCGGAGGAAATCCACGCAGACACAGGAGAATGTGTAAACTCCACACATGATGTGGAGATGCCGGCGCTCCACACAGACAGTGACCCAAGCCGGGAATCGAACCCGGGTCCCTGGCGCTGTGAGGCAGCAATGCTAACCATTGTGCCACCGTGCCACCATCTTAGTAAAGACTTTGAAATACTTGCTTGGAGCGGCTGCCTGGAGGATGTTAAAGGGCTGCTAGCCACTTGAATGCCTGCTCATTATCAAGGCTGCCAGGTGTGTTGGTGGCTAGCGCTTGACCCAGTGTCATTCTCCCAACAGTGACCAACTATCTGAGAGTAGACTAATCATTGCTGAGGATTTTGAGCACTATTTAAAGATATATCATGTTTTACTCAAGGTTTGAAGATTAGTTTTGAAACACATTGAGAAACTTGTTGGGACGCTCCACCATCACTATCATTATTTATTCTGGAAATTCTCTTGAGGACTTCATCGAAACAGAATGAATTCTGTGTTACTCAATCTTGCTGGAGTCATCAGAACAAGGGGAGTGCTTGGACTTGGACGTCTTGCTGGGTGTTCCCCCGGGTTTGGAGGAAGAACGGGAAGTGGGCATGCAGCTAGGTAGAGCCACATCGGTGGTTGCAGGGTAGCGGGATTGGAGGGGAAGTTAGATTCTTTCCCAGCTGTGCGTACAGGATACCCTTCCTCCTCTAGCAAGGCCCCCAGTGCTGTGTCCGAGAAGCTGTGCATCCTCGGCACGGTAGCAGAGTGGTTAGCACTGCTGCTTCACAGCTCCAGGATCCCGGGTTCGATTCCCGGCTCGGGTCACTGTCTGTGTGGAGTTTGCACATTCTCCTCGTGTCTGCGTGGGTTTCCTCCGGGTGCTCCGGTTTCCTCCCACAGTCCAAAGATGTGCGGGTTAGGTTGATTGGCCAGGTTGAAAATTGTCCCTTAGAGTCCTGGGATGCGTAGGTTAGAGGGATTAGCGGGTAAAATATGTGGGGGTAGGGCCTGGGTGGGATTGTGGTCGGTGCAGACTCGATGGGCCGAAGGGCCTCCTTCTGCACTGTAGGGTTTCTATGTTTCTTACGTGGTCTCGGAGCCATCCTGCAATGCACCACTGTATGTCAGCCAGCACGCTTCACGTCTTCAGTGAAATGGGTGAATGGAGCCCAAAATGACTACCCCAGGAAAATGAATCAGTGTTTGGATGCTAAATCTATTGATGTCTTCAGGCAAGTGCAAGTTATGGTAATATGCAATTAGGCCCAAAATTATATGCTAAAACCAGACTGTCAAACAGATGTGTTTTATTAAGCCATTTAGCTCCTATTTTCACCCTTTCACCAAAATAATCCTCATTATATCTTGCAAAGGGGATTGCATAACCATACTGAAGGTTGATTATTGACTTGGTCCAGAGAGTGAGGGGATGGGCAGTGTTGTCCCATTTGTATCCAATTATCTAAGCAGGAAAAGTGCCACTTGCTAAGGAATAGAGGTCAATATCTGATGGGTTTATGGTCAGACCATGGGGGAAGTCATTACTTGCATGATCGACAGCTTGATATTCATGTCAAGGTGGGGATGGGAGATTGGGACACACTAATGCATTGGTCAGACACCAGAACAGTTTGATATTGCAAGGCAGCTAGCAAATCTCTACAACATCGCTTAGAATTTGCTGAGTTTTAAATGGTGTGACTTAATAATGAGAAATAATCAACCAAATTGCATAAAGAAGTGAAATGATTAATGTACTTTCGGACTTTATAAGTTTAATTCACCTTTCTTGTTTTAGCAGCAGTTTAAAATATAAATTCAAATGTATTAGATGATTAATGTATCTCAAGAAATGTTAAACATCTTACAAACCATCTCCATTTAACAGATTACTATTTCACAATGGGGTCACATTGCTAGGATCATAAACCAGTGGTTCCCAACCTTTTAGATGTCATGATACACCTGGATACTATAAAAAAATTTGAGGCACATCTCCTATTTTCACTGTCTTTTTCCATTACTGGTAACTTGGTTTTGAACCGCTCCCTGTCTCTCTCACTTCTCCCAGGGTTTTCTGCGTCCTTTTTGAGTTTTGGCTTTGTGCGCAGGCTCCTGGGGACCTTTGTCTTCAGCTCCGAGTTCCACTGGCCATGGGCATGGGCCTGACCAACATAAAACATCCAAACCGTGCACGTGCAGCTCTTTCCCAGCCGGAGCCTGCGCGGGAGGCCCAAGATTCATCAGGTCTTGGAGATGACAATCACAGAGCTGTACACAAAGGTTAGTTTTAATTTAATTACATGAATCTTGAATCATTTTGAATCTTTTCTCGTGGCACACTTAGGGGGGCTCTCCACGGCACACCAACTGAGAACCACTGTCATAGACTACAACAAGACATTGGGCCGGGTAGCTTCACAGGTTTTAGATTTTAGTCTGCACTCTTGGACTCAATTTTTTGAAATGAAATTAACTGCAAGTGTGATAGTGATACGTGAGGGCATCGGGATATTTGGGACTTCAATGAATGGCAGAATCAACAGTGTATCGGCTTAACTAACATGATTCAAGGATTGAGAGAGACACAGGAATGGTGGTGAATGAGGGTAAATTAGAGTCAAATGAGGCACTGAAAGAGAAATAAAGAGAGGGAAAGAAAGATTGGTGTAAGTGTGAGAGCAGAGACTGGAAGGAAAAGTAAGATTTTTAAAAATATGCATTTTTTAAATCTCTGGCAACAATTTACGATATACAGGAATGGAATCAAACACTTCTCATTGTTTCCGTTCTGTGTGGCATTGCAATTTCAATTACCAAGTTGTCAAAAAGGAAGTTGCGCTTTTAATTACTGTACTTAACATTTTACAGTGACTTTAAGAGGCAATTAATGTTCAAATCCAGGAAGTTCTTAAAATTATTGAGGAGACTGAGGTTTGTGTGATGTGAAAAGTGGAAGCAATGTGAATCAATCAGCAGCGGCGGGTATTCACAACCTCTGTTGCATATCTCGAAATCCACTGAACCGACTGGCCAATCTGCACATTAATAACCCCAGGTGTCGTTAACACACTTATTGTTTCAGCAACTTCTGGCCCATGAACAACTTACAATGGAAGTGATGTAACTGAGTAAATACATATGGTGATAAAAAGCATTATTCTGCCGTTCAATAAAATTGCTGCCTATATCATCAACCACATGTAGCAACCTCGGGTGTTCTGTAAAATATTCAGAATCTCTGAGTTAGAACTCTCCATTCCTTGCAGGTATATTGCTTCAATATATATTGCTGTGGAATTGCTGTACTTTGCTCAGTGTTGCTCAAGGACTTGGGTATGTCAATCTGCCCAATCTAACTGCATTCACTTGCTGTGAATGTTTACTATCTTTTCTATCACCATTTGAAAAGTGAGAGGCAGCGACAGGCTTGGCTGGCCTTTTAAATTTAAGTTTATAGAAATTCTGTTCCTGAAAAGACTTTGTTTTTTTTTCGTTTGTTTCTTTGATTGTTAAATTTTGCTGGCAGCCTTCGGAAGGAGAATAGATGCATGTGATTAGAGGAGCAAGAGTATGATGAAGAAGTGTGAGAACATTGGCCCTGAAGATTAATTGTCTTCAGCTTATTGCTGCGTAATCGCTATACATTCTGAGAGAATAGATATTATTACTCTGTTTTGGTCATGCTATTTACCAGAATTCAGCAGCAATTTATTGTGGTTAAGTTTCCAGCAATGATAGTGCAATTGCTAATCCTACAGGATGTAGGAACGTAGAATGAGGAGGAGGCCATTCATCCCCTCAAGATGTTTAATCTCACCATGTCTGATCTTTATTTTAATTCCATCGACCCATCTTTGTTTCAAAGAACAAAGAAGAACAAAGGAAAGTACAGCATAGGAACAGGCCCTTCGGCCTTCCAAGCCCATGCCAATCATGATGCCCGAATTAAACTAAAAACAACCCTTCTGCCCTTACTGTGCCCGTATCCCTCTATTCCCTCCCTATTCATGGACCCATCCAGATGCCTCTTAAATGTTGCTGATGTGCCTGCTTCCACCACCTCCTCTGGCAACACGTTCCAGGCACCCACCACTCTGCGCGAAAAACTTTCCCCGCACATCTCCCTTAAACTTCCCCCCTCTCACCTTGAACCTGTGCCCCCTTGTAATTGACAATTCCATCCTGGGAAAGTTTCTACTCACCTCAGAAACCTCAACAGCTTTTTTATAAAATTGCTACAATGAAGATAAAGGATAATCGGCCCATCGAGCCAACACTGACTCTCTGACAGAGCATCTTACTCCTGCCCCATCTCTGTAACCCCACACATTTATCCCACTAATCCCCCTAGCCTACTCATCTTTGAACACTAAAGGGCAATTTAGGATGGCTAATCCACCTAACCTACACACCTTTGGAGTGTGGGAGGAAACCGGAGCACCCGGAGAAAACCCACGCAGACACGGGGAGAACATTCAAACTCCACACAGACAGTGACCCAAGCTGGGAATGCTAACCACTGTGCCATCATTTTTAAACCAGTTATAAATGTAAAAATGATCATTGCGTAATGATTCTAAATCATTTAGAAAGTACATTGGATCAAATAAATTATTATTATTGTGTTGAAATACTACAGAAAACATGGAAAATTTAATTTCAATATTTAAGATTTAAGGACACACAAGAACACATGAAATAGAAGCCTGGAGTTGGCCACCAGACCCCTCAAGCCTGCCCTTCCATTCAACACCATCATGGCTGATCTGTGCTGGACTCAACTCCTTTTCTGTGCCTTTTGCCCATAGCCCTCTATTCCTCGATCTATCAAATATTTATCCACCTCCACTTTAAATACTTTTAATGATCCAGCCTCCACCACTCTTTGGGGCAGAGAATTCCAAAGATTCACCACGTTCTGTCAGAATAAATTTCTATGCACCTCAGTTTTAAATGACCGGCCCTTTATCTTGTCGCTATGTCTCCTTGTTCAAGACTCTCCCACTATTGAAAACATCTCACCATCTACCCTGTCAAGCCCCCTTAGGATCTTAAGATAAACGCAAAATACTGCGGATGCTGGAATCTGAAACAAAAACAGAAAATGATGGAAAATCTCAGCAGGTCTGACAGCATCTGTGGAGAGAGAATAGAACCAACTCTGCCGAAGGGTCATCTGGACTCAAAACGTTGGCTCTATTCTCTCCCCACAGATGGTATCAGACCTGCTGAGAATTTCCAGCATTTTTCTGTTTTTGTCCCCTCAGGATCAAATATTTGAATAAGGTCACCCTTCACTCTTCTAAACGCTACGGAGATTTTCCAATGTCGATCACTATGCACAAAGTCTACATTTACTTTTTATCAGTAATATATTAATTTGCAATTATTCTTTTAATACATTTGGTCCCAATTTAATACTGAAGTCATGTCCATATAAATCAGGGGTACATTCATAAATGATTCATGGCCCTAACAACATTTAATTGAGGATTTCAGTTTCAGAGTAGAAATATCTTGCTGCAGTTATACAGGACCTTGGTGAAGCCACACCTTGAGTATTGTGTGCAGTTTTGGTCTCCTAATCTGAAGAAGGACATTCTTGCTATTGAGGGAGTCCAGTGAAGGTTCACCAGTCTGATTCCTGGAACGGCAGGACAGACATATGAAGAGAGATTGGATCAGCTGGGCTTGTACTCACTGGAATTTAGAAGAATGAGAGGGGATCTCATAGAAACATATAAAATCCTGATGGGACTGGACAGGCTAGATGAGAGAAGAAGGTACCCGATGTTGGGGAAGTCCAGAACTAGGGGTCACAGTCTAAGAATAAGAGGTAAGTCATTCAGGACTGAGATGAGGAAGAACTTCTTCACTCAGAGAGTTGTGAACCTGTGGAATTCTCTACCACAGAAAGCTGTTGGGGCCAGTTTGTTAGATATGTTCAAGAGGGAGCCCTTGCGCCTAAAGGGATTGAGGGCTATGGAGAGAAAGTGGGAGTGGGGATACTGAAAGTGCATGATCAACCGTGATCATATTGAATGGTGATGCAGGCTCGTAAGGCGAATGGCCCACTCATGTACCTATTTTCTATGTTTCTATGTTTCAGCATTTTCTGTTTTTATTTCCGATTTCTATGGTATTTTGCATTTATATTACATATTCCATTCTACAGTGCCTTTTTCCTTTGTTTAATTCAGTATGGAACGCCCTGCAATTGACAGATTGGAATTACTATCTTTTGGTGAAAGAAGCTTTTTTGTCAGCAGGGGAGATGATGACATAGTAATCCAAAGGGCCAGGTTAATGCTCTGGGGACACGGGTTCAAATCCCACCACAGCAGCTGGTGGAATTGAAATTCAATTAATTAAAATCAGGAATTAATAAGCTACCCTCAGTAATAGTGACCATGAAACCATTGCTGATTGCTGTAAAAACCCAGCTGGTTCACTAATGTCCTTTAGGGAAGGAAATCTGCCGTCCTTACCTGGTCTGGCCTAGACGTGACTACAGAGCCACAGCAATGTGGTTGACCCTGAAGTACCTTCTGAAATGGCTGAGCAAGCCACTCAGTTCAAAGGCAACTAGGGATGAACAACAAGTGCAGGCTTTGCCCACCATGTCCGCATCCCCATGAGAAAAAAACAAGAAAGCTGTCCGACCACCGCGCAGCCCCCGCCCCCCCCCCCCCCCCCCCCCACCCCGAGGGTCTTCATTTAACAATTCAATTCAGCTGAAGCTCATCAGACTTGTGCAGGAAGGAGCAGCGAGGCGTAACAGCTGACGGAAGATTCAGGTGCCTTGAACGGTGACTCAAATCCAGCACAAAAGCTCTCAGATCACTTTATCCCTCAGCTTTCTTTCAGTGACTAACTCTGAAAATTGACTTCAACTTTTGTACGTTTTGTTAAAAAAAAGGATTGGAAATGTTGACAGTGGGCTACTCGAAATATTGGCGTGACTGAGCTAGAACTTCAAACACACTGGAGCGCTTGCAATTTATTTTATTGATGCATTCAACTTATTTATTTTGTGTCACTTTGCAAGAGAGATGCAACTCTGTAAAGTCACAGTCCCCGGGTGCGAGAGAGTTTAGTGAAATAACAAGATTTAGGATTCAATCCAACTCCCTGGGCTATTGATTTATAGAGTGAGAGATCAAGTCCTAGAGTTAGTAAGTGAGGTTTTGAACTGATTGAAATTGCGAGCAGGATTTATTGATGTGTTTATACTGGTTGCCGAGTACATAGAATTCACCTTTTCTGAGCTTGTGATTCTGTGTTTCTGCAGTGTCAGAGGTTGACTGATTTAGGTATTGGCGCTCTTTATTTCCATGTTTGGAGGTGCCTGGGTCTGTGTACTTGCTACAACAGGAAGAATCTGTTCTGTAACTTTTAACTGTGCTGATAGGGTACCTTTAAACAACTAATGCTGAGTGCTGTTTGCATTTTTATTGATGTGGAGATGCCGGCGTTGGACTGGGGTAAACACAGTAAGAAGTTTAACAACACCAGGTTAAAGTCCAACAGGTTTATTTGGTAGCAAAAGCCACGCAAGCTTTCGGAGCTGCAAGCCCCTTCTTCAGGTGAGTGGGAATTCTGTTCACAAACAGAGCATATAAAGACACAAACTCAATTTACATGAATAATGGTTGGAATGCGAATACTTACAACTAATCAAGTCTTTAAGAAACAAAACAACATGAGTGGAGAGAGCATCAAGACAGGCTAAAAAGATGTGTATTGTCTCCAGACAAGACAGCCAGTGAAACTCTGTGGGGGTTACAAATAGTGTGCCATGAACCCAATATCCCGGTTGAGGCCGTCCTCGTGTTTTTATTAACATAGAATATAGAACATAGAATATAGAATCTATAGAATCCCTGCAGTGCAGAAGGTGGTCATTCAGCCCATCGTGGGGGCATGGGGGCCTGAACATTAGATGAGCATTTTTTGATTTTCCAAGTTGATTGCTGTAAATTGGAAAAAAGCTTCTTTAATATGGTTAATATTTGGTAACAAATATGTATTTGTCTGCACTGACCACAATCCCATCCAGGTCCTATTCCCGTAACCCCACATATTTACCTTGCAAATCCCCCTGATACTAAGGGTCAATTTAGCATGGCCAATCCACCTAACCCACACACCTTTCAGACTGTGGGAGGAAACTGGTGCACCCGGAGGAAACCCACGCAGGCATGGGGAGAACGTGCAAACTCCATGCAGACAGTCACCCAAGCCAGGAATTGAACCCAGGTCCCTGGCGCTGTGAGGCAGCAGTGCTAACCACTGTGCCACCATGCCACCCAGTCTGCCATGTTTTGTCGCTACATGAGCTGTACTGTGCAGTACATCCAGCTACTGTCGCAATGGAAAAGGAGCTCACCAGACCAAATTGCCATCAAAAAGTTAAGGAAGTTATGATGAACCTTTACAAAACACTAATTCTGTCTCAACTGGATTATTGGATCCAATTCTGGGCACCAAGCAAACTGATCTTGGGTAATAAAGCAAAATACTCTGATGTGGTGACACGGTGGCACAGTGGTTAGCACTGCTGCCTCACAGTGCCAGGGACCCGGGTTCAATTCTGGCCTCGGGTCACTGTCTGTGTGGAGCCTGCACATTCTCTCCGTGTCTGCGCAGGTTTCCTCCGGGTGCTCCGGTTTCCTTCCACAGTCCAAAGATGTGTGGGTTGGGTTAATTGGCCATGATACATTGACCCTTAGTGTCAGGGGGATTATCCGGGTAAATATGTGGGGTTATGGGGAAAGGGCCTGGGTGGGATCGTTGTGGGTGCAGACTTGATGGGTCGAATGGCCTCCTTCTGCACTACGGTGTTTCTACCCTTTCATAAATTTTAAGGATGTTCATCAAGTCATTGCTCAGACTTTTCTTTTCTGGAGAAAGGATCCCAGCCTGTTCAAGTTTTGTAATGTAAAATGCACATTAATGTTGGGATGCAGCTGACAACATGAATTGAATAACCTTACTCAAGCCTACTGGAGTGTGAAAAAGAGGGTAGGTTTCAATACGGGCGGCATGGTGGCACAGTGGTTAGCACTGCTACCTCACAGTACCAGGGACCTGGGTTGAATTCCAGCCTTGGGTGACTGTCTGTGTGGAGTCTGCATGCTCTTCCCATGTCTGCTTGGGTTTCCTGCGGGTGCTCCAGTTTCCTCCCACAGTCCAAAGATGTGTAGGTTAGATGGATTGGCCATGCTAAATTGCCCCTTAGTGTCCAAAGATGTGTAGGTGAGGGGGATTAGAGAAGAAAATATGTGGGGTTACGGGGCTGAGTGCGATGCTGTGTGCAGACTCGAAGGGCCGAATGGCCTCCTTCTTCACTGTAGGGATTCTATGATCTGTAGAGAGAGAAACAGAGTTGGCTTTTTGAGTTCAATATGGCTCTTCTCTGAAACTGCTCTTGGGTCTTTTGCTACTCTGGAGCTGACTCATAACCATATTCTGGAATTCTAAAGGAGCATCAGGCCAAATAGATTTATCTGACTTTTGTGGATGGGACTTACTGCGAACCTTCCACATTGTCTTACAAATGCCAGTGTCCGAGCTGTACTGTAATAATCTGGCCATGGGAGAAGCTAGCTCTGGTGTGCAGCTCTTTGATGCATGCAATCACTTATTATTGTCACACTGCAATGAAGTTACTGTGAAATCCCCTAGTTGCCACACTCCGGCACCTGTTCGGGTACACTGAGGGAGAATTTAGCATGGCCAATGCACCTAACCAGCACATCTTTCGGACTGTGGGATGAAACCAGAGCACCCGGGGGAAACCCACAGAGACACGGGGAGAATGTGCAAACTCCACACAGACAGTGACCCAAGCCAAGAATTCAACTCGGGTACCTGGAGCTGTGAGGCAGCAGTGCTAACCACTGTGCCACCGTGCCACCCACAATAATTAAATAATGTCATATGAAGTGAATTAAATTGGCTGGACACCGACATTTATGAGAACAAGGACCTTAGCAAGAAGCCAAATCAGATAATCCGCTTTACACTTTTAGCTGAATATACTTGCGAGCAATTCGGTCTTGTGTCTTGTATTCATTCACTGAGCTCCACCATCATTGAGACTGGAGGTGCTCATAGAATACCCTATTGTTAGTTGCCTAACTGTCCACAACCACTCTTGACTGTGTGTGGTAGGGCCACAGAACTCCATTTGATCGTTGGAGATGGGGTTACTTGGTTCTACCTGCAGACTTCCCCTTTGGCTGGTGAGCATGCTGGTGGCAGCTTCACTTGGCTCACACTTTGTTCTGTGATATGCCGGTGTACTACATCTCATGCGACTTTCTGCATTGAACTAGGGTTGGTTTCCTGAATGAAAGAGGTGCCTGGCTCTGTGGTATGCAGTTCTGCTGCTGCTGGTGACCCATAATGCTTCATGGTTGCCCTGCTTGCTGTTTTGTCTGTCTCATTTAACATTGTGGTAATGTCACACTACATGATGGAGTGTGTCCTCGTGGTAGAGGTAAGACTTTGGTGTAGTGCATTTCGCTGCAGATTCATGTCTAGAGTATATTAGGGTACCAGAGTTTCTCTACCCAACTAAACACCAGGCTCGTTCCTTCACAGTCGCTGGATCAAAATCCTGGTATTCCCTCCCTGACGGCATTGTGGGTCAACCCACAGCACGTGGACTGCAGTGATTCAAGAAGGCAGCTCACCACCACCTTCTCAAGGGCAACTAGGGATGGGCAATAAATGTTGGCCAGCCAGCGACGCCCATGTCCCACGAATGAATAAAAAAAACAGGTTTTTCTATTTTGGCATCAGTGTGAGGATATGGTGTTGCACTCCAGGTATGAATCTATTGACACACTAGGAAGATTTTATCCAGATAAACTTTATTTAACAATACAGTTTAACTGTAGCAAATGAATTGGCTTAACATTTAATAACAAAAATATATATTCATGACAAGATCCAATTCTTAACTGCTAACCTATCTCTATTAGTTCCAATTTAAGCAATATTCCTATTATAGGCTTAAACTCCTCTTCAAAATCAGTTAGCAACACACAGGCTCACATGCTTGGGCCTCTCCTGCCTCTAGAATTATACCTGCAGGTCCCAAACAGCTCAATCACTGATTTGAGCTGATAGTTAAGTGTAACTACTCTACTATCTAGACTTGGAAACTATTCAGCAAACATTATTCTCTGTACACTGGCATTGTTTTAAAGGTGGAGGTTTCTTCTGAAGGAGTAAAATAATGATTCTGTGCAATGATTGTTTTTTTTTACTGGAGGATGTGCAATGTTTTGTTGACTGGTCTTGCTTTGCTCGAGTGTCTTTTTCCTTTCTACAAATGCAACTTGCTTTTAAACTTGTCCCCACTGCCTCAGCCACACTGGAACCGAGAATTATTCTGTCAATCCATATCCGGCAAAGCATTTCTGGAAACTCTGAATTATTGCAACAGGGATTCAGGTGGGAAACGTTCGAGGTGTTTTCTTGCGATTTTACAATAAAGAACAAAGAAAATCTTCATCCTTGCTCTTAGAGGACAAATGTTTCCAGCCCATCCTGCCAGCTGGATCTTTTGCCCCCCCCCCTCCCCCACCCCCACCACAGCACCTGCCCCAATGCGGGGCATGCAAAACCCCATCAGCAATCGACGGGACCGGAAGATCCCACCTAACCCTAACCCTAATTGTTGGCCACCTTCGCTGCTGGAAAATACATGCAGGGAGGGGTGGGGAGGGAGGGGGGTTACAAAATCCCGCCAATAATTTCATTACAAGAATGAGCAGAAGAATTTTCACCATATGACGAATGAACCATGTGAGCTCAGGAGCTAATGTGGGAAAATAGTGTTGAGGTAAATGATCAGATATGGTCTAGTTGACTGGTGAAGCAGATGGAAGGGCAGAGCGGCCTATTCTTGCTCCTGTTTCCTATATTAGGGAGAGTAAGGGAGAAGAAAACTGATCCGTGCAAACAGAGAACTTTTACTGATAGAGTTGAATTTGGTTGAAAAATTTGTAATGATACAGGCAAATTAGGACTAAAGGAACAGGAGGAGGCTGAAAGGCCTCCTCTGCACTGTATGGTTCTATGGTTCTATGGATTCTATGATTTGTGTTGTACCTCTCTGATCCTCGCCTTCCAACCATATCCCTTAATGTCCTCACCAATAAAAATCAGTCAACTTCAGTCTTCAAAAATATACTTAATCCAACATCCACAACACGTTTGAGAGAGGGATTTTCACATTCCCACAGCCATTTGGATGAAAGACTGCTTCCTGACTTCACCCCGAGTGGCTGGGCTGTAATTTTGATTCCAACTCTTTGTGGCTCCTTCTCAGCCAGTAATGACATTAGTTTCAATTGTGACCTTGAGGCTGATGATATAGTTTGAAAACTTCTTACATGCCCATGTGACTGTGATGGCTTCCTTTTCTATGACGGTGCATTTCACTCCATGGCCAACAGCCCTCTGGAAGCGTAGTACATAGCTTGGCCACTTTGATCCAATTGTTCCTGGAATGGGCCCTGTTCCGAGGCCTATGGATGAAGCTTCCGTTGCCATGGTGATGGGCAGGGTTGAGTCATAATGGACCAGAATGTGAATGGAAAGCAGCATTGCCCTGATGTGAGTGAATTCTTACTCTTGATGTGAGTCCCAATCCCATGCCTGGTCTTTCTTAAATGGATGTCTCCAAGAATCACTGGAGGTCTGGAATCGAGGCTGTGGTTGAGAATTTGCTGATAGCCTTGGCTTTTTGTGGGTCTGCCGTGATATCTTTATTGCTGATGATTTGGCCTAGAAACCAAATTGATGTTTTTGTGAACTCACATTTCTTGTTCAGCATCAGCCCTGCTTCCTACAAGTGCTCTGAGACTGCTGTGAGTCTCTTGTTGTTTCCTCTACCGTGAACCAGTACATCACCCATGTGGCAAATGACCCCCTGTGGGCTCTGCAAAATGGTTGTGCATTGAAATATTTCCAGTATCAAGGTGATTCTAAATGGCAGGTGGTTAAAGCATAATCTGCAAAAGAGGGAAATGAATCTGGCTAGCAACCTCTACTCTTCATCAAGGGGAAGTTGCCAAAAACCGCTGTTGGTGTCCAGCTTTGAAAACACCATGCTCTTGGAGAGTTTAGTCAGGCTTCCAACCACTGAGGACATGGGATGTACTTCCCTGGTCCTTGCTTGATTGAATTGTACCAATTGAATACAAGTACAGCAAAGAACAGCACAGGAACAGGCCCTTCGGCCCACCAAGCCTATGCCGACACATGGACCTGTTCGGTTTTGGGAATGGGACCACCGCGATGGTTGGTTGTGTGATTGGGGAATTGGCTCCCATGTTTGTCATCTTATCCAGCTGTTGCTGCACTTGTTTCATGAGTCAGTGGGGAAATTAATGCGGGGTGGCGGAAACCCCATTATGTCATTGGCAGGGGACGGGGTCAATCAGTGCAGGAAATCCTGACAGTGTAAATGTAGTTTAGGGACTCTCGTTGGGTTCTCCACCCCCACCGCCATTCCTGCCCACTGAAAATGGAGGCAGAAAATCCCCCCAAAGTCTTTGTTTTCACAGCCTTCTACCTTCCTGCAATGACCATTTATGAATGAGTGGAAAAGTTGTCTGGCCTGCTGGGTACACTTATTAAATTTAACCCTTTTGAGGATTTTATTGCTTCTCAGGTCAACTTAAACACTGGAGACATTAGTACATCTTCACATTTAGCAGACGATTTGTTGATTCCTTGTCTAGCAATTATGTCATCGCTATTGGACCTATTGTATAAAGCAGTGTGTTAACTTTATACAGCTTCTTTTTTTATTCAGACCTGAAGCAATCCTGTATCTAAGCAATTATTTTCTCCAAAGTTGCCAATTCTGTGTTTGATCTGAGTGTTGGATAAGTCCAAATTGATCTAGAAGAGTGGATTTTTCATCTATTCTTAACACTGCAGTTCATTTGAAGACAAAGGTTTGTCTGCGTTTGCTGTTACAATGGCACTCATGCTCTGCCTTGAAATTTTTTTTAACAATCGCTACACACTTCTCCATTCAGCATTATGTTTTAGGGTCATGAAAGCATCAAATCCTGGCCTTTGCTGGAACTTAAAGCTGATTCATTAGTTGTGATACTACCAAATCAATTCATTGCCTTCTTCTCAAAGCGGGTTCAGATGCCCCGGGCAGGATTTTACAGCCACGCTCGCCCCAAGGCTAGAAATTCCCACCTGAGGTCAACAGACCTTTGCATTGTCTGCCCCCGTCTGCTATGACTCCTGTGGCATGCGGGATAGGAAAATTCCACCCCACATGTTCAGGCACCAGTTCAGGATTCTAGTTTTCCCAACAGAGTTTTCAAATGGCAATTTCTGACCACTGAACTGTTTTAAAGTTCCCCAGGACTCGCAATCTCCTGGAATTTAAAAGTTTTAGCTCACCCCAGCTACCTCTGCTGATTCTGCGCTCTGGGAATCCAAGCAGGACTTCCAAGAGACCCAATGGAGTTTTCTGCTGCAGCGAGGAGCTTTAAATTTCTGCCTTCAGCTTCCAAGCCTTTCCATGGAGCTTTACATTGCCAATTTGTCTGTCTGCTCCTTGAGCTTTTCTTCAGGTCACGCCTTTAGTCGTGCAGAATTTTCATTTCTCTTTGCATTTTTTGTGGGTTTTTTCATTCATTGCTGCCAATGGATACCATTTGGTAGGTTCTAATGAATTCCTCATAGTCCTAAGTAATGTAATTGTATGTATTTGTTAACTACAAAACTATGTAGGTATTTACACAGTAAGGGTTCAGGTTAAGAGCTGTCTCCGTGCTTGCTTGTGTACATGGCTCTACCCAACACGAGACTGATCCCTTCAGTGCACTTCATGGGCTTTCACATATCACTCTGTTGGCGGTACTGTGCTCAGTCCCACATTAACCCTACATGTTCCATCAAACACTCAGAAACCCTACTGTGGAGAAAGAGGTCATTCGGCCCATCAAGTGTGCACCAACAACAATCCCACCTAGGGAATCCCCCTAACCCCACATATTTACCCCATTAATCCCTCTAACCTGTGCATCCTGGGACACTAAGGGGCAATTTAGCATGGCCAATGCACCTAACCCGCACATCTTTGGAGTGACGGACCTTGTTACCCCATCTGGTGGCCTTTTATTCCAGATTTATGCAATTAAATGAACTTAATTCCCCAGTTTCTGTGGTGGGATTTGAACTCATGTCTCTGGATTATTACTCCAAGCCTCTGAATTATTAGTCCAGTAGCATAACCACAATGCAATCATTCCCCATAAACCACTGCACCACAAGACAGCTGGAGAAAATGATGGGTTAAAGAGGTATGTACTTGGCTAGATTCAAACCAGAGATATTTCCCTTGGCCCAGAGAGTAGAGAGACCTGAGACCCACGACTACTCTCTGCCTTGTTGATGCCAGTTCCGATTAAGTTGTGGAATGATCAGGCCTGTAGGGAAACGAGTGTTCAGCTCACATTTTCAAAGGCATAAAAAAGGTTACATAAAATAAACAAGAGAGTTAAGTAATCGGAAAGTATGATTGAAAGTCCACCAAAAACCATAACGGACTTTGGAGAAACATCTGGGTGATTGGGAACGCGAGTTTGGCCAGTTATTTGTGCCTTGTGAAGGTTTAACAGACGTCAATGGAACAGATTATACTCCAACATTAAGCATAAAAGCTGGAAAATTAACCCTACTGGCCCTCAAATGCATCAAAACTTTGTTTGATACGGCCTTAAGCAGAGAGCTGGCCAGGGCAGACTAGATCCCTCTTTGCCGTAGGTGGGAAGCATTTAAATGGTACACAACCATGAAAATTGCCAAAGGTCTCATGCTGATAGACTTTTCATCCTTGGACTGCCTATTCCTGCTCTACCTGAGGGCAATACTTTGGGTTTAAATTTAAATCCACCTGGGGCAGAATAGACTGAAAGACCTCCTGCGCTATGATCAACTTCTTGCATACAGCGTGCACTTGTCACCTTTCCTGTACACTTTCTGTCACATTCATTTCTGCGTTTTAAGAGTGTCTTAGAAACATGGAAGCATAAAAGATTTGTGACACAGAAGGAGGCCATTTGGCCCATCATTTCTGTACGGAATGAAAAAGAGCCATCCAGCCTAATCACAATTTACAGTCCTTGCTCTGTTGCCTTGTAGGTTACATACCCATGTGTTTTTTAAATATGATGAGAGTTTCTGCCTCTCCCACCCTTTCAGACAGTGAGTTCCAGATCCTCATTACCCTCTGAATGAAAAGATTCCTCCTCAACTCCTCTCTAATCCTCCCAGCAATTAATTTAAATTGATGTCCTCTGGTTATTGACCTCTCTGCTAATGTAAATAAAGCCCTCCTATCTACTCTGTGTAGGTCCCTCATGTAATATCCTAACTATGTTAAGGTTTTGGGTTTTAACAGAGAAAAAAACAATGTGGTTTGCACACGTAGATTCAAACAACACACAACAGGTTTTATTGAGGGGCTGCTCTCTCTACACTGCAGAATACAAAACTGAAAGTAAAATAGCAGCCTGAGCACACACCCTAATGCCATCACCACCAAATCACATGATCAGCTCTTAAAGCAGTTTAGAATATAAGAACATAAGAACTAGGAGCAGGAGTAGGCCATCTGGCCCTTCGAGTCTGCTCCACCATTCAATAAGATCATGGCTGATCTTTTTGTGGACTTAGCCCCACTTACCCGCCCGCTCACCATAACCCTTAATTATTTTATTGTTCAAAAATTTAGCTATCCTTGCCTTAAAAGCATTCAATGAGGTAGCCTCAACTGCTTCACTGGGCAGGGAATTCCACAGATTCACAACCCTTTGTGTGAAGAAGTTCCTCCTGAACTCAGTCCTAAATCTGCTTCCCCTTATTTTGAGGCCATGCCCCCTAGTTCTAGTTTCACCCGCCAATGGAAACAACATCCCTGCTTCTATCTTATCTATTCCCTTCATGATCTTATATGTTTCTATAAGATCTCCCCTCATTCTTCTGAATTCCAATGAGTATAGCCCCAGTCTATCAGTCTCTCCTCATAAGCCAACCCTCTCAACTCCGGAATCAACCTAGTGAATCTCCTCTGCACCCACTTCAGTGCCAGTATATCCTTTCTCAAGTAAGGAGCCCAAAACTGTGCACAGTACTCCAGCTGTGGCCTCACCAGCACCTTATGCAGCTGTAATATAACCTCGCTGTTTTTAAACTCCATCCCTCTAGCAATGAAGGACAAAATTCCATTTGCCTTCTTAATTACCTGCAAACCAACTCCTTAAGATTCCTGCACAAGGACAGCCAGGTCCCTCTGCACAGCAGCATGCTGCAATTTTTTACCATTTAAACAATAATCCATTTTGCTGTTATTCCTACCAAAATGGATGACCTCACATTTACCAACATTGTACTCCATCTGCCAGACCCTCGCCCACTCACTTAGACTATCTATATCCCTTTGCTGACTTCAGCGTCCTCTGCATGCTTTGCTCTGCCACTCATCTTAGTGTCATCTGCGAATTTTGACACAGTAAGCTTGTATCCTTTTTTAACTATATAGCATCTCATAATTTTATAGACCTCAATTAAAAGTCTTTCCGGTCTCCTCAGTTCCAAAGAGAACAACTCAGGCTAATCCAATCTTTCCTCATCGCTAACATTCTTTTTTTTATCTTCTTGCTCAATATGCGGCACGGTAGCACAGTGGTTAGCACTGCTGCTTCACAGCTCCAGGGACCTGGGTTCGATTCCCGGCTTGGGTCACTGTCTGTGTGGAGTTTGCACATTCTCCTCGTGTCTGCATGGGTTTCCTCCGGGTGCTCCGGTTTCCTCCCACAGTCCAAAGATGTGCGGGTTAGGTTGATTGGCCAGGTTAAAAATTGCCCCTTAGAGTCCTGAGATGCGTAGGTTAGAGGGATTAGCGGGTAAATATGTGGGGGTAGGGTCTGGGTGGGATTATGGTCGGTGCAGACTCGATGGACCAAATGGCCTCCTTCTGCACTGTAGGGTTTCTAAAAAAAAAATGCATTGCCATGGCGAATCAGAGAACACATGAAGCTTTATTTAAAGGGTGGGAATGTGTGATCACTCACTGACTGTCTCACTGAATCCCAAGTTCTGAGGGGGAATCTCCCCACTGGCTGACAACTGGTCTAAGAATAGTTCTAAATTGTTTCTCATGTTATCTCAGGCTATTTAATCTGAGCTCTGAATGATAAGGAGAAATTCTTGTTTTGTAAAAACAAGATCTCAGAAAATTGCTTTTGACATCCAGATTAACAAGAGGGAGTTTGACATTGAGTTGGGGGCTGAGAATCTTATTCAGAGAACCATAGAATCCCTACGGTGCAGAAGGAGGCCATTTGGCCCATTGAGTCTTCACCAACTCTCTGACAG
This sequence comes from Mustelus asterias, assembly GCF_964213995.1. Lineage (NCBI taxonomy): Eukaryota > Metazoa > Chordata > Chondrichthyes > Carcharhiniformes > Triakidae > Mustelus > Mustelus asterias. Next base: position 76,455,160 of record NC_135821.1, on the reverse strand, counting down.
AATATCTTACCCAGGCTCTTTCCCCGACCCTACACCCGTAACCCCACACATTTACCATGGCCAATGCACCTAACCTGCACATCTTTGGATTGGGGGAGGAAACCTGAGCATCCGGAGGAAATCCCTGCAGGCACGGGGAGAATGTGCAAACTCCACACAGACAGTGATCCAAGTCGGGAATCGAACCCGGGTCCCTGGCGCTGTGGGGCAGCAGTGCTAATCACTGTCACCCCAAATCAGCAGCAAGTGTTCCATCTGGGACATTAACATAACGATATGATATGAGATTGACGGAACAGGAACTGATCACATAGCCCAACCTCTTCATTCTAGTATTCATGTTCCATATTCCTCTGCTTCTTCTACCTCTATTTGCCAATCCTTCTGCTCTTTTCCTCCTTATCTATTTATCTATCTTCCCCATAAATGCATCTATGCTGTTGACAGAAGAATCAAGAGGTGACATGGGGAAAAAATGCTTTTTTTGTGATGAAGGGTTAAGATTTAAAATCCGCTGAATCAAAGATTGCCTTCAAGAGGGAATTGGATGAAAACTTGAGGGAGGAAAATAATTCAGGTAAATGGGGAAGGAACGCTGGAGTGCGGCTAACTGGATTTCTCTTTGAAAAGGTTAGCACAGTCTTGGCAGGCTGAATGACCTCTTTCCTTGCTGTACTGTTCCCTGATTTGCATATATAATGCACACATAGACACACACTGCATTGGTGCTGGGCTAGATCCTGGGTCAAGGTGGAGAGATCTGCTTAGGAACCAATGATGTCTTGTTTAAAGTAGATGAATTTTGAGATTCAAGATGATTACTGAGTGAATAAAGACACAAGGTTCCATAGGTTTTGAAAAAAGCAACGATAAACTTTATAAGTTCAGAAAGATAAAATAATTTATAATAGGGGTGATTTTGCGCCTGTGTTCATCGGTGCAAGATTTTGTTGTTTTTCGATTTTCTCTGCCCTGCCCAGTGACGGAACATGATCCCCCCACTTAATATTATTACCTCGCCGATGGTAAACAGGTATATAAAGGTGTGCCTCGGTCGAGGGGATCCCCCTCCGGGCATACAAAGGTATGTATAGTCCTTGCACTGAAGAGGACATGCCTGGTCAGTGCCCTGGCACTGGCCCTTGGCACTGCCCCCTGTGATTGAACCTGCCACACTACGCAAATTACAGATGTGACATAAACAGATTCCATGCATTTCTCAACAAACTACCAATCCCACTGTAACTCTGTTTTTCTCATGGGGGTTTCTCATTTCCACATTTGAATATCTCACCTTTGAACTCTCTCCAGATGTTACTCCCACTCAGACATCTTCAACAATGACGCACCTCGCTGGGTTTCAATCTCACCTTCTGAGATTCCTTCCCCCCTGGATTTTTTTCACACACTGCCCCTTACACTGAGCACTTATGGGCCAATCAACTTACCAGTTTCCCACCGCTGCTGTGCGTCATTGTTGAAGATTTCCCCCAGCCTGGGCTGGCCATTTTGGACTGAGATGGAGAGGAATTTCTCTACTCAAAGGGAATTGTGACTTTTTGAAATTCAGGAGCTGTGGATACTCAATGATTGAATATATTCAAGACAGAGCTTGATAGATTTTTTTGGTACTAAGGGAATTAAGCAATATGGGGTAGTGCACTGCTTTGCTGGCACAATCTTTGTATTCAGCTGTTTAAGTTCGGAAATGGGCAAGGGAATCTTTTGAAAATAATACTCACCAAATCGCCCCTCTAGCATCAGGGCAGGAACCACTTTCTGAAGGGTGAAAATGTTCAAAAGCAAAAAGGAAAAGAGCAACTCTTTCCCACTATGATCCAAATTCCCAAACAGACTCACTCGGACTGTGTCTCACTCAGGATGAGGTCTCTGCTTGTGTGTTATTTGCACACACACACCATACAGACCACACCCCCTCACACACACCACACCGACAATAAACACACACACACACACATAGACCACATACATGCACACACACTACACACACCACAAAACACACACACCACATACACACACACAACATACACAGACCACACACACACACGCACATATCATTAACACCACACATCCACACACACATGCACCATACACCACAGACATCCACACACATACACACGCACACATACACACCAGATCCACACATGCACCAGACACAGACACACACCCAACATGCCTGTAATGTTGCAGATTGAATTTTTCCTAACATGCCCTGAACAATTTTAAAAGAATACTTCTTCTGTTTGTCAACTCCTGAACATCTGGATTTAACTTGCAGGTATGATGGTGGAGGCAAAAATCTTGAAGTGATTGAAGTGTTGAATGCTGTGGTGCGGGGGTCTGTTGGCTTTTTTTGGCTGAATAGTTTTCCTCATCCATATTTATCCAGTTCCCTGGGTGGAATTTTTTATAAAGTACTTCCCCTTTCAGTGTTTGGTTTCCGAACTCTGTTTGATTGCTCCGTTTTTGTAGATGTGTAAAGTTGTGCCTTTGCATTAAGTTTCCAACAGAATGAGTTGAAGATATTGCAGATGCAAAGTTAATCACAAGTTATGTTGGATTTTTCTGAATACTGGTTCTCAGTGTTCGAATGGAAATGCGGCCAGTAAATTAATATTCCAGTCCTGTTGCTGATCTGCAAGTTGCTGTGTTTTTTTAATATAAAGTGTTACATTGCAGAGGCTTTAAAATGTTATCTGCTGATTAAAACAACAAACACTGCATTGACATTGTCTTATTTCTTGCCAAAACATTTGTCTGTTTTGAACATTCATTTGGTGGCAAGGTCTTTGACAACCACAACCCCAGCCACCAGACAAAGATCAAATAGTAGAAAATTGATTAGCTTTTGTTATGAAGGGATTGGAGTAAAGAAACCTTACTACAATTATACAGAGCACTGAGGGAGGCCACACAGAGTACTGTGTACAGTTTTGGCCTTCTTACTTAAGGGAGACACACATATCTAAGAAGGAGTGTAACAAACCTTCACTAGGCTGCTTCCTGAGATGAAGGAATTGTTCTATAACCATAAGAAATAGGAACAGGAGTAGGCCATTTGGCCACTCGAGGCTGCTCCACCATTCAATAGCATCATGGCTGATCCGACATTCCACACGTCCACTTTCCTACCCTTTCCCCCTAACCCTTGATTCCCTTACTGATCAAAAATCTATCTCAGCCTTAAATATACACAAGGACTCTGCCCCCACAGCTCTCTGCGGCAAGGACTTCCAAAGACTCACAACCCTCTGAGAGAAGAAATTCGTCCTCAACTCAGTCTTAAGAACACAAGAAACAGAAGCAGGAGGAGGCCAGCAGGCCCTTCAAGCCTGTCTCACCATTCAATATGATCATGGCTGATTTATGCCAGCCCTAGCTCTTTCTCTGTGCCATTTCCCCATACTTCTAATGATCCAGCCTCCACTGAGGAAGGATCATCCTGACTCAAAATATTGGCTCTATTCTCTCCCCACAGATGCTGTCAGAGCTGAGATTTTCCAGCATTTTCTGTTTAGTGTCAGCCTCCATCACCCTCTGGGGCAGAGAATTCCAGAGATTCACTACCCTCTGTGAAAAGAAATTTCTAAACAACTCAGTTATCTTGTCGCTATGTCTCCTTGTTCAAGACTCTCTCACTAGTGAAAACATCTCACCATCTACCCTGTCAAGCCCCCTCAGGATCTTATACGTTTGAATAAAGTCACCCCTCACTCTTCTAAACTCCAAGAAATACAGATCCAGACTATTTAGTCTCTCTTGATGGAAGAACCCTCTCATCCCAGGAATTAGCTTGGTGAATCTCCTTTGGACTGCCTCCAATGGCACCCTTTAATTGGCACCCCTCTATTCTGAGACAATGCCCTCTGGTCCTAGATTCTCCCATGAGGGGAAATATCCTCTCAGCATGTATCCTGTCAAGCCCCTGAAGAATCCTACATGTGTCAACGAGATCACTTCTCATTCTTCTGGATTCCAATGAGTCCCAAACTGTTAACCTTAGCTCATAAGAGATTTTGAAGTTTTGTAGGTCTACATTTGCTGGAGTTTAGAAGAATGTGAGGTAATCTCATTGTGAACCATAAACTTCGTAAGGGGTTTGACAGGGTAAATGCTGAGAAGATGTTTCTCACGGCCTGGGCTGGCCGTTTCGTGGAGATGCTTTTGCTACCAAATAAACCTGTTGGACTTTAACCTGGTGTTGTTAAACTTCTTACTGGCCATTTCGGACAGAGATGGAGAGTAATTTCTTCACTCAAAAGGAATTGTGGCTCTTTGGAATTTAGGAGCTGTGGATATTCAATGATTGAATATATTCAGAAATTGATAGATTTTTTTTGGTACTAAGGGAATTGAGGGGTATGGGGTCGTCCACTGCTTTATTGGCACAATCTTTGTATTCAGCTGTTTAAGTTCAGAAATGGGCAAGAGAATCTTTTGAAAATAAAATCTCTGAAGTCTTTTAGCTTTTAGTTCATATCACGCAGCTGAAGTGAAGCATCAGCAATTAAAGTTTTTTTATTAGTCACGCGTAGACCTACATTAACACTGCAATGAAGTTTTTGTGAAATCCCCCAGTCGCCACACCTGTTCAGGCACACTGAGGGAGAAATTAGCATGGCCAATGCACCTAACCAACATGTCTCTCGGATTGTGGGAGGAAACTGGAGCACCTGGAGGAAACCCACGCAGACATGGGGAGGATGTGCAGACTTCGCACAGACAGTCACCCAAGCCTGGGAATTGAACCCAGGTCCCTGGCACTGAGAGGCAGCAGTGCTAACCACTGTGCCACTGTGCTGCCCATTAGGATGTTGAGGATGTTTCAGTCACAACTCTCTGACAAGACAGTGGGCAGAATCTTTTTGGGGCTCCAGGGTTCTTGTTTAACAACTGATGAGATACCCATACCCCGTCTTTTTGGGAAGACCTCCCTGGATCGCAAGCCAATCAGTCAGTGATGAGGACAATGGCAGATCTTCTACTTGAAACAAGACCCCTGGGCCAATCAGAGGCCGGCAGCTCTTGTGCTCAGTGGTGCCACTGGGGTGACTCTGGAGTCATTGCAGAGTGAGCCAGGCCACAAGTAAGTAATGTGGGCTGGAGTTTGCTGGGTGGATGTCACAGGGAGAGAGGCAGAGCAGACACAACAGCAAGAGTAAGGGATGGCTCTCAGTGGGCCCCCCCATTCCCAATGTCTAATGACTGGATCAGCCACTGAGAATTCCCCCCTGTCGTCCCTCCCCCAATCTCCCCACCACCACCCCACATCCACCCCCAGAGGCGACAAGCTGGCTACACAATTTTACCTGTTGGGCACATGGCAACAGACCCGTCTACAGCTGGGTTAATACCAGTGGCCGTGGGATGAGGCCCTTAAATGGTCATTAATTGGCCACTTATGGCCCTCAATTTTTGATTTTATTTGATTTATTATTATCACATGTATTAACATACAGTGAAAAGTATTGTTTCTTGCGCGTTATACAGATAAAGCATACCATTCATAGAGAAGGAAACGAGAAAGTGCAGAATGTAGTGTTACAGTCATAGCTAGGGTGTAGAGAAAGATCAGCTTAATGCGAGGTAGGTCCATTCAAAAGTCTGACAGCAGCAGGGAAGAAGCTGTTCTTGAGTCGGTTGGTACGTGACTTCAGACTTTTGAATCTTTTTCCCGACGGAAGAAGGTGGAAGAGAGAATGTCCGGGGTGCGTGGGGTCCTTAATTATGCTGGCTGCTTTGCCGAGGCAGCGGGAAGTGTAGACAGAGTCAATGGATGGGAGGCTGGTTTGCGTGATGGATTGGGCTACATTCACGACCTTTTGTAGTTCCTTGCGGTCTTGGGCAGAGCAGAAGTTTGTGACACAACCAGAAAGAATGCTGTCTATTGTGCGTCTGTAAAAGTTGGTGGCCATGAGCCTTCCCACCCAGAGATTAATTCTGGTGGAGGCACTGAGGCAGCGTGGTTGCTGCCTGAGTAAATGCCCTTTCTGCCTCCAAATTCGACACCAGGGGGAGCGGAACGTTCTGCCCCGTGTGTGTGTGCTTTGTGGAGAGTGCGCGGTGCACTGTGTCACCGAATAGGAGCAGATGAACTACTTGCTTTTGCTGTCACAACGCAATTTGATAAATTGGAGTTAATGAATGCAGCATCATCAGAATGTTTAAACGGACAGGCATAATTGGAAGCAGTTTTATATTTAAATGCACGAGTTGGAATCTACTCAGATCATGTTTCCAAAGCCACTTTATTTAATTGGATGTAGTGCAGTTTCAAGATGTAACTAATCAGCTGCTAGAACCAAGAGCAGGACCCTTCGCTGTGAGGGTGGGGCAGTGGGACCCAGGATGGCACTTTACTGGTGGCCATTAAGAGGTCATCACCTCAACTGCCATCCAATGGAGGATGGCAGCTTGCCTCCCAGAGCAGCCCGCCCAATCAGAGGGCAGGAGGCACTGAAGACTTAGCAGCAGCACCATGAGAGTTGGCCAAAGCTGAGGCGTCAGATGGGCAGAGAGGTGCCCTCCATGACCACTCGGGGGAGGAGGATATTCCATCGATGCCTCAGTAACCACACGGAGGCTGCCATTGCTGTTGGGGTGGTGGGGGTGGGGAATGGAGTGTTGTGGGGGGAGTGGAATTGTAGTGGGTGGGAGTCACGTCTTTCCATAGGTAATGGTAGGTTCCACTCTGGAGAGTTGGTGGGAGGTTGCCAGGGTTTACCAGGAGGCCTCCCACGTAGCACCTGCCCCTCCCAATGCCAGGAAAATGTCAGCAAGGGTGATGAGGCAGCGTTTAATACTATATTCGGCTGCTTGATGGGTGGCTGTGTCACAGATTCCTGTCTCAGATATGATATTGTGGCGATGAGAAGACTTTGACCTCCCCTCGTGACACATTCCACAATTATTTGACCCCCCCACCCCCTAGCCTGTAGAGCGGGTAAAACCCAGCCCTTCATTTCATTCAACTTTAAACATCCTGATATTGGAAATCCAACATCTGCAGTATTTTGCTTATCCTGATATTGGAAATGTTTTCTAACCGTTGCACACCATAGAAAGCATTCTTTCCGGATATATCACAGCTTGGTATTGTCCAAGACCGCAAGAAACTACAAAGGGTTGTGAATGAAGCCGGGTTCAAATCCTGCCTTGGGTAATTGCCTGTGTGGACTTTGCACATTCTCCCCGTGTCTGTGTGGGCTTCCTCCGGTTGCTCCGGTTTCCTCCCACAGTCTGAAAGATGGGCTGGTTAACAAAGAACAAAGAAAAGTACAGGACAGGAACAGGCCCTTCGGCCCTCCAAGCCTGCGCTGATCATGATGCCTGCCTAAACTAAAACCGTATGCACTTACGGAATCCATATCCTTCCATTCCCAGCCTATTCATGTATTCATCTAGTTGCCCCTTAAATGCCACTGGTTGGGTGCATTGACCATACTAAATTTTCCTTCAGTGTACCCAAACAGGCGCCAGAGTGTGGCGACTAGGGGATTTTCACAGTAACATCATTGCAGTGTTAATATAAGCCTCCTTGTGACACTAATAAACAAACTTAAAACTTAAAAAAAACCTGAATAAACTAGAAAAGAAAGATGTTTCTGAACTAGTCAAGCTTGACGAAGTCAGCTTCGCATGTGATCTTCTGGTCCTGCGGTTATCATAGGGGTTTTCTGTTGAATGTACCCCTTGCTGCTGGGAAACCCGGCGGGGTTGTGCCATTGGCTGAACCGGAAGATCCTACCAGCTTGAACAGCTGGAAAATTCCATTTCTTTTGACAGGACTGCTGATCGAGGAAAAATCACATCTTAAGGCAAAAATTGTAACATTCAAACAAATTCATGAGTCTCGCCGACTCGCAAAATCCTTTCATCTAAGTCATGCTAATTTTTCAGAAAGCTGGTTTTCTGATCTGCCTTTTATTAGGGCTCAGCCGACCAGCTTTTGAAATATTAATAAACGTTCGGGATTGTTAATTTTCCACAAAGACCTGTCTTCTCACAGTGGTTGTCATTAGGAAGATGTAGTAAAATTCCAAAGCAAATTGGAACCAACCATGAGAGCATGTAGAATTTGATGGGGGAGAGCTTGTTAAAATCAGGATCTAAGAGGAAGTTTTAATTTTGAAAAATAGGCTTTCACAGGGAGTGAGCCACCACATGGGAGGGGTTGGGAGTAAGGTAAACAGTCCAACAGGATCTTTGGGTTCAGAATCATTCCTGATGATGGAAGTTAATGTTACAGAGTGTTATAGTAAGCGTCTTCTTTTTTTATATATATGTACTGATGTCTTTAGCGAGTATGAGTATGCGCAAGTGAGGTCATTGGTAGCGCAGGCTTTTGCACATTTAGGACCCGATTTTACCATTGTGTCACGCCCATTTTTGGGCGCAAAAACATGGTAAAGTCGGGCGTGTGGTTCACATAGGTACTCGAGACATAGGTAGTAAAAGGGGTGGGGATGTAAGGCAGAAATTCAGGGAGTTGGGGTGGAAGCTTAGGGCTAGAACAAACAAAGTTGTTATCTCTGGTTTGTTACCTGTGCCACGGGATAGTGAGGAGAGGAATAGGGAGAGAGAGCAGTTGAACACGTGGTTACAGGGATGGTGCAGGAGGGAGGGTTTCAGATACCTAGACAATTGGGGCTCTTTCTGGGGTAGGTGGGACCTCTACAAACAGGATGGTCTGCACCTGAACCAGAGGGGTACCAATATCTTGGGGGGGAAATTTGCTAATGCTCTTCAGGAGGGTTTAAACTAATTCAGCAGGGGGGTGGGTACCTGAATTGTAGCTCCGGTGTAGAGGAGGTTGAGAGTAGTGAGGTCATGGATGAGGTTTCAGAGTTGCAGAAGTGTACTGGCAGGCAGGAAGGTGGTTTGAAGTGTGTATACTTCAACGCCAGGAGCGTCCGGAATAAGGTGGGTGAACTTGCAGCATGGGTTGGTACCTGGGATTTCGATGTTGTGGCCATCTCGGAGACATGGATAGAGCAGGGACAGGAATGGTTGTTGCAGGTTCCAGGGTTTAGATGTTTCAGTAAGTGCAGGGAAGGTGGTAAAAGAGGGGGAGGTGTGGCATTGTTAGTCAAGGACAGTATTACGGTGGCAGAAAGGACTTTTGATGAGGACTCGTCTACTGAGGTAGTTTGGGCTGAGGTTAGAAACTGGAAAGGAGAGGTCACCCTGTTGGGAGTTTTTTATAGACCTCCGAAAAGTTCCACAGATGTAGAGGAAAAGATTGCAAAGATGATTCAGGATAGGAGCGAAAGTAGCAGGGTAGTTGTACTGGGGGACTTTAACTTTACAAATATTGACTGGAAAAGCTATAGTTTGAGTACTTTAGAGGGGTCGGTTTTTGTCCAATGTGTGCAGGAAGGCTTCCTGACGCAGTATGTAGATAGACCAACAAGAGGCGAGGCCACATTGGATTTGGTACTGGGTAATGAACCAGGCCAGGTGTTAGATTTGGAGGTAGGTGGGCACTTTGGTGACAGTGACCACAATTTGATTACATTTAACTTAGCTATGGAAAAGGATAGGTATATATCAAAGGGCAAGAGTTATAGCTGGGGGAAAGGAAATTATGATGCGATTAGGCGAGATTTAGCTGGCATAGGTTGAGGAAGGAAACTGCAGGGGATGGGCATAATTGAAATGTGGAACTTGTTCAAGGAACAGCTACTACGCGTCCTTGATAAATATGTACCTGTCAGGCAGGGAGGAAGCAGACGTGTGAGGGCACCGTGGTTTACTAAGGAGGTTGAATCTCTTGTGAAGAGGAAGAAGGAGACTTATGTAAAGATGAGACGTGAAGGCTCAGTTAGGGAGCTTGAAAGTTACAAGTTAGCCAGGAAGGACCTAAAGAAAGAGTTAAGAAGAGCCAGGAGGGGACATGAGAAGTCTTTGGCAGGTAGGATCAAGGAAAACCCTAAAGCTTTCTATAGGTATGTCAGGAGTAAAAGAATGACTAGGGTAAGATTAGGGCCAGTCAAGGACAGGAGTGGGAAGTTGTGCGTGGAGTCTGAAGAGATAGGAGAGGCAGTAAATGAATATTTTTCGTCAGTATTCACACTGGAGAGGAACAGTGTCGAGGGGAGTACTGAGATGCAGGCTGTTGGACTGGATGGGATTGAGGTTCATAGGGAGGAGGTGTTAGCAATTCTGGAAAGGGTAAAAATAGATAAGTCCCCTGGGCCGGATGGGATTTATCCTAGGATTCTCTGGGAGGCTAGAGAGGAGAATGCAGAGCCTTTGGCTTTGATCTTTGTGTCGTCATTGTCTACTGGAACAGTGCCAGAAGACTGGAGGATAGCAAATGTTGTCCCCTTGTTCAAAAAGGGGAGTAGGGACAACCCTGGTAATTATAGACCGGTGAGCCTTACTTCTGTTGTGGGCCAAGTATTGGAAAGGATTGTAAGAGATAGAATTTATAATCACCTGGAAAGGAATAATTTGATTAGGGATAGTCAGCATGGTTTTGTGAAGGGTAGGTCGTGCCTCACAAACCTTATTGAGTTCTTTGAGAAGGTGACCAAAGAGGTGGATGAGGGTAAAGCGGTTGATGTGGTGTATATGGATTTCAGCAAAGCGTTTGATAAGGTTCCCCATGGTAAGCTTTTGCAGAAAATACGGACATATGGGATTGAGGGTGATTTAGTGGTTTGGATCAGGAATTGGCTAACTGGAAGAAAACAGAGGGTGGTGGTTGATGGGAAATATTCATCCTGGAGTTCAGTTACTAGTGGTGTACCGCAAGGATCTGTTTTGGGGCCACTGCTGTGTGTCATTTTTATTAATGACCTGGAGGAGGGCATAGAAGGATGGGTTAGTAAATTTGCGGATGACACTAAAGTCGGTGGAGTTGTAGACAGTGCGGAGGGAAGTGGCAGGTTACAGAGGGACATAGATAAGCTGCAGAGCTGGGCTGAGAGGTGGCAAATGGAGTTTAATGCGGAAAAGTGCAAAGTGATTCACTTTGGAAGGAGTAACAGGAATACAGAGTACTGGGCTAATGGTAAGATACTTGGTAGTGTGGATGAACAGAGGGATCTGGGTGTCCATGTGCATAGATCCCTGAAAGTTGGCACCCAGGTTGATAGGGTTGTTAAGAAGGCGTACGGTGTGTTAGCTTTTATTGGTAGAGGGATTGAGTTTCGGAGCCAGGAGGTCATGTTGCAACTGTACAAAACTCTGGTGCGGCCGCACTTGGATTATTGCGTACAGTTCTGGTCGCCGCATTCTAGGAAGGATGTGGAAGTGTTGGAAAGGGTGCAGAGGAGATTTACCAGGATGTTGCCTGTTCTGGTGGGAAAATCGTATGAGGAAAGGCTGAGGGGCTTGAGCTTGTTTTCGTTAGAGAGAAGAAGGTTAAGAGGTGACTTAATAGAGGCATACAAGATGATCAGAGGATTAGATAGGGTGGATAGTGAGAGCCTTTTTCCTCGGATGGTGATGGCTAACACGAGTGGACATAGCTTTAAATTGAGGGGTGAGAGATATAGGACAGATGTTAGAGGTAGGTTCTTTACTCAGAGAGTAGTAAGGGCATGGAATGCCCTGCCTGCAGCGGTAGTGGACTCGTCAACATTAAGAGCATTCAAATGGTTATTGGATAAACATATGGATGATATTGGAATAGTGTAGGTTAGATGGGCTTTAGATTGGTTTCACTGGTCGGCACAACATCGAGGGCCGAAGGGCCTGTACAGCGCTGTAATGTTCTATGTTCTATGTTAACGCGATCTGTGCCCGCGTCCGTGCAGATGGCCACTTTACCAAGGCCCGGGAATGGCTGCGATCCAATTCACGCCTGAAACAGGCACAACGGCGATTTAAATGTATTTGCATGCATTTAAATTGAATTATTGAACTGCCCGCCCAAGTTTATCAGCATTTCCCACTTTACCGCCACGTTTGCCAATCCGGAATCGCGCCGAAATGAACCTGCTGAATAAAAGTCTGTTTCGGGCGCTCCAGCTGCTGAAGAGGCGAGTTCAGAGCTTCTAACAGCTCTCTGACTCAGTTCAGTGGTGGGGGGAGGGAGGGGGCGGCGGAGGCCAGATCATTCTCTGGTGAGGGGGTGAGGAGGGAGGAAGAGGCGGGTCAGATGTACCTCTCGGGGGTGGGGTGGGGGGGGCGGGGGGAGTGAGGCCAGATCATTTTCTTGGGGGGGGGGGGGGGGGGGGGAAGGCGGGCCAGATTTTACCATTTTCATTCTAAGTGCTGAATTTGGGCGCAATTCAGATCCGACTTGGAAACCTGTTCCCAGGCGCCCCCATACACACTCAGCCTGAAAAAAAAATCATGGATCTGAATTGCGCTGTGGGTGGGGCTTAGCACACCCGAAACAATCGAAGCTCTGAACTGCGCATGGGCAGTTAGAAAAATATTTGAAAAAGCGCGCCCGTGTCAGATCGCTCCCGGGCCGCAGAAAGCGGAGAAAGTGGCACGGGAGCGAAAAGCGGAAGCGATGGCCCCCACAGACATCACTGTCCCCCTTATCCACCCAACACCCCCGCTACCCAGACTGATCGTGACCCCCTGCCCCCTTCCCCCCCACCGATTACCCGCAAAGTGGCAGTGGACCCCACTGCCCCCCCTGCCCCCCACAGCCCCCCCACCAGTGAGTGATCGGGCCTTCTCCCCCACCAGAGATACATCTTACCTGCCTCCTCCTCCCCCCCCCCCCCCCCCCCAACAAACCAGAGAATGATCTGGCCCGCTTCACAGACTGGGTGATCAGATATTCTAGCAGCATGGTTTAAATACTCTCAGACATGGCAAGCGGTTACCAAACATTCAGATACTTGGTCAAGGAAGAAGAGCAGCATTTAAAGAGGTCGGGATGGGAGGTTACAATATGAAAATATTTTGGGCAAGAATTACAGATAGCAGAGACGGAGTGGTTGCAAGAATGGCCAATAGAGAGGCTGAGCATGAAATAACTTGCTGCTCGAGGAGTGGTTAATACTTACAGGGATATTTAACTGGAGGAGATCATTCAAATAGAGTGAAATTAGAGAAATCAACTTGTATTTATATCATGTTTCTCACAGCCACCACACGCCTCAACATGGTTCACAGCCAATGAACAGACTGAATTCGTGTCATGTGGGAAACAAGACAGCTAATACATGCACGGTGGCACAGTAGTTAGCAATGCTGCCTCACAGGGACCAGGACCCACGTTCGATTCCCGGCTTGGATCACTGTCTGTGTGGAGTTTGCACGTTCCCCCCGTGTCTGCGTGGGTTTCCTCCGGGTGCTCCGGTTTCCTCCCACAGTCCAAAGATATGCTGGTTAGGTTGATTAGCCATGCTAAGTTAACCCTGGTGTCGTTAGCAGGGTAAATATGTGGGGTCATGGGAATAGGGCCTGGGTGGGATTGTGGTCAGTGCAGACTTGATGGGCTGAATTGTCTCCTTCTGCACTATAGGGATTCTATGCACAGCAAGATCCCACAAGCAGCAATGTGATATCTAACAGACAGTCTGTTTTGGTGATGTTGTTTGAGGATTTATATCAACCAGGACGTTGGGGATAACACTCCAGCTTATCTTCGGAATATTGCCACAAGTTCTTTTATATCCACCTGTAAGGACAGACAGTGGCTGGAATTTTCCAGCTGTTCACACCGGCGGGTCCTGCTGACGGTGCACTCCGGCTGTGGGTATCCCAGCGGTGTGGGGTGCAGTCAATGGGAAATCCCAATGGCGCGCTGCCTCCTGCTGCCAGAAACACACGGCCAGAAATTCCTCCCCTCCCGACCGCTGTCTCAGTTTAACATTCCATCGGAAAGACAGTGCAACACTCCCTCAGTACTCCACTGGAGTCTCAGCCTGGAGTTAGGAGGAGGTGAGGGGTGTAGTGGGCCTGTGGGAGAGCCAGCCGACGGTTCGGGGAGGGAGGTGAGTGGCAGGTTTGGGGCGGTGGAGGGTTGGCGGAGTCAGGGAAGTTGGGGGAAACAGGTGGTGGGGCAAGTCAGGTTGGGTTGAGGTGTTGGGGGGATCGGGGTCAGGGGGAAATTCAGGTGGCAGGGGGTAATCATGTCTAGGAGGGAGTGTCAGAGGGGGAGACAAGGAGATTGGTTGGAGTTGGACCGTTGGGGTTGTCAGTGGTGTCAGGGGTGGGTCCGTTCTGCAGTTACCAGGGGATAGACCAAGATTTTTCTAACAATTCCTGGGCAACTGTCCAGGTAAGTAAGCCAGAACTATCCAAAATCTCCAACACTAACTCAGAGTTGGAGACTTTCACGGAGGGTCCTGAGGAGGAGCAGAATTTCCCATCGGACGTTGGAAGTTTCCGGGCAATTCAGTGCAGTGGGACTTCTGATGCATTCCAGGGTAAGTCTGGTCTCTGACTATCTGTGTAAGTTGGAGAGGTCAGCAATGAGAGTATTGGAGAAATCCATCCTTGCAGTAATGAATGAATCTTCTGTTTTCCATTTAATGGATGCTACCAAATGTTTTGGACTTTGATTATTCCCGTTAATTGTCTATAATTTTCGGGAATTATCTTTCGTCCCCTGGAGGAAAGAATGTCTCCTGTGGTTTAGAGTTCCAGACACTAGTTATTTTCTTAAACCTCTGTTGAGCAGAGGTTCCTCATGCGAAGCCTGGTCAATGTTTGGGAGCCATTATCTTTCAACTCAGCCTCACATGGCATTCACAAACTTTCTGTTGAAAGTGATCGACAGACAGAACGTCTTATCCCTCTAGCAGAGAAAAAGGAAGATGTTCATTTATAAAGCACCATTCATAATCTCACAACATCAAGTCTGGTTGCTGTTGTGATGTAAAGTTTATTTATCCGTCACAAGTAGGCTGACATTAACACCGCAATGAAGTTACTGTGAAAATCCCCTAGTCGTCACACTCTGGCGCCTGTTCGGGTACACTGAGGGAGAATTTAGCACGGCCAATGCACCCTAACCAGCGCGTCTTTCAGATTGTGGGAGGAAACCAGAGCACTCGGAGGAAACCCATGCAGACATGGGGAGAACATGCAAACTCCACACAGAGTGACCCAAGCCGGGAATCGAACCTGGGTCCCTGGCGCTGTGAGGGAGCAGTACTAACCATTGTGCCACCATGCCGCCCTGTAGGCAATGTGGCAGCCAATCTGTGCACAGCAAGATCCCAGAAACAGCGATGTGATAATGATTTAATTAATGACTGTAAGTAATGATAGAACTTAAAAACCAGAAAAGAGCAATCACATTACTGGCCCCATGATAGTCTGCGGGAAATAGAAGAGCAGATATGTAGGCAAATTTCAGAGAAGAATAAATATAATATTTTTTTAAAAATTAATTTACAGGGTGTGGGCATCACTGGCTGGGCCAGCATTTATTGCCCATCCCTAACTGCCCTCCATCTCAGAGGCCATATGAGGGTCAATTGCACTGTTTTGGCTCTGGAGTCACATGTGGGCCAGATCAGGTAAGTCCCTCCTTAAAGGACATTCGTGAACCAGATGGGTTTTTATGACAATCGATAAGGTTTCATGGTCATCAGTAGATTCTTAATTGCAGATTTTTAAGGTAGTGATAGTGGGGGATTTCAACTTCCCAACATTAACTGGGGGAGTCATCGTGTGAAAGGTTTAGAGGGAGCGAAATTCTTAAAATGCATCCAGGAGAATTTTTTAAGCCAGTACAGCAAAGGTCCACCAAGACATGGGATGGACTTAGTTTTTGGTTACAAAGCCGGACAAGTGGCTGAAGGATCATTTTGCAGACAGCAATCATAACTCCTCTAGATTCGAGGTTGTTATGGGAAAGGACAAGGATGGACCAGAAATCAAAGGGCCCGATTTCACCATTGCGTTGCACCCAAACTTGATAAAGTCATGCATGAGGCGATTAGCGCGATCTGCGCCTGCGTCTGTGCGGATGCCCACTTTACCAAGGCCTGAAAATGGTCGCGATCCAAACCGTGGCCGAAACGGGTGCAACGGCGATTTAAATGCATTTGTATGCATTCAAATTGACTTAATGAACTGCTCGCCCAACTTTACCAGCATTTCCCCTTTGCCATCGCGTTCGCCCTTCCAGATTCGGCGCGCTCAGCAAAGGTCTTTTTGGACGCTCCAGCTTCTGAAGAAGTAAGTTCAGAGCTTCCAATGGCTCTCTGATTCAGATCACTAGTGGGGGGGGGAGGCGGGGAGGTGGTGGGGGCGGGTGGGGGGGGGGGGTGCGATGGGGGTTGGAGGTAGGCCAGATCATTCTCTGGTGGGGGGTGGGAGGAGGGAGGCCCGATCGTTCTCTGGTGAGAGGGGGGGAGGAGGAGGAGGTGGGTCAGATGTATCTCTGGTGGTGGGGGGAGGGAAGCACGATCATTCTCTGGTGGCGTGGGGGGAGGGAGGCCCGATCGCTCTCTGCTGGGGTGGGTGGGAGGAGGGAGGCCCGATCATTCTCTGGTGGAATGGGAAGGACGCCAGATGGATCTCTGGTTGGGGGGTGGGGGGGCGGTTGGGGAGCGGTGGCTGGGGGGCAGGGGCAGGGGAGGTCTGCAGCCACTCTGCTGGCGATCAGTGGCGAGGAAGTGGGGCAGAGGGTCGCGATCGTTCTGGGTAGCGGGGGGTTGGGTGGACAAGGGGGATATTGTTGTGGGGGTGGGGCGATGTCCGTGGGGCCATCTCTCTCGGGCCGCTTTATCTGCTTTTTGCGGCCCGGGAGCGATGTGACAGGGGTGCGTTTTTCAAATTTTTTTCCCACTGCACATGCGCAGTTCAAAGCTCCGATTGGAGCTGCAGCTCCGATTGGGAGCGACAAGACCCGCCCACAGCGCAATTCAGACTCGCAATTTTTTTCAGGTTGAGTGCTTATGGGGGCGCCTGAGAACAGGTTTCCAAGTCAGATCTGAATTGCGCCCAGAATCAAAATGGTAAAATCGGGCCCAAAGTCCTAAACTGGGGGAATGCTGATTTTAATGAGATCGGATATGATTTGGCCAGAGTGGACTGGGAGTGGATACTTTCACATGGATCTGTGATGGAGCAGTGGGACATATTCAAGAAAGAAACAGGGAGAATACAGAGTCAATGTGTTCCAATAAAGAAAAAGAGTGGCAGCAATAAATCGTGTGATGCTGGATATCGAGGGATGTACAGCTTTGGATAAAGGGAAAAAGTCAGGCTTATGGCAAACATCGAGAGCTCAGAACAGCAGAAGCCTGAGAGGAGATACAGAATGTGCAAAAAGGAACTTAAAAAGGAAATTAGGAGTGGAGGAAGGGGACATGATTCTACTGGCAGGTAGAATAATCCGGTGTCTCTGACCTCATGGTTAACCCATTCATTGACAGGACGCATCTGTCAGGCAGGACATATTGCTGAGGATGAGAGGAGCCTCATTCTGTCCTCAAAGCAAACTCGACTGGCTCCGTGATTCTCCAGAATCATTAATACATCAAAGTGAGCGGTGAGGATTCCTGACAGTGCACTGACCCTCAGCCCTCAGCGTTTCTGGGACATCAGTGGCACTCTCGTGTATTGCTGTGCTGACTTGATTGGCACAGCTGAAGGGTCAGGGAGCTGATTGGGTAACTGGATTTCTCTCGTGGCAGGTGAGGCACACCTGACTTGCATAAAGACTGAGGGGGCGGCACGGTGGCACAGTGGTTAGCACCGCTGCCTCAAAGCACCAGGGACCCGGGTTCGATTCCCGGCTTGGGTCACTGTCTGTGCGGAGTCTGTACGTTCTCCCCGTGTCTGTGTGGGTTTCCTCCGGGTGCTCCAGTTTCCTCCCACGGTCTGAAAGACGTGCTGGTTGGGTGCATTGACCCAAACAGGCGCCGTACTGTGGCGACCAGGGAAATTTCACGGTAACTTCATTGCAGTGTTAATGTAAGCCTTACTTGTGACTAATAAACAAACTTTGAACTTTAACTTTATTCTCATGTTAGCCTCATCCTAACAAGGCACCCTTATTCCCCCAGCTCACAAGGGCTGCAGATTCAATGTCTAACCATCTGTAACAGACTGCCACCCGGTCACTAATCCCTGACAGTGAAGCCTCCATATCCAGTGGGCTTGAACATCCATACAGCTGATCCCCTTCAACCCCACACTGCTGCCTGAGGGCATGGTTCAAATCTGACAGTAGTCGTCCGACCTCCATTTGGAGGACCTTCAGAAAGAATGAGGCAGGAAAGCCCCCTTTCCAGTGTCCCTCCCACTCTGCCCTTGCAGCCTGGCCTCTCATGGAATCCTATCCAAAGACCTCACAGTTGCCCCCAACGCTAAGTGCCCACTCTGTATTCACCTCCTCGTGCTCACTTTCCAGCTCTCTCTCTGGAAGGGCATGAGATGGACACAAACCCAGTGAGGAGGATACCGAGGGGCGCTGGCAGCATGCCAGCCTCCAGCCCCCTTTAAACCAAGGGACACTCCGACATGAAAGGAAGGTAAGACCTGTAAGGGATCCCCTCCCCCCAAGATGGCGACACCGAACACCTCTCCCCGACTCCGAGTTGAACATTTCTGGGTCCCCCACATCGTCTACATTGCCCCCCCCCCCCATGGCTGGCACAAGAAGGTCAAGGTGACCTTAGCGTTCAATATTCCCTTTGAAGGTGAGGTTGCTGATTTATAATTTTATACCACCATTGTAAATTCATAGAATTCCCACAGTACAGAAAGAGGCTATTCGGCCCATCGAGTCTGTACTGACCACAATCCCACCCAGGCCCTATCCCTACATATTTACCCACTAGTCCCTCTACCCTACGCATCTCAGGACACTAAGGGGCAATTTTTTTAGCATGGCCAATCAACCTAACCCGCACATCTTTGGACTGTGGGAGGAAACCAGAGCACCCGGAGGAAACCCACGCAGACATGAGGAGAATGTGCAAACTCCACACAGACAGTGACCCAAGCCGGGAATCAAACCCAGGTCCCTGGAGCTGTGAAGCAGCAATGCTAACCACTGTGCTACCGTGCCGCCCTGTGATGTTGCACTAGTACTGGTGATTATTCGTTTTGGAGAGGGGAAGTCCTGGACTGAGTGCCCACTCATGATATGCTAATGTATTAAAATGAGGTTCCCGGCTCCCATTGAAACATAGAAACTAGAAGCAAGAGTAGGCCATTCGGCCCTTCGAGCTTGCTCCACTATTCATCTTGATCATGGCCGATCATCAAATTCAATATCCTGATCCCCTCCTTCCCCCATATCCCTTGATCCCGTTAGGCCCAAGAGCTATATCTAATTTCTTGAAATCAACTACCCTCTGTGGGAGTGAATTCCACACATTCACCACCCTCTGGGTGAAGAAATTTCTCCTCACCTCAGTTCTAAAAGGTTTACCCCTTATCTCCTGTGGCGTGTTTTACATTACTCCGCCAATGAGAAGGGCTCAAAAATCAGAAATCACGATCTCATCAGTGAGATTCACGTTTACTGATTCTCTCCAGTTTTCGTGTCCACATTGGCAATCCCGTGCACAGGTATCAAAGCTTAAAATCACCCGACCCGTCAACCCAAAATCCCGGACCAGAGATCCGACCTCCATTTTCCAACTATGTCTGGGAATGCTGGTCTTTCTCATTCAGAGGTGGGAATTCTAGTACCAGGCCAAAGGCTCATTCTAAACTTAACCTTAAAATTGTGCTCCAAAAAGGTAGTTTTCTTAAAGCTCAACAGATGAACAATTTTAATGATTGCCGCTGGAATAGGAGGCAGCGTTTAGTCCTGTGAAAGTTGTATAGCAGTGGTTAGGCATGAAATGTATTCATTCGTGGGACATGGGCATGGTTGGCTGGCCAGCATTTATTGCCCATCCCTGGTTGCCCTTGGAGGGCAGTTGAGAGTCAACCGCATTGCTGTGGATCTGGTGTCACATGTAGGCCAGACCAGGTAAGGATGACAGATTTCCTTCTCTAAAGGACATTGGATACCTGAATGATAGAATGAAAGATCAACATGTTCCGTGTAATTGAAATTTAAGTCTATCTCTTTTTCTAAAATGGCCAATGTGACAATCTTTGATCCCTTACACGATTTCTTACACCTAAATGAAGCCTTATATATCGCAGCAATTCAAAGGTTGTATTAAACTGAGATCACAAGCAGAATTATTGGTGTATAATGAGAGGAATGGACCAATTTCAATTGAAGTTACTTTAATCTATTGCAGATCGAATGCTTATGGACTGGAGACCACATATGCATTGCCAGATGTCATCAACAAGGTTGCCATTAAAGTCTTTCCCCCAGATGGATTTCAAAGAACTATTTTTGAAATCTGTGCAGAAAGGAGTGTCCAGATGAAACTAATTTTCCGCTGGAACCTGTACTTATTCTAAAATCATTAATGGAGTTTCCAAGCTGATTTTTTCCCCTATCTGTTAACTAATAGTTCAAAGTGGAAAGTTTTGCAAATATTCACATTAAAAACAAAATTGTGTTACATCTAAATTTATTCCGCTGCATGTTGCCAACCTGGCAGTGCCAATCTGTGCCAAGGGCCAGTGCCAGGAGACATTGCCAGGCCACTGCCTGGTCATATCTCTCTCGCCCGGGGGCTATACTTACCTTTACAACCCCGGTGAGACCCCATGAATGTTCCGGAGAGAGTGCTCGCTGATGATGTGCTAATGCATTAAAACGAGCCTCCCGCAGTCCCGCAGTGTTTTCTTAGAATTATAGAATCCATACAGTGCAGAAGGAGGCCATTCAGCCCATCGAGCCTGCACCAACCACAATCCCACCCAGGCTCTATCCCCGCAACCCCATGCATTTACCCTAGCTAATCCCCCGACCCTAAGGGACAATTTAGCATGGCCAATCCACCTAACCCGCATATCTTTGGACTGTGGGAGGAAACCGGAGCACCCGGAGGAAACCCGTGCAGACACGGGGAGAACATGCAAACTCCACACCGACAGTGACCCAAGCAGGGAATCGAGCCCGGGCCCCTGACGCTGTGAGGCAGCAGTGCTTGCCACTGTGCCACCGCGAGGTGCTTCACACCTCTCCGCCGGTGAGGGGCCGGGAAGATCTGAGCTCGGTAACTCGCCGGTGCGAACTGCACTCTCCAGATTTTGAGTGTGCGTCGCCACTCCCGCAGATGGAGAGTGCGGGCTCAAAATCGCCCCCTTGACTATGAACCAGTGAATCGATGGGAGTAGAGAAATGTCTACATACAAAGATTTGAAAAAGGATTGCACTAACTAGTTATTGAATTCAAAAGCAGCCATTTCATAGTTTCACCGCTCACCATACAAAGACTTCTATTTTGTTGTTGCAGAGATTTTCTTTGCGTCTCATCAACTTCATTTACACAAGTATTCTAACTTTTAGTGACTGGTGTCTTCACACTTTTTAACTGGCAAACTGAAACCGACAATAACAATCAGCTCCTGGCAGCTCTGACACTGAAATATTTCCTGTTATGCAATTTTTACATTGGCGCCACTCGGCAATTTGACTAATTATTGCTTTAAGACATTTCGATACATGTGCGACCCAGTATGAAATGCAGTTGTTCCAGTCTGCTTGGAGTGCAAACCCTACTGACTCTGATGTAAGAGATAAGTAAAGCAGCGTGTTGCTTTACAACAGGTTTCTAGAATGGTGGCAGAGCCAAAACAGCCTTGTTTCTTCCTCGAAATACTTAATGATCCCATGCAAGGCAGACTGAGATTGTGATCTTTCATCAACTTTTTGGGGGCTGGTTTTCTGCAATCTTTTGCTGAATTTGCTTTTTGGCCGGAGAGGATCGTTGCACTGCACGGCCTCCGTGTGAGTGCCACTCCAAAAGAGATTCACTGGGTTGGGTAAAGTTCATATTTGAGCAGAACATTCACGAGAACATTTATTGTGTGGGGTGAATAAGGCTGGCGGGGGCAGTGGCTTTTTCTCAATCCGTCCTGTCTACGCCGCCACCTAATCGTCCCAGACTGCTGCATATCGGATTACATTTTGGTGTTGATACACGGTGGTCTTGGGTGGGAATCACCTCACGATTGTCAAATGTCAATCTGACAGCACCTGATTACCCTGAAAAGGTGAGAAGCGGGAAAGCTCCAGGGTCTGAATCTTACTGGTCTGAGTTTCATAGAATCATAGAATCCCTACAGTGCAGAAAGAGGCCATTTGGTCCATCGAGTCTGCACCGACAACAATCCCACCCAGGCCCTATCCCACGTATTTACCCTGCTAGTCTCCCTGATGCTAAGGGGCAATTTATCATGGCCAATCAACCTAACCAGCACATCTTTCAGATTGTGGGAAAAAAACGGAGCACCCGGAGGAAACCCGTGCAGACATGGAGAGAATGTGCAAACTCCGTATGGAGGCCGGAATCAAACCTGGGTCCCTGGCGCTGTGAGGCAGCAGCGCTGACCACTGTGCTACTGTGCCGCCCCATTGAATTCAAATTTCACCATCTGCTGTGGTGGGATTTGAACCCTGGTCCCCAGACCATTACCCTGGGTCCCTGGATTGCGAGTCCAGTGGCGCCACTGTGTCACTGCCCCAATCACTGTTGTGTAAATTGGGCTTCATAACTGCAAATTTGACCAATTCCCAGTATGGAATGATGTCACAAATATTCCATCGCCGAAAATGTTTGTATTCGAGTGACACATTTGGCCCAAATTATTGAGCTATATTTTTATATATGTTCATGGGATGTGGGCGTCGCTGGCTGGCCAGCATTTGTTGGCCATCACCGAGGGCACTTAAGAGTCAACCACATTGCTGTGGCTCTGGAGTCACATGCAGGCCAGACCAAATAAGGATGACAGATTTCCTTCCTTAAAGGACATTAGTGAACCAGATGGGTTTTTATGAAAATCGACAATGGTTTCATGGTCATCAGTAGAT
The DNA here is from genome assembly GCF_964213995.1 of Mustelus asterias. NCBI lineage: Eukaryota > Metazoa > Chordata > Chondrichthyes > Carcharhiniformes > Triakidae > Mustelus > Mustelus asterias. The sequence goes on along the minus strand of NC_135821.1, from coordinate 76,432,302 downwards.
TCTTAATTCCAGATTTTTATTGAATTCAAATTTCACTATCTGCCATACTGGGACTCGAACCTGGGTCCCCCGCAGTAATCTGGGTCTCAGGATTACTAGTCCAGTGACAATACCACTGCGCCACTATCTCCCCTGTGGGGTTGGGACTCATGGTGCAGGCACCATTTGAAAACTGGGGTTTTGGAAATTTTATAAGTATCCTGACACCTCCAGGATAGTTTCACATTTTGCAAGTGCAGGTGGGGGGTTCAGGGAACGGGGAACTCTGTCACAATGAAATAATGACCCATTAAACTCCTTAAGGAATTTGCGAAGGGGTAGGGGAGGTTAGAAAGACAATTCTTTTGCTAACACGAGCATTCTAGTGCACATTGGTGTACAGCTATTGGGCAGGACTTTCTGGCTGCACTCACTCCAAGACCGGAAAATTCTGCCCGAGGCCAATGGACCTGCATAACTGCATTATGCTCCTGTCCCACCCTTACGATTCACATGGTGGGCAGGACAGGAAAATTCCACCCATCGGGTTCAATGCAGGGGCAAAGAAAGTTCTAAAAGCGAAATACTGCCAATGTCAGAATCTGAAACAAAAAGAGAAAATGCTGGAAAATCGCAGCAGGTCTGGCAGCATCTGTGAAGAGAGAGAATAGAGCCAAAGAAAGTTCTTCTCATGATGGTAAAAGCCATCGGGCCCTCAGATAATGTGTGCTGGGATGTGCAATCCCTTAGTTTGGCCTGTTTACTCTCTCGAGAATTCATTTATCCTGCATGTCTCTCTGATGAGCTGCCTTCTCTTTTTGTCAAGACCATCAGCAGGCCTCAACATGGTCGCTGCCTGTCTTTGGTCCTGGCATCAGGCAGGCAACCCCCAGCTCCTGGCGACACTTGGCACCATTAACTGGGCAATGAGCTCACTTCCTGCCCAAATAGGGCATCAGCAGTTGAAGAGAGTGCAGCAAGAGGAACGTAGTTCAGAGACAAGGTTGTGACCCGGAATTCATCATGGGGTTTCAAGCTCCCAACCTCAGTTTGAAAATCAGGTCCATTGTTGGCGCACCAGCGAAGCGGGACTTTGTGCCAATTCTTTCACACACCATCGTTTTGAGATGGTGGGCGGGACTTTACAACCTCACTCGTCCTGAAACCATAAATTCCTGCCCAAGGTTGACGGACGGGGTGGTAAAGTGCCAGCCGGTGTTACAGTGAACACTTTTATATCTGAGCTTTGGCTGGGAATGGAGTGGAAGATCCTTAGTCAGCTACAGATGCTTTCTGGGTGTTAGAATCAATGAGTGTGACAGAGTATAATGCAGGCACTCTGTCGATTTCTTGTGGAAAGGCAAAATTAAGGCAGTCAAAACGTGAACCTTGTTTCGAAATTCCGAGCTGAGAACTCCTTCTGTTCCCAGGTATTAGTGATCAGATTGGAAGGTCAGTGGGGAAGGTCAGTAAAGAAGTGAAGAATTTGAGTCATGTACAAAAATAAGTGATAAAATATTGCCCTGATGGAATGGTACAAGAAGAGGTCAAAATGTGCTGTAATACCAGGAGTAAGGGTAAATTATATTCCTCTGCACTCTGGGTCAGTTCAGTAGCTCAACAGACAATATTTTATGGCTTGCAGATTGGGCTTGGAATTGCAGTTTTTCCTCTGGTGTGATGTGAACATGGAGGCATTTATTTTCCTCAAGGGCTGGTGAACGGCGAGCTTGAGCGCTGGGGCCATTCTTCAGAGAAAAGCAGTTGAACTCTCAGCAGTTACAAATAGTGACTGGAAATCTGTATCTGCATGTTCCACTCTGTCTTCTAGCCTCAGTCGATAGCATAAGGCCCACTGGGGACAGGCAGATTGCTTTCCAAAGGTCCATGTCACGTCCCAGCAGCCGCCAACTCTCCACGCAATCGTTGATTTCAGGAAAGGGGGAATTTCAATTTGTTAAAGTTGGGATCCTTTTGGACCTGACGTGGTTTTAACTCTGAGTCACACTCAACCTCTGGAGCTACCTGTGAAACCCAGCGACAGTCCGGAGTGGAGGGAAATGAAATCGAGGTCCCAGTTGGAGCACGGCTGTTTCTCCAGGCTTCACAAAGAAACCTTGGGTCCCTCCCGGTCTTGACGCTTCCTTCTCCCTCCCCTCCCCCAACCCCCTCTGAATCCCCTTGTGCGCTGGGAACCATTCTCCAGGGCTCCTGGTCATGGCTTCCTCTTGGCCAATGAAGTGCACAGATCTTGGTCTCTCAGGCAATCAAGGGATACGGGGAGTGGGCAGGGAAGTGGAGTTGAATCTGCAGATCCTGTTGACGGGCTGTGCTGTCCTTTCCTGCTACTAGTTCTTATATTCACCCACAGGCCAGGCAATAATTTCTGATAGATTCAGGCAGGAGTTGTGCAATAATGGAATGCCCATGGTTATCGCATGCAGACAAAGTCACAGCTTCCTACCCCCTATGCAACATCCAAGTTAAAATCCAAACCGTAATATTTGGAACTTTGAGTTTGCTACATGCCAACTTTTACAGATGCACCAATTGGACTTGGATCATTTTGATTAATTTTTTATGACTATTTGCTGAGGTGAGGCTGGGTTTTAATGAAAATTAGTGAATTATGTTTTCAGTATAACTGTTCACATGATTTGATTTGATTTATTATTGTCACATGTATTAACATACAGTGAAAAGTATTGTTTCCTGCACGCTATGCAGACAAAACATTCCGTTTATAGAGAAGGAAACGAGAGAGTGCAGAATGTAGTGTTAGAGTCATAGCTAGGGTGTAGAGAAAGATCAACTTAATGCAAGGTAAGTCCATTCAAAAGTCTGACAGCAGCAGGGAAGAAGCTGTTCTTGAATCAATTGGTACGTGACCTCGGACTTTTGTATCTTTTTCCTGACGGAAGAAGGTGGAAGAGAGAATGCCCGGGGTGCGTGGAGTTCTTAATTATGCTGGCTGCTTTGCTGAGGCAGCGGGAAGTGTAGACAGAGTCAATGGATGGGAGGCTGGTTTGGGTGATGGATTGGGCTACATTCATGACCTTTTGTAGTTCCTTGCAGTCTTGGGCAGAGCAGGAGCCATACCAAGCTGTGATACAATCAGAAAGAATGCTTTCTATGGTGCATCTGTAAAAGTTGGTGAGAGTCGTAGCTGACATGCCAAATTTCCTTAGTCTTCTGAACTATTCTGTGCTGCACCTTTCAAACTAAATCTAGTTGGTTCGTCCTGTGATAGATTCATAGATTCACAGATTCATAGATGCACAGATCAGGTAGACCCTCTCCTTTGTCATCATTTGCATTAATGTTTTAAACTGGAGAAAATTAATTTCAATAAAAGTTGGTGTCAAATTATTTTTCTTGCTGTCACCAGGTCAGCTGCTGCTCTTTATGTAGGTATTCTTATTGATAGCATTTGTTCTGAATTTTATTATTATTTTACTTGCTTGCACCTCTTGTTCCAAGTCTGGGTGCTCCGGTTTCCTCCCACAGTCTGAAAGACGTGCTGGTTAGGTGAATTGGCCATGCTAAATTCTCCCTCAGTGTACCCGAACATGAAGAAACATGAGTCTGGAAACAGTTTAGAGGGAGTACAGTGAAGATTTACCAGGCTGATTCCTGGGATGGCAGGTCTGTCTTATGAGTAGAGACTAAATTGGTTAGGATTATATTCACTGGAGTTTAGAAGAATGAGAGGGGATCTCATAGAAACTTATAAAATTCTAACAGCGTTAGACAGGGTAGATTCAGAAAGAATGTTCCCAATGGTGGGGGAGTCCAGAACTAGGGGTCATAGTTTGAGGATAACTTGTAAATCTTTTAGCACTGAAGTGAGGAGAAATTTCTTCACTCAGAGGGTGGTGAATGTGTGGAATCTACTACCAACAAATGTAGTTGAGGCCAAAACACTGTCTGATTTCAAGAAGAAATTAAATATAGCTCTTGGGGTTAAAAGGATGAAGGGATATGGGAAGGAAGGGGGACCAGGTTATTGAATTCAATGATCAAAATGAATGACAGAGCAGGCTCGAAGGGCCGAATGGCCTACTTCTCCTTCTAGTTTCTATGTTAAAGCAACAGACAAATTACTGATTGGCATTAATGAACAATTTATGAATGCCATTGCCAATAGATTTCTGGCATAAAATAACATGGGATGCATTGCTTTGCATGAGCTTTCATAAGCTGAAGATTGACAATATTGTTTATACTCGGTCTTTTTAATCTCTGCTTTTTTGTGTCGTTTAAATATTATTATTTATTGACCTTTGACTGTCTAAAAATCTGTCTAATACAACCATGAATATATTCAATGACCCAACCCCTACTGCTCTATGGGCAGACCTTTCCAAAGGTTCCCTCAGAGAGGAGATTCCTTCTCATCTCCATCTTACACAGGAGATACCTTACTTTGAAACTGTGCCCCCTAGTTTTAGATTCCTCCAGGAGGGGAAATATCCCCTCAGCATCCGCCCTGTCAAGCTCCCCTCAGAATCTTGTATGTTTCATCAAGATCACCTTATTCTTCTGAACTCCAACTGCAATAATGGTCAGATAATCTGTTTTTAATGATATTGATTGAGGGATAAATATTGGCTAGGACATCCACACTATTCTTGTTTGAAATAGCATTGCATGATCTTTTACATCCACCCAAACCTCAGCTCAATGTCTCATTTGAAAGACAGCATCTCCAGCAGTACAGCACCCCCTCGATACTACACCGGAGAATCAACCCTGAAGTACGAATTGAACTCAGAATCTTGTGAGTCAGAGACTACCAACTGAGACATGGTGGACACTAGACAGTAAAAGCTTGCAACAACTTTCTAGTTGATTTGGCTCAGTTTAGTCTAGTTCATGTCCCACATCACTACAATGACCATGCTGTCAGAGATCCTGGGTACCAGCAACATTTGGCACTATTAAGTACTATAATTGACTTGGGTACAAACAACACTCGACACTACAAGTACTCGATTTTACAAGTTTAATTAGTTGTGCACAGGGAGAAACGGACTTGCAGCCCTCTGCAGTGAGTGTTTCTGATGTTACAAACAAACAACTTGTCGATTATAATTACAGCAAATCAGAAACAAGCAATTTTTCTACTCCTTCATTTTGCATACATCATCACCAATCATATCCTAACTTTTCGCCCTTTCTTATTCGATGAAAAACTGTCTCCTGCTAATCCTTCATTTGCATAGCATGTCCCCATATCCTGCCTTTGGTATTCTGTTACGGAAAACTCTGATCTTGCTCATCCTCTGCTGAAGGCCAAAAAACAGAATGTTATGGGGCTTACACAGATGAAGATTAGTCTGTTCATAATGAATAGCAGACACTGACCCCATTCGAAGGTCTGTAAGCTGATAAACATTTTCCATTACTGTACAGAGAAAGCTTGGGATGGGGGAGGATTGGGGGGATCATGATTGCTGTGGTGGTGGGGGGGGGGGGGGGGGGCTGGAGATCGGGGCACTCCTGGATGGGGGTGGGGGGGGCGGGGGGGGAAGTCAGGGCTGGCCTGGGAATTCTTGTGGGGGCTGTGATCGGGCCGCAATCAGGCAGTGGGGGGGGGGGGGGGGGGGGGGGCGGGGGTGGAGGGGCAGCACTGCGGGGGTCCCGGGATGGCCAGTGATCGAGCTGGCCAGCAAACCAGAGGCTGACAGATCGCGCATGCGCAGAGGCCCAGAACTGTCAGACTCTGGTGTGAATAGGCTCCGCCCCCCGAGCTTTTAATTATATTCATGATTGTGACTTCTGCATTGCACAGAGTGGGGGAGATTCGAGCCTGAACTCCCACTGAAAAAACAATTGTAATTTACACAAATTTTCCCGCGAATTCAGCACTTAGAACGTTTTGGGGAGAATTGCCCCCCCCCCCCCCCCCCCTCCCCCACTCCCCCCTCCCCACTCCCCTCCTCCCCCCCCCCCCCCCCCCACACACACACACACACACACACAGTGTTTAAGAAACTGACACAAGGTTAGATTAGTCTTTTTGAATGAGCAACTGCTGACCTCATCCAGGCCTTGTCTGCACATAAGCACTTTCCATTCTTGCTGACAGAGCTGTCTACCATAGTCGCTGTAATTTCCACACAGATATGATGGACCAAATGACCTTCTTCCGTTCGGTATGATTCTATGATTCCATGATGCTATGAGTATGCCAGTACTTCAGTGCTGTGTTGCCACGAGAGGGGCCACTTTGTATTGGCTAGTCAGTAGACAGAATCAGAATTGCCCGAATGTATCGTCCTCAATCGCTCCCCCTGCCGCTTGAAGTTTATTCCCTTGTTCCTGGAAAGAGAGAATTGCAGAACCGGTAAGGAGAAGGTCTTGTACTTTTTGAATGATAGCCTTGCAAATAGCTCAGCAGGTACGGATCGAAGATATATTTCAGAGAAGAGGAATACTCAATGCTCCCACGCTGCTCAAAATGATTCCTGCAACTCCCATGGTGCTAAGAAGCGGTTTCCTAGAACTCCTAGCCTTTTCCTGCTCAATTATGTGAAATTTCAGCTTGCTGTAAAAATAATTTTCTCAGTTGGCCACGAATAAAATACCCCCTTTCAGTCTCTGCAGTTCCCATCAGTAAGGCTAGCGATACATCTGTTTTGTGGGTGGAAGGGAGTTGTGAATGCTTCTCTATTCCAACACGACATAATAGTAAAGCTCGCTTTCGCTCTTTTTAAAAACAAAAGTGATATCAATTTCATGAAGTGGATTTAAGATTGGAATTAGAGCTTGGACACAAGCAGAAGAGGTTCCATTCTGCTCCATAACCATGTGACCGTGACCTCAGAGGATGTTTCAACTTCTCAACACAAACATCCCTCACGTTAACAAGGCTCAGAACGAACCTTCTCAATGTAAACATGAGTTTAGCTTAATGAGATTGAATTTATAATGTTTGGCTCCTTACCCTAATTCTTGAATTTGTTCTTGGCATGTGGTGTTAGCTGTGGCGCTCTGGATAGCAGTGTGCCTGCTCTGCCAAAAGGTTCTGGATTCAAGCCCTACTTCGCAGTACAAAAACCACAAGGCTCACTCTCCAGTGCAGTGTTGAGGTACTGCAGGTTTTCCAATTCCGTGTTTAACCGAGACCTCATCGTCCCGCTCAGGTGGATGTAGAAGCTCTCACAGCACTGGACGGAATTCTCTGGCTCCCCTCTCTCCCCGCGGCATGTTTCCCAGTGTTGGGATGCAGTCCACCATTGGCAGGCAGCGGGGAAATTCTGGTCTTGCCGCTGTCAATGGAGTTCCCATTGATTCCACCCCAAACCGCCATGAAAACTGTGACGGGGGTACGCTGTTGATGGGACCGGAGGATCCTGCCGGCAGGAAGGGTGGGAAACTCCCACCCACTGTTTCAGCAGAGCAAGAGCAGGGGAGGGTGTTTACTCCCTTGGTGCCCTGACTAACATTTATCGCTCAATCAACATCACAGAAACATATTATCTGATCATTACCATATCCTTGTTTGTGGGAGCTTGCTGTGCACAAATTAGCAGCCTTTCCTACATTACAACAGCGGCATGTCTGAGTATTTCATTAATGTAAGGTGTTTTGGGACACCCTGTTGTCATGAAAGGCGCTATATAAATGCATGTGGATTTTTCTTGATGGGAGTAACAGAGCCTCATATATTGGTGGCACAGTGGCACAATGGTTAGCACTGCTGCCTCACAGCGCTAGGGACCTGTGTTCAATTCCCAGCTCGGGTCACTGTCTGTGTGGAGTTTGCGCATTCTCCCCATGTCTGTGTGGGTTTCCTCCGGGTGCTCCAGTTTCCTCCCACAGTCCAAAAGACATGCTGGTTAGGTGCATTGGCCATGCTAAATTCTCCCTCAGCGTACCCGAACAGGCGCCGGAATGTGACGACGAGGGGAATTTCACAGCAACTTCATTGCAGTGTTAATGTAAGCCTACTTGTGACCCTAATAAATAAACTTAAACATACTGAGTTGCCTTATTTAGCCTAGTTTCTTGCTTGATAGTTCAGAGGGAATAAAGATTAACCGTGCAGTTTGGATTGGAGTTTATGGACCAGCCAGAAGTGGCAGATTTCGTTCCCAGACAGACATTTGTGAACTGAGTGGGATTTGATGTCAGGCAACATAATCATCTTATTAAAACCAACCCACAAATGATCAGATTTATTCAATTCACTTTCTCAACTTGCGTTGACAACATTTCATTTCTGAATTTTCAATTCAATAAGGTAACAATTGTATCTCCCTATCCAAACTACATTAATGAAAATTGTTGTGATGTGTTAGGATAACAGATCAGAAACCCCAAGGTATATTATGAAGTCAGACTAGATACCAACAATTTGCTATTTTAGCATTAGTGTAAGGATAGGATGTTTCACTCCAGACGCAATTCTACTGATAAACTGGGAAGCTTTTATCAAAATAAACTTTATTTGACAACATAGTTTAACTAGAACAAATGAATCAGTTTAACATTTAACATGTGAACAATTCTTAAACATGATAAGATACAATTCTTAACTGCTAGCCTATCTCTATTAGTTCCAATTCAAGCAATATTCCTCTTATAGACTTAAACCCCTCTTCAAAACCAGTTAGCAAAATCCTGGCTTATGTGCTTGTGTTTGTTAACAATCCTGGAGCTTTTTGAACACCTCTGGAGAGACAGAGACACACCTGTCTTCTGACAGCCCGAAACAGCAGCCTCCAGAGAGAGACAGAAAGACACCTCTAACTTCTTTTAGAACCTGGCAGTAACTGACTTTTAAAAAAACTGTCTCTCCTGCAAACATAGCTCTGCCCATTTTCTGTCTCTGTCAATCAACCTAATCAAAATCCTACTCTGCAACCCCAAGGGAAAACTCAAGTAAACACAAATGCATTAATTCAGATTAAACAAACATCCTATTGGCTAAAATCAATTATTATCCTGGATTCTCAGCATGGAGCTGCATGTTTTCTAAGACAAATTGGCACCATGTAAAATAGAGCTTATTTTTAAACAAACCCCTTACAAGAAACATGATATACATATATTTCTTAAAGGCATAATATTATCACAGATCCAACTAACATTAGTTCCTTATAGTATTGCAGAAAATGCAGGTATAAAGTCAGTTATAGAATAGAATAGAATCCCTACAGTGCAGAAGGAGGCCATTTGGCCCATTGCACCTGCATGGACAACAATATCCCTAACCCCATGTATTTACCCTGCTAGTTCCCCTGACACTAAGGTACAATTTATCACGGCCAATCAACCTAACCCACGCACCTTTGGAGTGTGGGAGGAAACCAGGTACACAGAGGAAGAATTTAGCATGGCCAACGCACTGAACCAGCACATCTTCTGGACTGTGGGAGGAAACCGGAGCCCCCGGAGGAAACCCACACAGACACGGGGAGAAAGTGCAAACTCTTATAGCTGATGAAGAGTGGTAGAGTTGGCACTTTTGCCGTGTTCCACATTCACATATGTCACACTCATCCACGGGTAAAAGACGTTTGGTTACGTAAGAAAGATCCAGTTACATCATTCCAATTAATAAATGGAATCACTTAATCCATGAACTGAAAATCAGTCTTTTTTAGCTTTTCCAGCAGTGAACTGCTCACGCTTGATGCAAATTAAGAACAGATCAAGTATTAATACATTGCCAACATGTCGTTATATAACCAATTACATTTCGAGTCACTTGATTTTAGTGCTCCATGATTCTCAACTTGCTGTGACAATGTTTAATTTTTGAATTTTCAATTTCCCTTTTACTTAAAGAAATCCTTTTAATCAATGTTTTATTGAAGCAGCTTCAACCCTGAGTGTGACATATGTGAATGGGGAACACGGCAGAAGTGCCAACTCCACCACTCTTCATCAGCTATAAGAGTTTGCACGTTCTCCCCATGTCTGTGTGGGTTTCCTCCAGGGGCTCCGGTTTCCTCTCACAGTCCAAATGATGTGCTGGTTCAGTGCATTGGCCATGCTAAATTCTCCCTCTGTGTACCTGGTTTCCTCCCACATTCCAAAGGTGTGCGGGTTAGGTTGATTGGCCATGATAAATTGTCCCTTAGTGTCAGGGGAACTAGCAGGGCAAATATATGGGGTTAGGGATATTGTTGTCCATGAAGGCGCAATGGGCCAAATGGCCTCCTTCTGCACTGTAGGGATTTTATTCTATTCTATGATAACTGACTTTATACCTGCATTTTCTGCAATACTATAAGGAACTAATGTTAGTTGGATCTGTGATGATATTATGCATTTAAGAAATGTATGTACATCATGTTTCTTGTAAGGGTTCTAATGAACTAAACATAAAACAAGAGATGGAGGATTGGAATACATCCAGCATCAGATTCAGGTTCAACTCGAAAGTTGAATGGGGAACATTTAAAATGGAAGGAGAGCTGGAGAGAGAGTGAGAAGATTTGTCACTGGGCCCCTTGGGAAAATCCTCCAAATGCCCACCACCTTTCAAAATGTATCTTCTCGCTCACTCTTCTTTCCTTTGGGGAATAGTGGCGGATGGATTCTTCAGCCATTCCTTCCATGTCCAGCAAGTCTTGGTGTCAGACGTGACCCAGAGGTAGGAATGCTACCACTGCATCACAAGAGCTCCCGGTAAAGGCACTGTGTGTTATGCCACAGCTATCCGAGGATCCCCAGGTCCGGTGCTTATAGTGAGATGCAGCCCGCTTGGGCCAGGGAAAGGAAAGAAAACAGCCTTGGTCTTGACTGCTGTCCAGTGACTACTGCTGAACAGAGCATTTGTGTGGTGCTGTGGGGGAATTAAAAATCTGGCCAGTACACTTGTCCAATACGTAGAGCACCCGATGCAAGGAGATTAGTACATAGCAAAGAGAGAAGGTGGGAGAATCTTTCTTTTTATCAACCATTAGATGGTCCGGAAATCAAACACATACACACCACTACATTGCCAGGGCATTGCTGCACACCAACACGCGATGAATAAAGCTGATGAATATGCAAAGAGTGCAATATGATATAAATTATATAAATGATCTAAATATCTTTCTGGAAATTGGGTTTCCCACATGTGAATAATGAAAGTGTTGAGTGAGTTAATGCAGCAAATTCAAGTCTCATGGGTCTCAATTTTGATCGTAAAATTAAGTTAAGGAAATGGAGTTTAAAACATCCAAAAATATGTAATGACGTGCGGGCAAGCTGAGGAACAGCAATAGTCTGTATTTTTAGATGGGGGTAACAAAGAATCAAGATTTCTGGAAACCCATCTCTTCATAGCTTTACCCTCTTCTGTGAATACAAACATAATGTGGGGATGCCGGCGTTGGACTGAGGTGGGCACAGTAAGTAGTCTCACAACCAGGTGAAGGAGCAGCGCTCCGAAAGCTCGTGCTACCAAATAAACCTGTTGGACTTCAACCTGGTGTTGTGAGACTACTTACAATACAAACATTGTTCAGTACTGTCAATAAATATTTAATTATTATTAAATAAAACTTCACCAAGACTGCTCCATGGTGTCCGAGCAGTGCACATCATGGGTAACAACAGAACATATCAGTGCCAAGGGAGGGAATTCCTAAGGATGTAGGGTTGCAAGGAGTTGGTGGTGGAGTAAGAAGGTAACAGGAATGAGACTGGTGTCTGGGAAGTCGAATTTTCGTTCTTGGACACGAATCTGGAAGAGAAAAAGCCGAAAGGGATTGAGGAAGCCATGGGAAAATTGGAAGCTGTGGATAAGGACATTATGCCATTCAAACACAGCACTAGGATGATTTTATCAGCAGTGTTCTGCCCTTTTGCATGGTTTGTGAACAAGATGTGCATCATTGCTATGGACCATGCACTTGAATCACCAGCTCCCCCCGTGGCCAACGGAGAATGAAAGTGGGAAAGTCAGTAAGTCAGTGTTTTCCCTGCTTCGGCCTGACTTGTCCACCCCAGTAAAGCTCTGTGCTCTGTGAGAGATTTCTCTATAAGAGGGCAGATGTAGAGTTTCCGTATCCTACACAAAATGTTGTTGGCACGTTCTTTTTAGGGTGAACATAGAACATAGAACATAGAACATTACAACGCAGTACAGGCCCTTTGGCCCTCGATGTTGCGCTGACCAGTGAAACCAATCTAAAGCCCCTCTAATCTACACTATTCCAATATCATCCATATGTTTATCCAATAACCATTTGAATGCTCTTAATGTTGACGAGTCCACTTCAGCTGCAGGCAGGGCATTCCACACCCTTACTACTCTCTGAGTAAAGAACCTACCTCTGACATCTGTCCTATATCTATCACCCCTCAATTTAAAGCTATGTCCGCTCGTGTTAGCCATCACCATCTGAGGAAAAAGGCTCTCACTATCCACCCTATCTAATCCTCTGATCATCTTGTATGCCTCTATTAAGTCTTTGATGCTTCGATAATCAGGAGAATCTAAATGACAGAGAATATGTAGAGAATTCAGATGTGGAGATGCCGGCGTTGGACTGGGGTAAACACAGTAAGAAGTTTAACAACACCAGGTTAAAGTCCAACAGGTTTATTTGGTAGCAAAAGCCACACAAGCTTTCGAGGCTCTGAGCCCCTTCTTCAGGTGAGTGGGAATTCTGTTCACAAACAGAACTTATAAGACACAGACTCAATTTACATGAATAATGGTTGGAATGCGAATACTTACAACTAATCCAGTCTTTAAGAAACAAAACAATGGGAGTGGAGAGAGCATCAAGACAGGCTAAAAAGATGTGTATTGTCTCTGATATTCGGGTAAGCGTTCTCCAAGGCGGCCTTCGCGACACACGACAGCGCAGAGTCGCGGAGCAGAAACTGATAGCCAGGTTCCGCACACACAAGGACGGCCTCAACCGGGATATTGGGTTTATGTCACACTATTTCACATAAATATTTCTGCTTTTTTCCTCCTGAGTCTTTATCATGCGATCCTAGAATCAGAATTTATGTCACACTATTTGTAACTCCCACAGTTGCGTGGACCTGCAGAGTTTCACTGGCTGTCTTGTCTGGAGACAATACACATCTTTTTAGCCTGTCTTGATGCTCTCTCCACTCCCATTGTTTTGTTTCTTAAAGACTGGATTAGTTGTAAGTATTCGCATTCCAACCATTATTCATGTAAATTGAGTCTGTGTCTTATAAGTTCTGTTTGTGAACAGAATTCCCACTCACCTGAAGAAGGGGCTCAGAGCCTCGAAAGCTTGTGTGGCTTTTGCTACCAAATAAACCTGTTGGACTTTAACCTGGTGTTGTTAAACTTCTTACTGAGAATTCAGATCACAGAGGATCTTCAGGTGTGAAGTTTAAATTGAATTTTCCATTGGTGAAAGGTACGCACAGTACTTTATCCACAATGGGTGGAATTTTCCTGTCCCGCCCGCCACGGGAATCGGAGTGGGCGGGACATGGAACATTCAATATGTCTTTTGACATCAAGCTGAATTTTCCAGCTTTGGGGTGAGCACGGCTGGAAAATCTTGCCTAATGTGTCTGCACCAACCTGACTACTCCTTTCCTGTGACTGCTTGGTCTACTTGTCTAATTATGTGTGCTTCCATGTTTAATATTTAGACTATTTGTGTGTTAGCTTTGATGTAGAACATAGCGTCATACAGGACAGAAGGGGGCCATTCAACCCAACATGCCCATGCTAGAACCAGAGGGCACAACCACAGGCTAAAGGGACGATCCTTTAAAACAGAGATGAGGAGGAATTTCTTCAGCCAGAGAGTGGTGAATCTGTGGAACTCTTTGCCGCAGAAGGCTGTGGAGGCGATTAAGACGTCTTTAAGACAGAGATAGATCGGTTCTTGATTAATAAGGGGATCAGGAGTTATGGGGAAAAGGCAGGAGAATGGGGATGAGAAAAAAAATCAGCCATGATTGAATGGCGGAGCAGACTCGATGGGCCGAGTGGCCTAATTCTGCTCCTATGTCTTATGGTCTTATCTTGCCAACTCTTTGAAACAGTTGCTTAATTTGTCCCACCCCTCTACCCCTTCCCCTTAGCCTCTTTCCCTTCAGGTAGTTATCCAATTACAGGGCAGCCCTGTTGTAACGCGATGGTTGGGGTCCATAAAATGTTATCGCGAATGTTATCGGGGTCGCGCTAAATCGGGGTCGCGCTAAATCACTAAACCGGAAATAGCAAAAAAAAGGGTCCATCGCGTCATATCCGATTTCGCGCTAAATCAGGGCGCATAAAATCGGCGTTCCACTGTACCTTTTGAATGTTGCTACAGACTCTGTTTCCACCCTCCTTCCAGGCAGCGCATTCCAGGCAATATTAACTCGCTGCATAAAAAAACAATTGATGTAGCTTCTTGTTATTTTGCCACTCATCCTAAATGTTTGTCCTGTGGTTACCAACCCTTCTGCCACTGGAACCAATTTCTCCTTGTATATCTGACCAAAATCTCTTTCCTTCCGTTCACACCAGCAGATATCAGGGGGAGAATTGCAAATTCAGGGGATTGAAAAGAAAGAATAACTTATAGACTGCTTTTCACAATCAAGAGACATTTCAAAGCACTTTACAGCCAATGACGTACTTCAGAAGTGTAGGCACTGTTGTAATTGAGGAAGCAGAGTTGTCAGTTTGCATACGGAAAGCTCCCACAGACAGCAATGTAATAATGATCAGATAATTTATTTTTGTGATGTTGATTGAGGTATAAATATTGTCCATGACATGAGACATAACGCCCCTACTCTTCTTCAAAACTGCACCAAGAGCTCTTTCTGACCGCTCAACAGAGCGAGCAGTAAGGGGTCTCTGAAGAGGTCTTTGTTTATTGTCCCATCCAAAATCTCTGAAGCTACAGCACTCCCTCGGCATTGCTTCACAACTCAATGGTGATTGTATTGTAAAGGCTGACCCAGTTGTTCAAATATTGTGAGGAAAGAATTGCTCTGGTCACAAAGTATAGTGATTGCAATTATATTGAAAAGGAAAGTAGATTTACATTATTATAAACAACAAATGGGGCACAGGTACATTTTACTTTAATTTTATAATATCAGATTATGAAAACCCAAGAAAAAGTCTGAAATGTAACAATTTATAAAGTTAAGACCATGTGGTTCTGGTGGAAAATATTGCTTTTGTCATCCAAACGGAGGATTATAAGGATCAGTTGGTAAGGAGGAAGATAATTGGTAGCTTTATTGTTCTTGGCACCAGTGCCGGATGTGAAAAATACGCAAGGTTGCACAAGTGGCATCAAGAAACGATAAGGTCCCTCCAGCAACCAGCTAGTTGGGCAATAATAGAACAAAGCAACTTTACTGGGAGCTTCTTCACTCCTTCTCAGAAATGATGTACGGTCTGAATCAAACCTACCGTCTGAGCTGGAATGTAACTTCTGAGACCACACAGGACACTGGGTAAAGTTTAAATTGTTGCATTTTATAAAAGTGATTTGAATTCCGACGCGAGTTTGCATATTAATAAACTGCTTTGTTGCTCTCCTGCATGTAATACAAAGCGAGAGAAAGGGTTTGGCTAAGCATGAACGTTAAATCGAAGATGTCATTGTATAAATTCCCAATACATTAGAGGGAATGTGAAGGTTTAGCGACATAAAAGCAGACTGGGCAAGTTTAAATCCTGAAACACTGTTAAATCCTGAATTTTTCCCCCGTCTGTGCTATTGCCCTAAGTTGTTCAGGAGGTAATGGAGTTAAAATGTCCTGGGTGTGAATGGGGAAGCATTTGTGATTTAGCTCACCCTCGTTAGCTTTTCTGATTCCTGCACCCACACCTGCCCCCCCCCCCCCACACCTCCCTTGCCACTCCCCATTCCCCCACCCACCCACCCCCTCCACAGCCCCCCCTCACCCCCCCACCCCCTCCCCCCCAACCCCCCCCTCACCCCCACCCCTCACCCCCCCCCTCACCCCCACCCCCACCCCTCAACCCCCCACTCACCCCCATCGGTTCTCAGCTGCCTCTCCCCAGTGCAGGAATCTCAAGGAGTTGGTTTGCAGGTGCAGCAGGTAATTAAGAAGGCAAATGGAATTTTGTCCTTCATTGCTAGAGGGATAGAGTTTAAAAACAGCGAGGTTATGTTGCAGCTGTATACGGTGCTGGTGAGGAGTACTGTGCACAGATTTGGTCTCCTTACTTGAGAAAGGATATACTGGCACTGGAGGGGGTGCAGAGGAGATTCACTAGGTTGATTCCGGATTTGAGAGGGTTGGCTTATGAGGAGAGACTGAGTAGACTGGGGCTATACTCATTGGAATTCAGAAGAATGAGGGGAGATCTTATAGAAACATATAAGACTATGAAGGGAATAGATAAGATAGAAGCAGGGAAGTTGTTTCCACTGGTGGGTGAAACTAGAACTAGGGGGCATAGCCTCAAAATAAGGGGGAGCAGATTTAGAACTGAGTTGAGGAGGAACTTCTTCACCCAAAGGGTTGTGAATCTGTGGAATTCCCTGCCCAGTGAAGCAGTTGAGGCTACCTCATTGAATGTTTTTAAGGCAAGGATAGATTAATTTTTGAACAGTAAAGGAATTAAGGGTTATGGTGAGCGGGTGGGTAAGTGGAGCTGAGTCCACAAAAAGATCAGCCATGATCTTATTGAATGGTGGAGCAGGCTTGAGGGGCCAGGTGGCCTACTCCTGCTTCTAGTTCTTATGTTCTTATTAACACTTGCTTCAGTGCCGACTGTGGGGCTGACTGTACATCAACTGTGATCGCCCAATGGTGGGTGAGTAAAGTGTTCCTTTCTTTTAACAAGATAGGGGAATGCGATGGCCCAGTGGTATTATCGCTAGACTTAATCCAGAAACTCAGTTAATGTTCTGGGCAGCCAGATTCAAATCCCGCCACGGCAGATGGTGGAATTTGAATTTGATTTAAAAAGATATCTGGAATTAAGAGTCTACTGATGACCATGAAACCCATTGTCAATTGTCAGAAAAACCCATCTAGTACAGTAATGTCCTTTAGGGAAGGAAATCTGCCGTCCTTATCTGGCCTGGCCTACATGGTGACTCCAGGGCTACAGCAATGTGGTTGACTCTCAACTGTCCTTTGAAATGGCCGAGCAAGCCACTCAGTTTCAAGGGCAATTAGAGATGGGAAATAAACGCTGGCTAGCCAGCGACAAGTGGGCAAGAATTTGTTGAAGTATTTGATGACTTTACCACAGTGCAGAGCAGCTGAGAGACTGAACGAACTCATTTACCATCTTGTGATAGAGGCTACGAAACCATTTGGCAGTTTCCAGTTCGAGCATCCGCAGTGTGACCCACGAATGAATGAATAAATAAAAAAGAACACAGGCTTACTCGACCAGCCCAAGATAATGAATCCTGTTGAGATAATTAAAATCTACCTTGCAACTAAAAAAAGCATAAGAAAGAAGCCAATAGCATTGAGTAAAACCTCTGATTTCTCTCTGCACACCTCTATGCTAAATAGCAATACAAGCAGTTGTGCAAACACGGCCTCAGAAAACTAGTTGCCAGATAAGAGGGTGCATTGAGGAATCCAGCAAGTGGAAAGAAAGCAAAGTTCCTGCACTGTCTTCTTCTTTTTTGATGAGATTCTGGATGGAGGGAGTGATTCGCCCCTCTCCCACCGAGGCCTAGGTGCTTTCATCTCGATGCTGCAATGCTCTGTGCCTTTCCAGAGGGAACAGGAGCAGTAATTGGAGAAAAATAGAGACTGGCAGCCATAAAAATCATTCTCTTTGAATTTCTTGTTCATTTTAAGTACTTCAATCTGTTTTACTTTGCAAATTAGACTGTCCTAAATGCAACCACATGTTGATGCATTTTAGTGGGCTTTCTGTGACCGAAGGATAAATGCGGCACTCAACATTCTCACAGAAGTCTTTACTTGAAATGCCTCATTGTTTTACAACTCCCCAAACTCTCAACAACTCCAGCTATAAGAGGTTGATTAGCTAACAATGAATTTGACAGTGTGAGAATCTAGTGGGCTTTTAAAACACTCCATCTCTACCTTCAGCTAAACATCTCCACCATCTCTTGTTGGCTGATACCTAAATACAAGAATGTGCACATCTCATTTGTCACCTTATGAATGTGCAGGATCTCAATGCTGACACAAAGTCCTGTCAACATTCACTGTATCACTGTCTCAAGGGCACTTACTGATACCACAGGAAACACCCTTTCTACTGCTTGTGTTGCTTGTGTGACTTTACAAGGCTACAATCTTGAAAACTTACCTTGCTCGACATTGCTGAAATAGCAGTTTGAGCAGCGTTATTTAAAGGAGAAATCATGAGGATCATGGGCCCTTTCTCTGTGGGCGATTGTTTGTTCCAATTTGACATTCTGCCATAATATTAAAGCAAAATACTGCGGATGTTGGGACCTGAAACTGCCAAATGGTTTCGTAGCCTGTATCACAAGCTCGGCACAACATCGTGGGCCGAAGGGCCTGTTCTGTGCTGTACTGTTCTATGTTCTATGGTAAATGAGCTCATTCAGTCTCTCAGCTGCTCTGCACTGTGGAAAAGTCATTAAATACTTCAACAAATTCTTGCCCACTTGGTGATAATGAACAGGTTGGTGCTAACAGTCCACTGCAACAAAACCTTGGATTTTCACAAATACCATTCAGTAGCCTGAGTGATCTTTGATATGGAAGTTCCCTGCGGTAGTGTCCCTTCCGACATCTCATTTTGAGAGGGTTTTCAGAATTATATTTGCTGTTTATCCAAAATCTGCTGTTGGAAACGTTACCTACATCAGGCTTGATACTACAGAATGAAGCATGAATTCCAGTTAAATCACAGTTTCCCTGTTCAAATAACGGTTCTGCCAATTTTATAGGAATTTTTAAGAAGGAAGATGGAATTTTTTTTTAAATGATCAAGGAGGGGAGTTGAATAGGGCTCTTTGTTAAAGTAGGTTTTGTTTAAAATGAGTGCGAAGATTGGTTTTAATTTAAAATGTTTTTACTCAGCAGGTGTTCATCAAAATCAAACAATGTTTTCAAGATCCTCTCCTCTCATTGGTCAGTAAGTTAAACGTGTTAAAGTAAACAAGTATCTGTTGACTTGACAAATGAACAGTTTATACTGTTTGGTCAATGGAATCATTCTATTGACTATTTACCTGCCCATTAGAATTTCAAGCATCTCTTTACCATGAATAGATGAATATTTCGGGAGCAAATGTCAGCCCCCCCTCGCCCCCCCCCCCCCCCGCCCCTGCCAAGGTGCCGTTGGAGCGTCAGACTTGGCCTGTTGGGATGAAGGCAATCTAACATCCCGGAGAGGATGAAAAGCAGCAGCTGCGAGGCAGACAAGCTATAATAGGGTTTTTTTGTATGTGACTTTGGCTATACACATATTTGGCAGTCTATTTACTTTCCTAACTAGGTAGTTGGACTGGATAGTGGCCACCCATGGAAAAGAATTTCTCTGCCCGCGCCGTGTGTGATTGATTTTGGGAGGTTGTAATTACTTTAAAAATTATTCAGACCTTGCTCTTGGCACTGATGCTGCCCTCCACCTTATAATGTATCCCCTATTCGATATTGCCCCCTCTCGCCTCCCCCCCGCAACCCATCCTGAGTAATCAACGGTGGATTATCATTCAATAAACAGAGAGTGATTATGTTACAATCATTAATCCTTCAGTCAGGACGCTTCAGCTGCAAGGCATACTCTGGCTTCACCGTCATCCGCCACTGGCAAAAGAAAGTAATTGAACCTCATCCATCTGGACTGCAACACCTCCCTTCAAACCCTCGACTGTTTCCTGGTTCCAAAAACTCATGCCTGCCATTTGAAGCTCCCTTTACATCTCCAGAATCCTCCTTCTCTTTTTTATATACTTAACATCTCATTCCCTTCCATCCTGTTGCAGTAAATTAATTCACAACAATTACACTTTTGGAAATGTGGATGTAATTTAAAAGGGTGGAAATCAAATGAGTATTTTTTTTTAGGAAGGGAACTTAAAACAGAATTGTATCCACGGCAGTCCTCTGGTGGGGTTGCTGCTGGATCTTAGATCCAGCATTGTGGCCACATGGGCTTTTAACGCCACAAAAGACACCAAACTTCGCTTGATCAACAAGGACTAGCTTTTATTGAAATAAGAGGGCACACTGTGTTTGCTGTTGCTGTGTTTTTCGTTTCTCTGTATATACCTACATTAATAATTCTTATTATAGCAATGTATTATTAAAATGAGATGTCCGGCCCATTGCTACATCTTTTCCTCTACAAAAGAAAAGCACATTATCTCCAACCTACTCTTTAAAACCCCAAATGACAGCATCACTGGGCTACAGAAGGGAATCAGCTACTGCTTTAAGATGGTATGCTGTCTTCTGAAGAGGTCTTGAGGTTTTTATTGTTGAACAACAGCTGTTTATTAATAATACATGACTATTCAAGAAGGGAAGTAGGGATAAACCAGGTAACATCAGTGATAGGGAAATTGGTGGAAAAATATTCTGAGGGACAGGATTAATCTTCACATGGAGAGGCAAAGATTCGGAAGTATAGTCAGCATGGCTGACTGGGGAAATCTTGGGTGAGATTTTCCAGTCGTGTCAGCTCAGAAACTGGAAATTCCTGTACGAGGTCAATGGACCTTTAATTGGTCCACCAAATTTTCCGCCCCACCTGCGATGATGATTCCCGCAGTGGGTGCAACCAAAATGGTTACCCCCATGTTGAAGAAATTTGATTGAATTTGATTGAGGAGGTGTCTAGGTGTGTAGATGAGAGCAGTGCAGTTGATGTAGTCTACATGGACTTCAGTAAGGTTTTTGACAAGGTTCCACATGGGTGACTAATCAAGAAGGTCCATGGGATCCAGGACAATTTTGCAAATTGGCTTAACGACAGGGGCAGGGGGTGTTGGTCAAAGGTTGTTTTTGTGACTGGAAGCCTGTGTCCAATGAAGTACCTCAGGGATCGGTGCTGGGTCCCTTGCTGCTGTAGTGTACATTAATCATAGAATCCTGCAGTGCAGAAAAAGGCCATTTAGCCTATCGAGTCTGCACCGACCACAATCCCATCCAAGCCCTATCCCATAACCCTATACATTTACCCTAGCTAGTCCCCCTGACACTAAGGGGCAATTTTAGCAAGGCCAATCCACATAACCCACGCATCTCTGGACTGTGGGAGGAAACTGGAGCACCTGGAGGAAACCCACGCAGACAGGGGAGAATGTGCAGACTCCACACAGACAGTGAACCAAGCCAGGAATTGAAACTGGGTCCCTGGCGCTGTGAAGCAGCAGTACTAACCACTGTGCCATCATGCTGCCATGATTTGGACATGAAAGTAGGCAGTATGATCAGTAAGTTCACAAATGAGATGAAAATTGGTGGTGTGGCAAATGGCAAGGAAGAAAGCCTTAGAATACAGGATGATATAGACAGGCTGGTCAGATGGACAGAACAGTGGCAAATGGAACTTAACTCTGAAAAGTATGTGATGATGTATTTTGAGAGGATAATATAAGACAAGGGAATACACAATGAAAGGTAGGAGACTAGGAATTAATGAGAACCAGAGGGACTTTGGGATGCATCTCCATAGAGCCCTGAAAGTAGCAGGACAGGTAGATAAGGTGGTCAAGAAGGCATATGGGATATTTGCCTTCGTTAACCAAAGCATAGAATATAAGAGCAGGGAGGTTATGATGGAGCTGTATAAAACACTTGCTAGACCACAGCTGGAGTACTGTGTGAAGTTCAGGTCGCTGCACTATAGGAAGGATGTGATAGCACTATAGAGGGTACAAAGAAGATTCACCAGGATGTTGCCTGGGCTGGCGTGTTTAAGCTAGGAAGAGAGGTTGGAAGGGCTGGGGTTATTTAAGAGTCATAGTCATCGAGTCGTACAGTGTAGAAAAGACCCTTTAGCCCATCGAGTCTGCACCGACAATAACATAAAGTCACGTGAATCCCATTTCCAGCACTTGTCCCATTGTTTTGAACTGCACCGTGCCATACTCACCCATGAGTCCACAGACCAACAGCTGTTCACACCCACTCACACAGTGGGTGAGGGTGAATGACTAAATACCCTAAAACTGTAAGTGAGCCAGACACACATTCACACACTCTGACCCTCGCGCACTCCTCTGGTCAACTTTATTAAGTAACTATTTTTTTAAATGATGGATTTATTGTTTTGACATTGCTTTAATTTTGCTGGATAGAACCATAGAAAATTACAGCTCAGAAACAGGCCTTTTGGTTGTTTCTTTTCTTCATGCTCAGCTTGTTTTAAAAACTCTTGTATCTTTCTGAAACTTGCTCATCAGCCCTTTGAGTGAGGAAGAAATGGAAAACTGGCCCCCCTCCCCCCACCCTCCCCATGGTTTAACAGCTCATGAAAAGAAAGAGAGGAGTGCAGCACTCGCTCAGTATTGAACTGGAGTGTGAGCCTTGACTTCTGTGCTCAGATTCCTGGAGCGTGACTTGAACCAACAGTCTCCTGATTCAGAGGCAAGAACACTAACAACTAGACAACAGCAATAGCGGCATAGCGATTAGGCACAGCAAGTAACACGATGGGAGCTTTGTCTTTCCTCTCTCTGATGGTCAATCACAGGAGGAGCTATTCTACGCAATCTTTATTTTAATTGTAACTTGATCAGCGATCCCAGAAAGTTTATTCTGGAAATGAGTTAACAGCAGGCTACTGGGCCAAAACAATGGATTTTGCATTAGATGCACAAAAAAATCTCTCACTTGATTGCCAGCCAACAATAATCATGTCAAATCCCTCTGTTTTCCTGACAACTGCCAGAATCAAAGTTGTTTTGAACTGCACCTTGCCATAATGTCATCAAATGTGCAAAAAAGTGAAATCCATTAGATGTTGTACCTGTGTGTTTATTCAGATGATTTTTCATGTGAAAGGAGACATAGGGCCTGATTTTACCAAATCTTCGCGCCCGTTTTCGGTTGGGCGTCGGGCCTTTAACGCAATCTGCACCCGAATCCGTGCAGATCGCGCCTTTACCGACACCCGAATCAGGCGGCCCGGCGATTTAAATGCATTTGCATGCATTTAAATCGACTTAATGAACCACGCGCCCAACTCGACCACCAAATCCCACTTTACCGTCTTCTGGCCCAATCCGTGTCCGCGCAGTAACCGACCTGAAAAATAAAAGTCTGAAGTCGTCGCTGTAGCCTCCGAAGAGCGGGTTCAGAGACTGCAACGGCTCCCTGACCCAGGTCATCCTCTGGTCGGGGCGGGGGGGGGGGGGGGGGGGGGGGAGGGGGGGGGGAGGAGGAGAGGGGGTGGGACGTCTCATCCCCTCGGGGGGGGGGGGGGGGGGGGCGTGGGACGGGAGGCGTGTGACATCTTATCCCCTGGGGGGGGGGGGGCGGGGAGGGGAGGTGGGAGGAGAGGGGGTGTGACCGATCATCCCCTGGGTGGGGGGGGAGAGGGGGTGTGACGTATCATCCCCTGGGGTGGGGGGGGGGTGGGGGGAGGAGAGGGGGTGTGACGTATCATCCCCTGGGGCGGGGGGGGGGGGGGGGGAGGAGAGGGGGTGTGACGTCTCATCCTCTGATCGGGGGGAGTCGGCTGCCAGTTTGCGGCCGATCCCTCCTGGCACCATCACTGGGACACTACCAGCCACAGATTACTCTTCCCTGCAGGGGCAAGAAAGCGGGAGAGATGGCTGTGGCTGGTAGTGTACCAGTGATGGTGTATCCCTTTACACCGTGGAATTGGCCACTGTGGAATCGGCCGGTTCTGCTTCATCTTCTTTGCGAGGAATCGCTTCATCCTGAAGGTTTCGTGGGATGGCATGGCCGCACGTCCACTCCGGCCGGAGGCATCGGCCGTAGACTGGCAGCCGACCTCCCCCCCCCCACTCCCCCACGACCAGAGGATGAGACGTCACATCCCCTCTCCTCCCCCCCCAAGGGATGATACGTCACACCCCCTTTCTTCCCTCCCCCAGGGGATGCGCAATTCAGAGCTCCGATCGGTCCGCCACCGCTAAGCCCCGCCCACAGCATGGATCGGGCCGGAGCCGGCAAAACGCGTATGGGCGCCCTGGAAAGAGGATTCCAGGCGCGGATCTATTTGACGCCCAGATTCGGCACTTAGGCTCAAAATGGTCAAATTCCCCCCATATTCTTGTGCAGTCTTTCGTAACCACATGGAAGTTATATTACAGCAGAGATCCTTTTTTATAGAATCACTGATTGTTCATGTCAGCCCTGCATCAGTTCATAGCGCTCTCATCTTGGAGTTAGAAGGCTGTGGGTTTATCGTCCCACTCCAGGAATTGAGCACAAAGATCAAGGCTGACACTCCAGTGAAACTTCGATCGACTTTTTTTGGGTGGGTGTGAAAGACCACATGGCACTGTTTCGTGGCAGAGCAGTGGAGTTATTCCTGGTGTCCTGGTCAATACTTATCCCTCAATCAACATCACTAAAACAGATTATCTGGGTCATTATCACATAGCTGCCTGTGGGAGCTTGCTGTGCGCAGATGAATTGCTATGTTTTCTACATCGCAACAGTGACTGCACTTCAAAAACACTTCATTGGCTGTAAAGCACTTTAGGATATCCTGAGGTTCTGGAAGACCTGTATGAATGTATGTTTCTTTTTCTGGTGAAAATACCATGAATAAAAATATGAGTTTTGAGGGGTCCCTGAAATAACTCCTCAGAGGCCGGTATCTCTTCACCAGATTCCCTTTATTTACAAATTCTACTCCACCCCTAGAGTGCTTCAGCTACAAAGTCAGAATCCGGAGTGTCCGTAGACCTGACACTCCTCAATAAATATACACAGGTGAGGTTCCCTTACCTCAATCAGGGAGCTCATACTCCAAGAGACCCACCTCAGGGGCCTCATTGAGGTCATTACAGATACAATATATGTTAGAAACATGTCTGGAGGTATATATGAAGTGTAGGTATGTTGTGGGGTAACCAAAGTGAGCAGTACTGTTAAGAAAACTTAGACAATACAAGACTCACAAGTCAATGTTTCTCTGTATAAAGACACAACTTTATTAAATCAGCAAATCATCAAAGGGTTAAGAAGCTCTGGCATAGAACAACAAAACCTCTCCGATGAATCCAATGATACAATCAAAAATCAGATCAATTATAGATTCTTCTTATCAATCATTCCCACCTTAAAATAACTTTAAATCGATCATTTTCAGAATACACCGATCAATAATAATACCTGTCAAATACTCTGGCCAATTGCATTCCACTCCTCAATGTAACGGGATGTATTAGTCCATGAAATCCGGAAGCTAACTCCTGTCTTGGCTGACCCCAAGCCTGGTTGCTACAAAGCTAGGATGCTCAGCCTAGAGTTCAAATTAATGTTCTCATGAGTTCCCTTAAAGTTCACTATCTAACCAGACAGACACCATATCTCGTCTGGACAATGAATTAGCCTTATTCATCAAATGTGATTAAGTGTTCTAACTGTTCTCCCACCCGAAATTTTAATTGATAAAACTTGCATATTTCCAAGGTTCAAATGTTCTCTTGAAATATGGCTTCACGCTAATGACTTTCACCATGATGCCTTGTGGTTAAATGCTTTTGATCAAAGTGAACAATATTCCTTAAAATCAATAATAATACATTTAAATTATCTGCATTTATGTTTTACACTCATAATCACTTATTTGAATCAATCACTGCATCTCATACATGTAAATTGGTTCTTCTTAGCTTATTTTAAAGTCATGCTGTGAAGTTGCTGGCGTTGGACTGGGGTAAACACAGTAAGAAGTCTCACAACACCAGGCTAAAGTCCAACAGGTTTATTTTGTAGCACGAGCTTTCAGAGCGCTACTCCTTCATCAGGTGATGAAACTTCATCAGATTGCTCCTTCATCAGCTTGACTCACCTGATGAAGGAGCAGTGCTCTGAAAGCTCGTGATTCCAAATAAACCTGTTGGACTTTAACCTGGTGTTGTGAGACTTCTGACTTTTCTAAAGTCATTTAACGGAATACTGCTAGTTCTGTCAGTGCCTTAATGTGTACTGATTTTAAAAATCTCAGTAATCTTATTACCACACTTCAAGGTATTAGATCTGAATAGAACCAATTTCAAGTAATTGTCATATATAAGCAATATATTTCTCTAATGAGGTGAGCCGCAAGTTCTCAGAAAATACGCTTTTAAAAAATATTCAGGGTAAAATTAATTCAAACCAGAGAAATCCTCAAGGGTTGTCACTCGCATTTGGATTCTCCCCACATCTCCATGTAGTGTATCTGAAGACTAAACAGCTGGCACGCACGCTGAGAGAATCTTCCCACATCATCAGGGAACTTGGGTAAAAATAAAAATGATGGCGAAAAGAAGCAGGTACCCAACTGAGTGAACCCCTTGCAGTCACAGCCCTGCGTCTCCAGCCATATGCAAACTCCAGGGAAGGCAGCAATTTCAAATGCCCGGCGTTTAAAACTTGTGTCTTTCTATATTAAAATAAACAGATAAAATTGTAGGAGAGTGAATCTTGCCTAACTTACTTCAAAAGACAAATATCCATTCAATGCACTGTATCTTAATATAGGCTTTAGAGCATGCAACTGCAAATATAGAATAATGGGATTATGATGCCTTGCAGAGAATAAAGATGTTACGAAAATGGCAATGGTTCTTAGTAACCATCACCGAGAATAATTACAGTTAAAAGTAAAAAGTTTATTTATCAGTCACATGTATGGCTTATATTAAGCCCACGGGCTTATAGCAAGCCCACGGATAACCTCATGATGCTCCACTTCTCCAGCTTCCACCCTAAACACGTAAAAGAAGCCATCCCCTATGGACAAGCCCTCCGAATACACAGGATCTGCTCGGATGAGGAGGATCGCAACAGACACCTCCAGACGCTGAAAGATGCCCTCATAAGAACAGGATATGGCGCTCGACTCATCGATCAACAGTTCCGACATGCCACAGCGAAAAACCGCACCGACCTCCTCAGAAGACAAACACGGGACACGGTGGACAGAGTACCCTTCGTCGTCCAGTACTTCCCCGGAGTGGAGAAGCTATGGCATCTCCTCCGGAGCCTTCAACATGACATTGATGAAGACGAACATCTCGCCAAGGCCATCCCCACACCCCCATTTCTTGCCTTCAAACAACCACGCAACCTCAAACAGACCATTGTCCGCAGCAAACTACCCAGCCTTCAGGAGAACAGTGACCACGACACCACACAACCCTGCCACAGCAACCTCTGCAAGACGTGCCGGATCATCGACACGGATGCCATCATCTCACGTGAGAACACCATCTACCAGGTACACGATACCTACTCTTGCAACTCGGCCAACGTTGTCTACCTGATACGCTGCAGGAAAGGATGTCCCGAGGCATGGTACATTGGGGAAACCATGCAGACGCTATGACAACGGATGAATGAAAACCGCTTGACAATCATCAGGCAAGACTGTTCTCTTCCTGTGGGGGAGCACTTCAGCAGTCACGGGCATTCAGCCTTGGATCTTCAGGTAAGCATTCTCCAAGGCGGCCTTCATGACACACGACAGCGCAGAGTCGCTGAGCAGAAACTGATAGCCAAGTTTCGCACACATGAGGACGGCCTAAACCGGGATGTTGGATTTATGTCACATTATCAGTAACCCCCACAGCTTTCCCCCTGATCTTGCAGAATCTCACTAGCTGTTCTGTCTGGAGACAATACACATCTCTTTAACCTGTGTTGAATGCTCCCTCCACCCACATTGTCTGTACCTTTAAGACCTGGCTGGCTGTAGAAATTTGCATTCTAATTAGTATTCTGTAACTTGATTTCTGTGTCTGTGCACTGTTGGAGAACAGATATCCACTTCATCTGACGAAGGAGCTGTGCTCCGAAAGCTTATGGTATTTGCTACCAAATAAACCTGTTGGACTTTAACCTGGTGTTGTGAGACTTCTTACTGTACTTATATTAATACTGCAATGAAGTTACTGTGAAAATCCCCTAATTGCCACACTGTGGCACCTGTTCGGGTACAGTGAGGGAGAATTTAGCATGACCAATGCACCTAACCAGCACATCTTTCGTGCTATGGGAGGAAACCAGAGCACCCGGAGGAAACCTACGCAGACACAGGAAGAACGTACAAACTCCATGCAGACACAGTTAATATTTTTAACCATGCATTAATGTTAAATAGTTATCATGTTATGGTAACACTGGGGCAATTGATGCAGGGTGTTTGAACGCCGAGCTAGTTTATTTACCAATATGTTGGCTCTATGGCTCATGGCAAACATTAATTACCACAAAGACCAAGTTGAAACAATATAATATCATTTCTATTCAATAATCTTGCGGGTGAGCATTTTGTATTGGTTTTCTGACGTAAAATTGCACTAATTGTGTAAGAATGTATACTATTCTTCCTTTGTTTTTATTTGATTTACTTTTCATTTGTTTTATTCTGAAGCAGATTTTCTATTTCTTGCTGTAAACTCTGAGAGTGATCAATGACTCCACAGGAAGTGTAACTGACAGGGCAATGTCAGGTGATGGCCATCTGTGACACAATAAGATCAGAAAAAGCCATAGCACAGGAATTATCACTGCATTTGTATTACTATGTGGGCAGCACAGTGGCACAGTCGTTAGCACTGCTGCCTCACAGCTCCAGGGACCCAGGTTCGATTCCCGGCCTGGGGTGACTGCCTGTGTGGAGTTTGCATGTTCTTCCCGTGTCTGCGTGGGTTTCCTCTGGGTGCTCCGGTTTCCTCCCACACCCCGAAAGATGTGCAGGTTAGATGGATCAGCCATGTTGAATTGCCCCTTTGTGTCCCATGATATGTAGGTTAGGGGGATTAGCGGAGTAAATGCATGTAGTTGGGGGATAGGGCAGGGTGTGAACCTGGGTAAGATGCTCTGTCAGAGAATCAGTGCAGACATGATGGGCCGAATAGCCTCCTTCTGCACTGGAGGGATTCAATGATCTGATTCTCTATTTATTCTACGCTAATGTCAGAGCTCCCCACTGTCGGATTGGTGGGGGATAATCCAACGATGTGCTGGCAAATCCCTCTCGGAACTTCACAGGTAAGTGCTTTCATGCCAATTGCCCTGAAGTGCAAACTTCCTCTAGGTTGTTGCGCTGTGCTGTGACCCAACCGAAAATGTGATTTAAATCACAAACTTTGCATGGCTCCGACAGGGTTGGACTAATAGCTGCTCAGAAAAAGATCAAAGAATTAAAACCTCTTCCAACTTCTGGGTAACTGTTATTAAGACCCAGATCGAACCTCCTCCCATGGAACCTCCCCCTCCCACATCTCCAATCCTGCTGGAGACTCCCGTAACCTCCTACTGAACTACCTCACCCTCCCAACTAACCATTCCCCCCCATGGTATTCCCCACTTCCCTCAACCCACAATGGGATTCCCCCCACTCTCACAGGATTCTCACCCCTCCCCCACAGGCCCGACTCTTACCCTCTGAGCTGATCCAACTACCACCACCAAAGAAACTAAGGGTGGGATTTTACGACTTCACTCGGGCGAGATCAAACATTCCCACCCGAGGTCAATGGAGATTTCCGTTGTTGGACCCTCACCCGTGCCGATTCCGTGGGGGGCAAGGTGGTAGAGTTCCGGCCTAAGTCTCTTTCTCTGAAGTTCTGTTGTTTGCAGATAATTCTTTTTCTGGAAACTGCTGTATGGGAGGCGGAAGACAGGTGTATTTCTGTATCTGTCCAGAGGGGTTGAAAGGCTGGAAATCTAGCATCCACATGGGCATATCTGTTTTGGTGCTAATTGGTTCTGAAGCAGGATTTCTGTCTATGGGGATATTGCTTAAATTGGAACTAAAGAGATGGATAGCTTTTAAGAATTATATGTTGTCATATTTAAATATTTTAATTAGAAAAAGTTATTTTTACGCAGCGCAATTCCACAAACAGAAATGAGACAAATCACCAAAATCCTGGTTTTGATATAATGGTTGAGAGAGAGATATCCAGAACACAACACAAACGACTTGCCTTTCTTTGAATAATACCATTGGATTCTATATTGGCATGAAGAGCCAATGGAAGTTCAGTTACCAAGGTGACTGGGATTTTTATGCCTCTGGTTCCCAGTGGACAGGGTGTAATCGGAAGAAGTTTCTGCTCTTTGTAACAACATCAAGCTGTGAGTCACATTTCACAAATTCCCAAATGTCAGATCATAGAATCATAGAATCCCTACAGTGCAGAAGGAGGCCATTCGTCCCATCGAGTCAGTACCGACCACAATTCCACTCAGGCCCTATTCCTGTAATTTCACACATTTATCCTGCTAATCTCCCTGACACCAGGGTCAATTTACCATGGCTAATCAACCTAATCTACACATCTTTCGACTGTGGGAGGAAACCGGAGCACCCGGAGGAAACCCACGCAGACAAGGGTAGAATGTGCAAACTCCACACAGACAGTGACCCAAGCCGGGAATTGAACCTGGGATCCCTGGCGCTGCGAGGCAGCAGTGCTAACCACTGTGCCACCGTGACACCCCATATGAACAAGAGAAATTTGGCAGCAGAATATGTCTCCATGTAGCCAATCTATTATGGAATGTCTTCAGGATACTTCAATCATTAGTCCCCCAGCACCTGGAATTCCCTCCTTCAGTATCTCTACTCTGCAAACTCCTTCCCTCGGTTCAAATGCCTTCTCGAGGCCTTTCCCTTTGCCCATACTGTTGCGCTTTATGGATTGACCTCCTAATCCCCGTTTCCTACTCAATATCTACTTATTCTGATTTACCTACAATGTTTTCTTATGATGTCTCTGTGCACTGAACAGTGTAGAAATGTAGACTGTTGTTAGAATATTCTCTGTTTTGGGTTAATATTTGTCCTGTCAGATTAATCCAGCTTGACATGACTCCACTGCGATGTATGCTTATGGAAATCAAACCACTCAGCTTTATTTTCAGACAGTGTGACTGCTATTAGCGCATTGCCGTTTACGCAAGAACTAAAATTAAAAAGATGATCAGTGAAACCTCTGTGGTTTCTATCTAAATGGACTGCGGTTTATAATTTAATTGTCGCACTCAATCTTTTCACGATGGTATCATTCTCTGTGTTTCCTAATTAGTGTCTGTTTTACATAACGTTTTGATAGCAATCAAACAGAGGTAATTTAGATATAATTCCCCATTTTATCTGCTGCATTCATTTCTCTGCCACCATCACCTGCACCTCTCCGTTATTCAATCAGTACAGCAGCCTGACGGATTTAGTTACTCCACCAGCATGATATGTGCTTAATGCATGGAGAGAGATTATGGCCCCACATTTTGCTGTATTAATAATCATGAGGCTGTCGTGATTGTCGTAATTACTGTCAAAACAACTGGCAGAAACTTCTGGTGCCCAGACATCCGCAGCTAAACCTGGAAATCTGGAAGTTGCTATTCAAGGAACCCTGCTCCACCACAGGCTGCACTGTATTACTCTCTGATCATGGAATCTGCAGAGGAATCACTTCCAACTCAGAAGAATAACCTAATTACTATTTTCCCTATTAAACCTGACCCCTGTTCAATCAAGAATCATTGGCTCCTTAACCGTGTCATAAGTCATAATTACTTTTGAACAATGGCCGCGATTCTCCCAAAAGTGCTGAATTGGTGGGAAAACTGTTCTAAATCCCAACTGTTCCGTCAGTTCAGCTTCACACCCGAATCTCCGCACTCTGGGCACTGCAGAGATCCCAATCGTGAATCTTGTTAAAAACCCGGGGGGTGGGGCTTATTTGCGCCGGACTTTGACAGTCCTGGAACTCTGTGCATGCGCAGTGTCCCGATCTGTCAGTCTCCCCGTTTGCTGGCCAGGTCGATCACTGGCCAGCCCAGGACCCCTGCAGTGCTGCCCCTCCAGCCACCCCACGGCCCGATCGTGACCCCCACAACAATTCCCGGGCCAGCCCTGACCGCCCCCCCCATCCCAGAGCGCCCCGATGTCCAGCCCACCCCCCCCCCCCCCCCCCCCCCCAGCAGTGGCGATCCCCCCACCCTCCTCACCCCAGCAGACTCTCCTCCCACTGAACCCCCCCGGGGCCAGACCCCCCCCCCAGGGAGGCAGCCCCCCCCCCAGCAGACCACGCCCCCCCCCCCCCCCCCCCCCCCAGCCCACCCCAATCGCTACCCTCCCTCCAGCCCAGAATGACCCCTGGCAGCGGGACCCCTCACCCCACTAATCGCCCCTAGGCCCCACGCATAATAGGCCCGCCCCCTTGGCACTACCCGATGGCCTGGTGGGCAGAGCCAAGGTGCCCACTGGGCATGGGCACTTTGCCCATTGGGCAGTGCCAGGGGGCACAGGCTGGCACTGCCAGGATGCCCATGCCCAGGGAGCACCACCCCCCACTGCCCACCCCCCTTTATTCCGGTGGGGTCTTCCACTAGTTCCCACCGGAATGAAGTACTCCTGGTGAAGTGGGAGATTCAATTGGGACTGGTAAGTTCCCGATAATTACATTGAAAACATATTTAAAATACATTTTAAAAAGATTCAAATGACTTACCTGCCTTCCCGCCGATTTCCAGCGTGGTCTGACTGGCGATTGTAGCCGGCTCTGGGAGATACGCATGTGTTCCCGACGCATGAGCAAATCTTGGAACAAGGCTTGTGACGCGCATCTCCCACCGCCACCCGTCAGAAAGGTTGCAGGTCACAATGGGAGAATCGCGGCCAAAGTCTCTGGCCCTGAATAACCAATTTAATGTGTGTGGAGTGTCATCCCCCCCAGAAGGAAACATGGGCAGCACAGGTGGCACAGTGGTTAGCTCTGTTGCCTCACAGCGCCAGGAACCCAGGTTCGATTCCCGGCTTGGGCCACTGTCTGTGCGAAGTCTGCACGTTCTCCCCATGTCTGTGTGGGTTTCCTCCGGGTGCTCCGGTTTCCTCCCACAGTCCGAAAGACGTGCTGGTTAGGGTGCATTGGCCACTCTAAATTCTCCCTCAGTGTACCTGAACAGGCGTCGGAGTGTGGCGACTAGGAGATTTTCACATTAACTTCATTGCAGTGTTAATGTAAGCCTACTTGTGACAATGATAAATAAACTTTCAACTTTAAATAAATGCAGATTTGAAAAAAGAAGATTTTGTCCTTTTGCTTTGAGGTTCTTCTCTAAATCCATGTCTCGGTCTCAATCTTTATTTTGATTTAAATTTCATTCAAGTTTTCTGATTTTTTTGCTCTCTATAGTGAACGCTCATCCTGATTGGTTGCTCGGACACTGCGCTGAGCCCCTGGCTCACTGATGCCCCAGATTCCCTACAGTGGGAGCAATATTCAAACCAATGCTGGAAATCAGAACAGCTTTGCTGACAAGACTGCAAGAACTTTGTGAGAAGCTGTTTTTGGGGAACAGTGAGCAATGTTCCGTTAGCACTGAGCAATGAAATTATAATTTTGCTGGAGCTGCGATTCTCCACCAAGACACTTGGCTCACAGTCATCTGGGATTTATCTCTTCCAATAGCACTAATAAGCAGGAAATACCTTGAGCTGCTAGTTGGCCAACTTGAAGTGCGCATGAATTTTCATAAATGACCTGGATGAGGAAGTGGAGGGATGGGTTGGTAAGTTTGCTGACGACACCAAGGTAGGTGGTGTTGTGGATAGTTTGGAGGGATGTCAGAAGTTGCAGCGAGACATAGATAGAATGCAAGACTGGGCGGAGAAGTGGCAGATGGACTTCAACCCGGATAAGTGTGTAGTGATCCATTTTGGCAGATCCAATGGGATGGAGCAGCAGTATAAAATGAAGGGTACCATTCTTAGCAGTGTAGAGGATCAGAAGGACCTTGGGGTCCGGGTCCATAGGACTCTTAAATCGGCCTCGCAGGTGGAGGATGCGGTCAAGAAGGCGTATGGCGTACTAGCCTTCATTAATCGAGGGATTGAGTTTAGGAGTCGGGAGATAATGCTGCAGCTTTATAGGACCCTGGTTAGACCCCACTTGGAGTACTGCGCGCAGTTCTGGTCACGTCATTACAGGAAAGATGTTGAAGCCATTGAAAGGGTGCAGAGGAGATTTACAAGGATGTTGCCTGGATTGGGGGGCATGCCTTATGAGGATAGGTTGAGGGAGCTTGGTCTCTTCTCCCTGGAGAGACGAAGGATGAGAGGTGACCTGATAGAGGTTTACAAGATGTTGAGGGGTCTGGATAGGGTGGACTCTCAGAGGCTATTTCCAAGGGCTGAAATGGTTGCTACGAGAGGACACAGGTTTAAGGTGCTGGGGGGTAGGTACAGGGGGGATGTCAGGGGTAAGTTTTTCACTCAGAGGGTGGTGGGTGAGTGGAATCGGCTGACGTCGGTGGTGGTGGAGGCAAACTCGTTGGGGTCTTTTAAGAGACTTCTGGATGAGTACATGGGATTTAATGGGATTGAGGGCTATAGATAGGCCTAGAGGTGGGGATGTGATCGGCGCAACTTGTGGGCCGAAGGGCCTGTTTGTGCTGTGACTTTCTATGTTCTATGTTCTATGAAGTGAAATGTTCTTGTTCCAGCCAATGAAAAACTTATAATTAAATTTCTTAGCATTCAGCCCCCAGGACATTTGTACATTTGGACAATCTTCACTCTCTCACCAAGACCTTTAAAATGCATCTGAGCTTCAGGTTTGACGAGCATTCACGTGACCAGCTGATGCACTTAAAAATTAGTAATAAACTTTGATTTTTTTTTTATTCATGCGTGGGATGTGGGCATCGTTGGCTGGGCCAGCATTTATTACCCATCCCCGACAGCAATTAAGAGTCAACCACATTGCTGTGGGTCTGGAGTCACATATAAGCCAGGCAACGATGTCAGATTTCCTTCTTTAAAGGACAGGAGTGAACCAGATGGGTTTTTACAATTATCGATTCATTCTCATCTTTAGACTTTTTGTTCCAGGTTTTTATCAAATCCAAATGTCACCATCTGCCATGGTGGGATTGAACACGGGTCCCCAAAACCTTAACCTGGGTCTCTGGATTGCTAGTCCAGTGATAATACCACCATGCCACTGCCTCCCCTTACCTTTGATAATGGGGTGGAGATGCCGGTGTTGGACTGGGTTGGGGCGCAGTGAGAAGTCTCACAACACCAGGTTAAAGTCCAACAGGCTCATTTGGAATCACGAGCTTTTGGAGCGCTGCTCCTTCATCGGGTGAGTGAGAGATAGGTTTCACAGACACGGCATATATAGACAATGACATTATTATCCTGCAATTGGACTTTTCTACATATGCCATGTTTGTAAAGTCTACCTCTCCACTCACCTGATGAAGGAGCAGTGCTCCGAAAGCTCGAGATTCCAAATAAACTTGTTGGACTTTAATCTGGTGTTGTGAGACTGCTTACTGTGCCTTTGATAAAACATGTTCCTTGTACCTTGAATGGATTTCAGACTGAGTCATGTCCTCAATGACATTATCACCCCAGTTCCAGTCACTGGAAGTAGACATAAATCGCAGTATCTCTTGCACGCACTCTGCAGAAGTGGATTTGTCATATGTGTCCAATTAGACCCTGCTTAATTTCAACCCATCCCTCCAGTGATGGGAATATTCAATTTGAGAGAAGTTTTTACTGAATCACATTTAAGGGGGGATGCACAATTTGAAGCCAAACTGTGTAAAAGTCCAAGGATGCTTCACTTTAAAACAGTGATGATTTCTGAAATATTCTCCTTAAAACATTGTTCCTTTGTGCCAGCGGCTTTCTTACACATTTCCCATTTTTATCGCCATTGGGGATAATGTTACAATCTTTGATAATGTTAACTGTTTCCAATAGCAATAGCTCAGCATGCACACGGGCCTGGTTTTGGGATCAGCCTTGTTACTAACCTCAAAGAAAGCTGTCGACAAAGATCTGGGGCTGGATTTTTGCTGCCAAGGTGGTTCCCCCGAATAGGGATGAAAGGACTCCAGACCATATGATTTTCACTCCTCAGGGTGAGTGCGGGATGAGGCCAGGGCCGCTGACCCCAGAAGCAAAATGTAGGTGGCTATGGGGCAGGTGGGCTAATTAAAAGACCCGTCTCAGTTCATTTGGACTTTGTCCCTGTTATTTCAGGAGCTGTTAGGCCCCCTAGCCCTCTCACTCTTCGCACTCCCTCATCTCTCCACCCACCCTCTATGGCCCCTCTAACCCTCCATGTCATCTATAGCCACTCACTCAGTTTCTACCATTGACAGATTTCAGGAGCCATTTGTAGATGAACAAAAGTGTTCCAACAATCTAATACAGCTGCCATTCATAGACTGTTGATAATGACAAAAATCCCATTCATAAAACCCATTCAATGCCTGAATGGTTAATTGGTTAATCTCTTCTAAAAACAAACAAACTTACAAACTTCTACTCAGACCCCACATCAAAGACAGCTGAGTCTCTTTGAACTGTCAACTGAACTCAGAGCTTCTGCTGAGATAATTGTAGCTTTGAAACTCAGCCAAGCATTCATAATGATAAAATAATAGTCCTTTAGATTATCACAGATATAAAGGCATTATCCACCCTACAAAAGTGTTTACTTCTCCTGTCTCAATTCCTGACTTCTACACTGTGGTTAAGGTCTTTGCAACAGTTAAATTAGTACTGAGTTCAAATGACCCTGATGAGTTTGAGTTTTCCTCTTGTATGAATCATGACCTATCTTCTTTCAACTACCGGCAAAAATTTCAGTCTGTCGGAAAAGGGGGCAGGACTTGCCTGCCATTTTTAAAGGTTCACAGAATCTTCCCAACTCCTCAAAAACCCATTCCCCACAGATCTCTGCGGCACGAATTTCCCTTTCTTTGGTGTTAGTTTGAGTCTGACGACAAGTCAAGGAGATCTCCATGGGTCCAACAAAAGAAATGTCACCAATCAGGGTAGACCACCAATCACATTGAAGTAAATAATGTGGGTTTTTTTGCAATGCTTTTTTAGGGCAACACTGATGGTGTTGCTAAACAGTGCGATGGTTGCACTGACCTTTCACCTCCGGGACCGGAGCTGAGTCTCAGGCGAGATTGTTCAATCCAGTCAAGAATGATTTCCTCTCTGTGTTAGAAAGGAGTTTGGTTAATTTTAATGGAGTTTACACTGAAGTTAGACCCACAGCAGCAAACTGTCCCTAATTCAGCACAAGATACCATCTCAATGAAAGAGACTGACCGGAATGGGAAAAGGGAAAATTCATACATTAAGGGGTGCTTTTCCCAGGTTGTGATGGAGACATATTGTCAGAGAAAGCAAAAGGACTGCTACTGAGCATATGACCATGTCATCTATAACCTAAGGTTCTAGTTAGAATACCTACAGTGCAGAAGGAGACCATTCAGCCCATCGAGTCTGCGCTGGCTCTCTGACAGAGTATCATAGCCAGGTCCTACCCCAAAACCCCACACATTTACCCCGCTAATCCCTCTAACATACATATCTTGGGACACTGAGGGTCAATTTAGCACGGCCAATCCACCTAACCTGTACATCTTTGGGCTGTGGGAGGAAAGCGGAGCACCCGGAGGAAACCCACGCAGACGCGCGGGAGAATGTGCAAACTCCACACAGACAGTGACCTGAGGCTAGACTTGAACCTGGGTGGCTGGCACTGTGAAACAGCAGTGCTAACCACTGTGCCACCGTGCTGCTGATGATGTGTTCGAGACAATTTTTCCACGGCATCAATACCACTTATCTTGAAAAATTAATGCCCTGTGTATTATCAGTTTTATTTGGAATAGTTAAATGGCAACTTGAACTTACAGCACTGTGTTGTCAGTGTAAAATGCTCTGCAAGGTATTTTACACATAGTGGAGGGTGCAATGACATGATCACAAGAGGCAGTTTTAACAGCCTGCCCATCAGTTGACATCGACTCAGAGGTTTGCCTGCTTACGTCCCCTTTGTTCCTGCTGTTTTCAATTATATCCTTCTGAGCAGGAGGGAAGGACTCGTGCCAGAAACTACTGGAGTCCTTCATTAAATCTGCAGATATTTAATATGCAGGTCCGCTGCTGGTTTCGGTGGGCAACTGCCCAGGACATGCAAATGAGGTTCTAGAATTAAACATGTCTGTCACTGCTGTGGGGCAGGGGGAGTTACCTCTCTCTTTGGCCCCTCCTCTCGTACTCAAATCCCGAGCTAAAATTGAGGCTTTTAAGTTTGTTGTATCAAAATAAAAATCAAATATTTTGAAATTAAGAAATAAACGCTATAGGGGTGGCATTGAACACGGAATCACGGCAACTTTAAGAGCAGGGCGCTTTTAATATACTTGGGAGCTGCGTTTCTCTGTAAACGCCCCCCCACAAGAAAGTATTTCTTTTCTTTTTTCTCCTCTGTCCTGTAGTGGTTGCCCCTTACTGCGGTGATGTTGCAGGAAGTCCTTCAGCAGCACTCTCAAGTACCTTTTCTTTTGGGAGCCGGCGAGAGAGTGACATGATGGGGGATAATGAACACATGGCTGAACCTGTGAGCACTAGGTGTTCGTGCCCTCGCACTTTGGCAGGGCGGATCACTGGATGGTCAGAATCAGGAATCCAATCTGCTAATTGTTTCTTGTTTTGTCTTTCATTGCAGGGGCACTGTTCTGATTCTTAACAGAAATCAGTCTAATGATGCAACTGTGTCATCTTTGACTCAAATCTATGTCATGGAAACAGTACATTTATCAAAGCGAACTGTTTATACTCATTGCTAAGTTGCTGAGAGGCATTTTTTATGTTTCCACTGAGCACTGATTATAATCACAGACTAATTACTATAATACCAGTTGAGAATAAAGAAAGTAAATAGCAAAGTTTAAATCTCACAGCTGAAAGCGCTATTATTATTGAAAATAAGTGAAAAGAAATGGGGAGTTTTTCTCTTTTCCATCTTCCTTGTATATCGAGGCATTATTTGACACCTTGAAATTGAGGAAAACTTTAGCTTGAATGAGTTGATTTACTTTGGACAAAGTCTAGTTGTATGCATCATCATGTAAGACTTAATATTTGCGAGTTCTGAAAAAGCCATATTGAACTCAATACATTAACTCTGTTTCTTTCTCCACAGATGTTGCCAAGCTTGTTGAGATTTTCCAGCACTTTCTGTTTTCGTTTAAAGCTTAGAATTCATTAAGTCATTCATGTGTGCGCTGCCCGAAAGTAAGTCCTTGGCTCGTTATCTGTTCATGCTTTCTCCTAAGCCAGTTCTCGTGGCAGTTTTTATTAGTGGAGTTTACCATTGCCTTTCAACTTGGGAGCTGGGCAAGAAGGTAGGTCCCAAGACTACCTCAAAGTCTTAATATACCAACATAAAAATGGAGGACTGTCAAGTCTGCTCTGTCATTCATCAAGATCATGGCTGGTATGATTGTAGCCTCAAATCCCCATTCCATCTACACCCTGACAACCTTTGACTCCCTTGTTAGTCGAGAATCTATCTATCTCTGCCTTATAAATACTCATTGATCTTGCTGCCACTGCTTTTTGGGGAAGGGAGTTCCAAAGATTCAAAGCCCTCTGAGAGAAAACATTTCTTCTCATCTACATCTTAGATCCCTTATTTTTAAACTGTGTCTCCAAGTAAGGGAAGGTGGTGTCACTGGACAAGTAATCCAGAGACCCAGGGTAATGCTCTGGGGACCCGGGTTTGAATCCAACCACAGCAGATGGTGAAATTTGAGTTCAATACAAATCTGGAATTAAAAGTCAAATGATGATCATGAAACCATTGTCGATTGTTGTAAAAATCCATCTGGTTCACTAATGTCCTTTAGGGAAAGAAATCTGCCACCCTTACATGGTCTGGCCTACATTTGACTCCAGATCCACAGAAATGTGGTTGACTCATAACTGCCCTCTGCAATGGCCTAGAAAGCCACTCGGTTTAAGGACAATTAGGGATTATTTTCCAATCTGATGGGATTTTTCCAGAAAAAAGGGAATTTTGGAAAATTAAAACCAATACATTTGATGTCTCAGCAGCCACTTCTTTTAGGACCCCAGGAAAAAGTCCACCAGGAACTACAGACTTCTGAGCTTTTAATAATTTTCTCTGTACCCTTTTCCTGGCGATTGTAATTGTTTTCAGTTCTTCCTTCTCTTTCACCTCCTGATTCACAATTACAAAGAACATTATTAATTTCCCATTCTCCCTCTCTAGAGGTTCGATACTCACTCAGAGCTTCAAGTTTTTATGTGTCCAGATCACCAACAACTTGTCCTGGTCCCCCCATGCCGACACTATAGTTAAGAAAGCCCACCAACGCCTCTACTTTCTCAGAAGACTAAGGAAATTTGGCATGTCAGCTAAGACTCTCACAAAGTTTTACAGATGCACCACAGAAAGCATTCTTTCTGGTTGTATCACAGCTTGGTATGGCTCCTGCTCTGCCCAAGACTGCAAGGAACTACAAAAGGTCGTGAATGTAGCCCAATCCATCACGCAAACCAGCCTCCCATCCATTGACTTTGTCTATACTTCCCGCTGCCTTGGCAAAGCAGCTAACATAATTAAGGACCCCATGCATCCTGGACATTCTCTCTCCCACCTTCTTCCTTCGGGAAAAAGATACAAAAGTCTGAGGTCATGTACCAACCGACTCAAGAACAGCTTCTTCCCTGCTGCTTTGAATGGATTTACCTTGCATTAAGTTGATCTTTCTCGACACCCTAGCTATGACTGTAACAGTACATTCTGCACTCTCTCGTTTCCTTCTCTATGAATGGTATGTTTTGTCTGTATAGCGCACAAGAAACAATACTTTTCACTGTATGTTAATACATGTGACAATAATAAATCAAATCAAATCACTTTATTTGTTCTTTTTAAATATCTGTACAAATCCTTATGGCAGAATTCTCCGCTCTTCCCAAGGCAGGTTCTGAGGTGGATGGGAGATTAAAATTGAATGGACGGATTCCCCCGGGAACACACCTGTCGAAACCCAGGCAGGGCTTAAGGGACTTTCCCCACCCAGCCTCAAGGTTTAGACTGGTGGGAGTGGGTGTGGGTCGGGTGGGAAACAGAGAAAAATGCTCTTCTCTGACTTGCGTGGGATGCTGGGGCACCAATCTGAAGGCCCCTTGAGAGATTTCCCCCCCCCCCCCCCAGATCTTTGAGTTCCGGGGCTCCTTTTTCACACTGACCTACCCCCGATTGTCACGTTTGCCCCCCTCACCCCCCCAAACCCACAGGGCACCCCCTACCTTCCCACCTCTGGGACTGACCTTTCCAACAATCCCGAGACATTGTTCCAGGCAAAGCACTGCAGTACCGCTTCTGGTCACTGCACCATTGTGCCTGGCCAGGTTGGAGAGCTGTCGGTCAATCAGATTGGCTGAAAGCTCACATGGTTGGGACTTCTTTACAAGGGCTGGTGGAAGCCCCACCCCTGCCAATTGATGCTCAAGTGAGCGTTAAATGGCAGTGGGCTTTCCAGATCTCACAGCTGCGCTTCATGTGGCAACTCTCAGGATGCAGAGTGCCGATCACTTGCCATTCTTAAAATTCTATCCTTATTATCTGTTTCTAGCAGCTTTCTCTCATACTCTAATTTATCCCTGTTTATTAACCATTTAGTCCATCTTTGCTGTTCTTTATATTCTCCATTCTTCTGATCTGCCAACCATATTTTGGAATTGTACACTTTTTCTTTCAACCTGACTCTAGCTTTAACTTCTTTAGTTATTTATGGATGGTGGTTCATTCCCTTAGATACTTTCTTTCCCACTGGAATATATCTTTTCTGAGTATTCTGGAATATCTCCTTAAATGTCTGCAACTGCATGTCTACTGACCTCGCATTTAACCAAATTTCCCTGTCCTCTTTAGCCCGCTCTGTCTTCATGCCCTCATAATTGTCCTTATTTAAGTTTGAAACACTTGTCTTAGATCCACTCCTCTCTCCCTCAGTGTGAAATTCAATCATGTTCTGATCACTACCTAGAGGCGCTTTCACTATAAGGTAATTAATTAACCTTGTTTCATTACCAGATCCAGTTTAGCCTGCTCACTGGTTGGTGCTAAACTGTCCCACAAACACTCCATGAACTCATCATCTCATTTATCTTTGCCAATCTGAGTCGTTCAATCAATATGTAGATTAAAATTACCCATGATTATCACCATACCTTTCTCACAAGCACCCATGATTTCTTCCTGTATAGCCTGTTTTACAGTGTGGATGCTGTTGGGGAGCCTATAAACCACTGCCACAAGTGACGTCTTAACTTTACAGTTTTACATTTCTACCCAAACCGATTCTACATTTGATGTTCAAAACTAATGTCACCTGTCTCCATTGTACCAATGTCATCCTTCATTAACAAAGACACCCCTCTATCACTTCCCAGCTTCTTGTCACATACCATTGAATATTTAGGTTCCAGTATTTGCCACCTTGCAGTCTGTATTGGCTATCAGATCATCCATATTTCTCTATGTGTGCTGTCTATTCATGTTATGTTATGAATGCTATGTACGTTTGGATACAGAACCTTCAATTCTGTCTTTTTACTTGTTTTGTAAACTCTGGCCTTATCTGCGGGTACAATTTTACACTTGTATACTCTGTCCATTCCTCCCACACTCATTTCCCTACCTTGCTCTTTGCCTTGTCTTTTCGACTTAAGATGTGGAGATGCCAGCATTGGACTGGGGTGGGCACAGTAAGAAGTCTCACAACACCAGGTTAAAGTCCAATAGGTTTATTTGGAATCACAAGCTTTCAGAGCACTGCTTCTTCATCAGGTGAGTCACTCACCTGATGAAGGAGCAGCGCTCCAAAAGCTCGTGATACCTAATAAACCTGTTGGGCTTTAACCTGGTGTTGAGCGTTTTCTATTTAATTTATTATATCTTCCCAATCTT
Source organism: Mustelus asterias (assembly GCF_964213995.1). Lineage (NCBI taxonomy): Eukaryota > Metazoa > Chordata > Chondrichthyes > Carcharhiniformes > Triakidae > Mustelus > Mustelus asterias. The sequence goes on along the minus strand of NC_135821.1, from coordinate 76,389,439 downwards.
TCCCCCACTATTTAGTTTAAAGCCCGCTCCACCACCTTAGTTCTATGACTCACCAGAAGACTGGTCCCAGCATGGTTCTGGCGATGGTTCAGGTGAAGACCATCTTAATGGACAACTTCCTTTACCCCAGTACTGGTGCCAGTGCCCATGAATCAAACCTACTTCTCCCATGCCAGTCTTTGAGCCACACATTTAACTCTGTAATCTAATTTTCCCAACGTTAATTTACTCGGGGTTTGGGTCGTAAGCCAGATCTTTGAGGCTCTCCTTTAAAATTTAGCGTGGAGCTACTTATACACCCTCAGGGGAACCGCTTTCCTAGTTCTAGCTATGTTGTTGGTACATGGACCATGACCACTTCATTGCCCCATCCCACTGCAAGTTCCTCTCCAGCCCAGAGAAGATGTCCCGAACCCTGACACCAAAAAAGCAATGCAACTGCATGCACTCCTGCTCTTAGCTGTAGATAACTGTGTCCGTCCCCCTGACTGTATTGTTCCCAACCACCGCTACATTCCTCTTAATTCTCCCCACTTGAGTGTTTTCCAGTACCATGGATGCCATGGCTACATTGCCCACTCTTCCTGCAGCCACTGCTTTCATCTGTACAGGTTGTAAGAACTTCTAATCTGTTTAGAAGGATGAGGGGTGATCTTATAGAGACATATAAGATAATGAAGGGGCTGGATAGGGTAGAGGTGGAGAGATTCTTTCCACTTAGAAGGGAAAACAGAACTAGAGGGCACAGCCTCAAAATAAGGGGGGGCCGGTTCAGAACAGAGTTGAGGGGGAACTTCTTCTCTCAGAGGATAGTGAATCTCTGGAATTCTCTGCCCATTGAAGTGGTGGAGGCTTCCTCGTTGAATATGTTTAAATCACGGGTAGATAGTTTTCTGATCGATAAGGGAATTAGGGATTATGGGGAGCAGGCGGGTAAGTGGAACAGATTCGCTTCAGATCAGCCATGATCTTGTTGAATGGCGGGGCAGGCTCGGAGGGCCAGATGGCCTACTCCTGCTCCTATTTCCTATGTTCTTATGTTCTTAATCTGTTGGCCAATTGCACAGGCTGAGGTTCCTCCATTTCTACCTTCTGGATTTCCATACCTGTCTCACTCGCAGTCACAACCACCTGTTCCTGACAATTGACCAAATCAGAAGACCCTATCCCTAAGGATGTGACTGCCTCCTGGTACAAAGCATCCAGGTAACTTTGTCACTTCCTGATGAGTCACACTGTCTGCAGATCAGTCTCCAGCTCAATGATTCTTCGGACCATGGTAGTTACTGCAAGTGTGTTTGCCCTGAATCAGCCAGTCCAGAAAGACCCACATTCTGCAGTCGCAACACATCTCTTGCCCTGTCATCTCTTTTTTGTGTAACTTAATTTATTCTTAATCAATTTAAGTGGAAGGGTGCATTTCTGAATGGAGGGCTGTGACAAGTGGCATTCCTCAGGGATCAGTGCTGGGACCTTTGCTGTTTGTAATATATATAAATGATTTGGAGGAAAATATAACTGGTTTGATTAGTAAGTTCGCGGACGACATAAAGGTTGGTGGAATTGCGGATAGCGATGAGGACTGTCATAGGATACAATAAGTGGCAGAACCCTTAAGACTATAGATAGGCAGAGGGACCTGGGTGTACAGGTACACAGATCATTGAAAGTGGCAATGCAGGTGGAGAAGATAATCAAGAAGGCATAAGTCTTGCTTGCTTTCATCGGCTGGGGCATTGAGTTTAAAAATTGGCAAGTCATGCTGCAGCTTTATAGAACCTTAGTTGGGCTTCACTTGGAATATAGGGCCCGATTTTACCATTGCGTCGCACCTGTTTTCGGGCGCGAAAACATGGTAAAGTCGGGCGTGAGGCCATTAACGTGATCTGCGCCCGCGTCCGCACAGATGCCCACTTTACCGAGGCCTGGGAATGGCCGCGATCCGATTTGCACCCAAAATGTGCATGCATTTAAATTGAATTAATGAACTGCCTGTCCAACTTTATCAGCATTTCCCCCGTTACCACCGCGTTCGCCAATCCGGAATCGGGCCAAAATGGACTTGCTGAATAAAAGTCTGTTTCGGGCACTCCAGCTGCTGAAGAGGTAAGTTCAGAGCTTCCAACAGCTCTCTGAATCAGATCGGTGGTAGTGGGGTGGGGGGGGGGGGGGGGGGCGGGGGGGGGAGGTCAGGTCGTTCTCTGGTGAGGAAGGGGAGGGAGAGGAGGTAGGTCAGATGTACCTCTGGGGGTGGTGAGGGGAGGGAGGCCAGATCGTTCTCTGTGGGGGGGGGGGGGGGAATGAGGCCAGATAATTCTCTGATGGGGGGGATTAGTGAGGCCACATCGTTCTCTGGTTTGGAGGGAGGGAGGCGGGTAAGATGTATCTCTGGTAGCAGGGGCGGGGGAGGCCAGATGGATCTCGGGGGACGGGGAGGGGGATGGGAGGACAGGGGGGTCCATTGCCACTCTGCGGGCGATCGGTGGGGGGGGGGAAGGGGGCAGGGGGGTGCGATCAGTCTGGGTGGTGAGGGGTATGGATGGATAAGGGGGAAAGTAGGGGTGGGGATGATGTCTGCGGGGACCATCGCCCCCGGTCTGCTTTGTCCGCTTTTTGCGGCCTGGGAGCGATCTGACACGGGCGCACTTTTTCAAATTTTTTTCTAACTGCACAAGCGCAGTTCAGAGCTCCGATCGTTTCGGATGTGCTAAGCCCCGCCCACAGCGCGATTCAGAACCACGATTTTTTTTTCAGGCTGAGTGCGTAAGGGGACGCCTGGGAACAGGTTTCCAAGTCGGATCTGAATTGCGCCCAAATTCAGCACTTAGAATGAAAATGGTAAAATCAGGCCCATAGTGTTCAATTCTGGTCGCCACACTACCAGAAGGATGCGGAGGCTTTGGAGAGGGTATAGAAAAGATTTACCAGGATGTTGCCTGGTATGGAGGGCATTAGCTATGAGGAGAGGTTGGAGAAACTTGGTTTGTTCTCACTGGAACAACAGAGGTTGAGGGGCGACCTGATAGAAGTCTACAAGATTATGAGAGGCATGGACAGAGTGGATAGTCAGAGGTTTTTTCCCAGGGTGAAAGAGTCAATTACTAGGGGGCACAGGTTTAAGGTGCGAGGGGCAAGGTTTAAAGGAGATGTACGTTTTTTACACAGTGGGTGGTGGGTGCCTGGAACTCGCTGCCGGGGGAGGTAGTGGAAGCGGATACAATAGTGACTTTTAAGGGGCGTCTTGACAAATACATGAATAGGGTGGGAATAGAGGGATATGGTCCCCGGAAGGATAGTGGGTTTTAGTTCAGACAGGCAGCATGGTCGGTGCAGACTTGGAGGGCCGAAGGGCCTGTTCCTGTGCTGTAATTCTTTTTGTTCTTAATTTATAATTAATTAACATTGTTCTTCCCAATAACCTTTACTGATGGTGGTAAACACCAGCAGTCTAGCAGCGCAATCAAACTTGCTGCTTTCAGAAACGCAGTCCAGTAAAACTAAATTTTAAATCCTCCCTCATGCCATTAGCATTGCCAGATGCTAGGAATGTAAAGGGATACTTCATACCTCGCCTTGTTAGGGGAGAAAACTAAGAATGTTGCATTGAATAAATGCTTCCTGCATAGTGTTATATTACACTCACTCCCACCGTGATGAAGTTCCATCGGGTGAGAAATGAGGTCGGGACTTGGCACAGACAAGTTCTGTTACGGAGCCTTCTCTGGTCTGATTAGAAAGAACTCTACCTAAATCCACTGGGGTTCAAAGTTTTGGCAGCTGTAATATATTTGACTGTTCAATGTTTGTGTTCCTGAATTATTAGTTCTTTGATAACCATTCTGGCTATCCTCCTGCGCAATCAGGTAGATCGAAGTTTTTGATTGAGGCGGCTTGATGCTGGGTGGCACAGTGGTTAGCACTGCTGCCTCACAGTACCAGGGACCCAGGTTCGATTCCTGGCTTGGGTCACTGTCTGTCCGGAGTCTGCATGTTCCCCCCATGTCTGCATGGGTTTCCTCCGGGTGCTTCGATTTCCTCCCACAGTCCAAAAGGGATGTGCTGGTTAGGTGCATTGGCCGTGCTAAATTCTCCCTCAGTGTACCTGGATGGGCGCCGGAGTGTGGCTACTAGGGGATTTTCACAGTAACTTCATTGCAGTGTTAATGTAAGCCTACTTGTAACACTGACAAATAAACTTTAAAACTGATGATGAAATGAGATTTGTGACAGAATCAATCCTCTGTTTCAGGCTGAACAATCTGTTACCTAAGCTAGGAAGTGTGCAAGATGTTGGAATGATTTACCAACCAGTCTTGTCATTGATGGGACTTGGTAAGGTGATCCAGGCTAAATGATTCATAGTGAAGTTCATTATTGCTCTATATTGCTAAGCTGCACAGTTATAATCAGTTAAACTGCAGAGGTATCTGCATTCACTCTCAGCCTTGCCTACTGTCAACACAAAATTTCTGGGTGTTAGTGATTGTGTTTACAATGCACAAACATCCCAGGTTCAGAAATTCTTCTGGGCGTAGCTTCAGTGATAATTGAGCAAGTACCTTTTTTTGGCAACAAAATTGGGTGAAAGTCACCCTTCCCCCTTCTATCCACCAATGAAAACAATAGGCGGAATTTTACAGCCCCACTCAACTGAGATCGGAAATTCCCGCCTGAGGACAACAGACATTGTCTGCCCCTCACTCGCTCCAATTCCGTGGCGGGCGAGGCGGCAGATTTCCGCCGATTGTCTTTCCTCTTTCCTCAATACCTTAAATAAAAGAATAATTCCTTGGTCCAGTGGAAGATACCACATCAGCCTCTTTGCTCCAATGATCATCTGACTGAACAAATGAATTACAAATGCGCTCTTTACAGGGTGACTCCATGAATAACAAAACACAACCTTAGTTTAGATTCTGGAGGTGAAGTTGGTTTGTGCCAACAACATGAACCAGGCTCAGAAAGAATCAGCACCCTGTGTTTTTACACTGCGCTTTTAAAACATTTTCCATTGGCTTGGAAAATATGACAAAGATTTTTAATTTCAAATCAAATAAAAGGCTAGGAATCGAGTCTTCAAAAGAGTTTGAGGTACATTGATTGGATACTGGGCTGCTGATTTGGTGCAAGAGGTTTGATCTGCTGGCGTAGCAGTTTCATTGCCTCGATTTTAAGATATCAAAGCCTGAAGTGAACAGAAGCCAACTTACTCTTTCCTGAAACCATATTTAGTGTTCTATTAAAGTCCTTCTTGTACATGAGTTGGCTGCTCATGTTTTACCAAAGGGTCGAGGGACTGAAGTGATCCGCCTCTGAGGTCAGCTTGCTCCTGGCAGTAATCTGCTGCTGTTACATCTCTGGCTGTTAGTTCTCATGTTTGACTCAAGGATGAAGCCCTGACACATGGTGTTGTCTGAGAGAGGGTCCGATCAGGGCGAACTCCAGACTTGGCCAATTCCCTCTGCCCTGGATCCACATCAACACTGGTTAGTGTGTGGCTAATCTAGTTGTAGCAGTCTAAAGGGGCAATAAGATGCCAACTAATCTTTCCCTCACTACCACCAGATGGTGCTTCCACAGATGTGGAGACAGTGAAAGAAGGCGTAGTCGCAGAATAATGGGGTGCTCATTTAGGATGGATTTGAGGAAGAATTTCTTTTCTCAAAGAGTGGTGAATCTTTGGAATTCTTTACCTCAGTTCATAATTTCATAAGTTAATAAGATATAGGAGCAGAATTAGGCCATTTGGCCCATCGAGTCTGCTGTGCCATTCGATCATGGCTGATATGCTCCTCATTTCCATTTTCCTGACTTCTCCCCATAGCCCATCAACCCATTACCAATTAAAAATCTGTCTAACTCCTCCTTAAATTTAATCACTGTCCCAACATCCACTGCATTTTGAGGTAGCGAATTCCAAAGATTCACAACCTTTTGGGAGAAGCAGTTTCTCCTCAACTCTGTTTTAAACTTGCTGCCCCTTATCCTAAGACTATGCCCCCTCATCCTAGAATGCCCCACAAGAGGAAGCATCCGCTCCACATCTACTTTATCCATACCTTTTATCATCTTGTATATTTCAATTTGATCTCCCCTCATTCTTTTAAATTCCAGAGCGTCGGCCTAAACTGTTCAATCTCTCTTCATACGACAAACCCCTCATCTCTGGAACCAATCTAGTGAACCTCCTCTGAACTGCCTCCAATGCCACTACATCTTTCCTCAAATAAGGGGACCAAAACTGTGCACAATACTCCAAGTGCTGCCTCACCAGTGCCTTGTATAGTTGCAACAATATTTCCTTACCTTTATATACTATTCCTTTAGCTATAAACACCAACATTCCATTCGCTTTCTTTATTATCTGCTGTATGCTAATTTTCTGTGACTCATGAACGAGGACACCCAGATCCCTCTGCACCGGAGAACCCCGAAGTCTCTCCTCATTTAGATAATAAGTCGCCTTTCCATTTTTCCGACCACAATGCAAGCTTTGGAGAATGAGTCCTTGAACATTTTCAAGGCTGAGATGGAAAGTTTTTTGATCAGTCGGGGAATTAAGGATTGAGGAGATAAGGCAGGAAAGTGGACCTGGTGAGTGTTAGATCAGCATTATTAAATGTGGAGCAGGCTCGAAGCACTGAATGGCCTACTCCTGTTCCTATTTATCATGGTCTTATGGAAAAGGAGACTTGCTGTCTTGACCCATATTCTAGTTCTTCGTAAAGCTGGAATTTTGTCAGTTACAAAGCACAGACCTGAATGGTTTCTTTCCATCCAATTGGCAATGTGCCTTTAAGAATGATCCTGCTATTCATTGCTAAGGTGGGTTGTTGTCTTCTTTTTAACGATAGGTTAAAAAAGCCTTTATTATAGAATCTACTGATTCAAAGAGTTAAAACAAAAAGTAACCATTGTGGGGTTAAAACTCAGTCCCGAGATGGGAAATGTTGGGTGGAAGAATTATGAGGTGCTTTCAGCTCCAAGATCAGAGACAGAAACTTCATGCTCAACAATTCACCTCCACTGATTGACATTCATTAAAAGGTGGAGGATCCCGATAATGGATGCTGTCCCAATCCGCCTGGTGCCAATTCCTGGAGAATGTGGCAAATCTGAGTCACCGGATTCCTGGACATGTGGAGCCATTGGCGACACTGGTTCTCACTCATTTGTAGATAAGAGATATGAGTTCTGTACACTCTGAGCCTTGCTAGACACCTATCACAACATCTCTTCACGAAGGTTGCATCAAAACATTTAACATTTCCACATTTTACTGTAAGCTTTCACTATTCTATTGTCTTGGAAGGAAAGTAACTACCTTGCAAATCCATACTTCAACTATTAACAGACAGGTGAAAAACCCATCAGGAATTGAATCAAATGATTCAGGGTTAAAGTGTCCCATTAATACATCTTAATATTTAACAGTTACAGTTGAGTTTCTTCTTATTACAATTGATAACTTTTCAAAATAATTTTTCCCAGTGATGGAAAGGGATAACCAAAGGAAAAGATTTCAGTTTTACTGTCACAAACAAATTAAAATCAACATAGATCAAATATTACTTAACAGGTAACTAATACTCCAAACTAAAGAAAAATAACATTAACTATCTCAATCGAGACATGTCTGACCACTCCTCTCACTGCGCGCTGCATTCTGGCAGATGTGTAGCATTATAGAAACCAGTCCCTAGGAAGTCACAGCTGTCCAGCAGGCTAACTTCTCCACGAAATGCTAGGACAAAGCTTCCATTGTCCTTCGAAACTTGTTCCACTCCTAAGTCTTCCACATCTGAGTTCAACCAGTAAGCCCCCACCTCACAATTCCTTGACCATTAAACCTCAAAATGTCCTGTTTGTTCTGTCTCCTTCCTTTCGAACAGAAAATAAATTCTCACAAGCACCCTGCTTGGGTGCTAACACAAAATGGTCCTCCTGCTTCAACACAGCAGTAGCTGCCTTGCTTCTCCACGCAGTAATAGCTTTTTTCTTTCTCCCTCTCTGTCACAAAAACATACCTGTCCCTTATCTATGAGATACTGTGTAAAGGTATGAAAACTGTCACTTGATATTATGATAGGTTTCTGTTTGAATTTCTCCCCCATGGCAACCAGATCACATAGGCTTGTCTCCAAACTGGGATGATTCTAGAATTCTCAATGTTACCTTAAGTTAAAGGGGACATTTTAAAACATAAGCAATCTTGTAACGTTGTAAGCAGGATCTACTTAACCTAAATTAGGATTATTTGACTCATTGATAGAAAGAGGACCTTTGGGGACTAATGCTGACAGTTCTCTGTTTCTCATTGACACTGCAGAGAGGAGACCTTCAGGAAAATAGCAGCTGGATTTATCGCTGCCTGCATTATCACTTACAAGCAGGAGAGAAGGAAAAGATTGTGACCGAGGTGCCTGGTTTGCCAAAAGGAGGATCAAAACTCTCAAGAACAAGTGCCAGCCCAGCCTGCTCTGGACACAGGCACTGAGGCTCACAGAGACGTTGTGTGCAGGTGCCTGGCAAGAACCAGAGTGTACAGAACTCGTATCTCTTATCTGTAAATGAGTGAAAACCAGTGTCGCCAATGGCTCCACATGTCCAGGAATCTGGTTACTCAGATTTGCCACATTCTCCAGAAATTGGTGCCATGCGGATTGGGATAGCATCCATTATCGGTGGCTATGAAAGCACTGGCCACTCTGAACTTATACGCCATTGGGACATCTGTGGAATCTCTTGAGCATTCATGCACAAATGCATCATTGAGATCAGAGATGCTCCTTTTGCCAAGACCCACAATTACATCAACATAAACAGACCTTAGCCAGGATGCCAGAGCTTTGTTGAGATTGCCAGATTCCACGGGTCCAGGGAGCCATCGACTGCACTCATGTGGCTAGAAAAGCTCCATAGCAACAGGCCCTGGAATACATAAACCAGAAAGGCTACCACTTGCTCCATGTCCAGCTGGTCTGTGACCACAAGTAACTGATCATGCAGGTTCACACCAGGTGCCCAGGAAGCATCCACGACTCATACATCTTGAGTAGATCATTGATCCTGGACATCTTTGAGGGACCACACAGGATCCGGGGCTGCTCCTCATTGACAAGGGGTACCCACAAAGGACATAGCTGATGATGCCCGTGCGGCGACCTCAGTCTCCTGCAGAGAGAAGGTACAGAGAGGTTCATGCTGCTAGCTGAGCATTGGTGGATAGGAATCCTAAAGATACAATTCTGATGCCTGGCCAGGTCTGTGGATCTCTCCAGTGCAGTCGCCAGAGAGTCTCAGAGATTATCATGGTTTGCTGTGCGATCTGGTGTTGCAAAGGGGGGGGGGGGGGGGGGTGGAATGGTGGCACAGTGGTTAGCACTGCTGCATCACAGTGCCAGGGACCTAGGTTCAATTCCAGCTTGGGTCACTGTCCGTGCAGAGTCTGCACTTTCTCCCCGTGTCTGCGTGGGTTCCCTCAGGGTGCTCTAGTTTCCTCCCACATTCTGAAAGATGTGCTGGTCTGGTGCATTGATCCCAACAGGTGCCAGAGTGTGGCGACTAGGGGATTTTTACAGTAACCTCATTGCAGTGTTAATGTAAGCTGACTTGTGACACTAATAAATAAACTTTAACTCAAACTTTAGACTTGCCAGGTGATGAGATGGAGGAACTTCACCTGTGCTCTGATGAGGAAGACCTTATCGGGGATAAGGGTGATGAGTTGGAAGAAGCTGATGCAGCTGGGGAAGAGGCCACAGCACAGGGCAGAGAGGGCAGGCATGTGTGTGAGATCCTGATAGCCACCAGATTCCACCAGGATGATGATGAGTTGTAATGAGAACTCTCTTGGACAAGTTCCCTCCACCATGGACCAGCCTCAACACCAGCGTTACTATTCCTCCCCTTCACCCACACACTTCAATCTGGGAGTGAATTGTTACACATCAGGCTCACATTGTCCTGATCCTTTGAAGGATGAGGAACGCTCAGCAGCGTGTGTCCTTGCTGAGATAAAGTGCTAACTGGAGGAGGGTGTCCTGGCATCAAACATCAGAAGTTGCTGCCTCTTCAAGTGTCCCTCCTGCAACCCAGTCGCACTGGCACTCTCCAACCGCCAGGAGCAGTTGCACGATCCTCAGTGAGCTTGTAGCTGTCTGCCTTCAAACTGACTCAAACTCAAGGAGATCCATCTCAAATGGCCGAGTGATGTTATCGCTGGACTATTAATCCAGAAACTCAGCTCACGTTCTGGGGACCTGGGTTCGAATCCCACTGCGGCAGATGATGGAATTTGAATTCAATAAATAATATCTGGAATTAAGAATCTACTGATGGCCATGAGACCATTGTCGATTGTCGGAAAAACCCATCTGGTTCACTAATGAACCTTCCTTCCTTTTAGGGAAGGAAATCTGCCGTCCTTACCTGGTCTGGCCTACATGTGACTCCAGATCCACAGCAATGTAGCTGACTCTCAACTGCCCTCCAAGGGCAACTAGGGATGGGCAATAAATGCTGACCAGCGAATGAATTAAAAAAAGACAACAGAACAGCGCACTCTGTGTAACATTGATGGTGAATCACACAATTCACACATGGGACAAGGCAGCGAATGATGTTCTGCTGCTGTGAATCCATTTTGAGGTGACTCGGTCAGGGTACATTCTTCCAAATCACACCGACACCCGGCACTCTCCATCAGGGATCCTGGGCTGCACTTATCCTCACATTAATATGGAGGTGGACCACCTGATGATGGCAAACAGGTGCGTGCCACACAGTAAAATGGCTTCTCTTTAACACAGACATTGTGCCCTCGTGGCCAGCGCTGCTCCTTGCAAAGCCCAAAATACAAACGCACCAAGAAGCCCTCACGGACACGTGTTGTTTTTAATAAAGAGCAGACTCCAGCTTCAGTCTGTCTCACTCCTATCCCACTGCTCCCCCCCCCACATTGTCTAAATTAGTGATTTATTAGTCCTTCCAGAACATTCCAGAGCAATTAACAGCCTGTTATAGCCCTTTAGGGAGTTTGTTAAAAGGCTGGGGAGTGCCAAAAGGTGATTTTCAATTTGTACGTCACCAAATGTAAACAGCCTGGCCTGCACAGGCGTACATCTGTCAGGTTCAAGGCGGGTGCAATCAGGTATTGTTTTCTCTGACAAAATGTTTTTGGCAATAAGTCTCAGATTGGGTGCAGTGCCTTTTTGCTGGCTGTTTAACCATGCCATGAGGCTGCTGGCCTGCCTCTTCCATTCTGCATGGCAGTGCCAGGCCTCATCATGGTTGTTACCTGGCAGTCCTGCCTCCTGGCAATGCTCAACACCGTTAACAGGGTGCCGAACTCGCCGACAGCCCAATTGTGAAGATAATACCGTGTGAGTGACACAGATACGATGTTTGTTTGGGACCCAGAAATTATACCAACTTCAGGTTCCTGGCCTGGATTGGAAGTCTTTGTTATCAGAATACGTACGCTTTCCACTTCACCTGAATTTCACCTCAGAGAGATGAAAAGCCAGATTAAAAACCCAGGGCAATTTGGGTGGAAAAGGATCAGGTCAATTCCTCTCTGATCCATCTAGGTGACCAAAAGTAGTCCAGAAGATCACTCTGACCCTGAATTCCCTCAAGTACCAACCTTTTGTAAGAGGTGATATTCACTCCAACCTGAAACTGTCCTGCTCCTGTGAGAAGGAGTTCAGCGAATCAGCATTGACTGTACGTGATAGAGCCTGTTCCTGAGATCCACTGAGATCCACCTCCTGACCTCCAATCAGGTTTCAGAGTAGCCTATAGCAGTCCAGAGCTGATTCCCCATGGGCGACAGGGCAAGAATTATTCGCGTGATTCTACTTTTCCAGATTATTATTTTTATTTACTATCTTAATTGTATAGAATGTACAGTACAGAAACATGCCATCTGGTCCAACTGATCCATTCCAGGGTTTAGCCTTAACACTAGAGTCTCCTTCACCATCGTTTCATCCAACTCTATTAGTATAACCTGCTATTCCTTTCCCTCATGTGTTTATGTAGATTCTCCTCAGGTGCATAAAAGTTATTTGCCTCAACTACTCCTTATGGTCGCAAGTTCCACATTCTAGCCACGCTCTGAGTAAAGGAATTTATGTTAAACTTCAGCACAATGAATGGTAAATTAGAAATCAAATTCATTATTTAGTTTTGAATTGCGTTTCTATATACCCCTAACTGAAAATTGGGAACATCTTTAGTTGTTCCTGTGCGGGGGTTTGACTTTGATGTTTGAAACACACTTTTCAATCTAGGTATAATTTCCCTCTGCAATTCCAGTGTGACATTTTCTACATTTTTTCTCCCGATAGCCCCTCTGAGAAAGCATATGAGATTAGAGTCAATTTGTACCAAATCTAAAGGTGTCTTTACGGGGTGTATTAATTTTCACTGGGGATTACAATGAAATAAATCCCATTTATTTTGTTAAGCAGCCCTAGGATGCCAGAGACTGCACATTTTCCTGAGCTGGGTGTAAATGCCATGAAAACCCAGATAATAAATTAGGAGTTGAAATTACTTAAGCCACTTTTTACAGCTTTAATTGAAGGTGCTATATTTCACTGTGCAATAATTAAGCTGCAGTGAAGATACATTATGTGCATTGATAAAAGCTCTGTTCGAACGCCCTGCTTTTGTCCTTGCTCCTTGGTGCTGTGCGATGCCTGATCCGGAGACAGTTGAAATAGCAGCTGTTACTCTGGAGAAAGCTGTTTCCAATGATACTGCTAAATGGCATCACAGCAAAATTCCCACTCTGTGTAAAGCATCCATAGCAATGCCAGTGATATAAAAAATAAGTCTCACAACACCGGGTAAAGGTCCAATAGGTTTATTTGGAATCATGAGCTTTCGGAGCACTGCTCCTTCATCAGGTGAGCGTCAGGACTTATCTGATGAAGGAGCAGCACTCCGAAAGCTTGTGCTTCCAAATGAAGCTGTTGGACTTTAACCTGGTGTTGTGAGACCTCTTATGGTGCCCTCCCTAGTTCAATGCCAGCATCTCCACATAGTGACATAAAACAGATTACTTGGAGTAATTTCATTCCAGTGCAGTTCTGAGGCTGATCTTGTAGCCCCAACAGCGAATACATCAGTACAGTGCTGTTGGACTGGGGGGAGAATTGGGGATTCAAGACGCTATGGAGTGTTTCAATCGATCTTTCACCATCACGAATATTTGCCAATATGGTCCATTCTTAACCTGTTTTGATTTAGTGGATTTACATAAATCGAGCACTCACATGAATCTCTTGACCAATAAAAATATCAGAACATGAAGCAAATTAGTGAGAAAACACCATGCCTTCCAGCTGTGTTATACATCTGTCCTAATTAATACCTTGATTAGCATCACCAACAATTGACTTCATGCTCGTCAATGAGTTTATTCCTTGAATAAAATAAATGTAGTGAAGTTGGCTATTATGTTTTGAGAATGAGACTGATGGGGTGAAGTCTTTTCCATTTGCAAAATGAGGACTGGGAGAAGACAAGATCCTTACCTTTTCAATACCAAAAAACTTGAATAATATGGAACATTTAAAAATAAATACATAATGGTGACAATCTTTTACCCCATTGAGTGGCAGATATATTAAAGACATTCTCTCAAAAGAAGGAGTGGAGACTGAGTCATTAAGAATCTCTGAGGCTGAGTTCGTTTGCTTCTTGATGGACAAAGCAGTCAGAGGGTAAGGGGATAGACGGGAAAGTGGAGCTGAGACCATGATCAGATCATCCACGTGCTGCAATTATTCTGCCCCACCGACCACGGGACTGGAACTTCCCACCGGAAGTAAGCGGACCTTAGGCTGGTCCAGAACCTTTCTGTCCCACCCACGATGATTTCTGCTTTGGGCAGGACCGGAAAATTCTGGCCATGACCTTAGCAAATGATAGTCTTATCAAAGCAACTTGTCCGGGCCACAGACAGCTCAAATGTTGAGAATTCAAGATAATAACTGGTGGTGTGCAGACTCCACACTACAGAAGGACCTGGAAGCTTTGGAGAGAGTGCAGAGAAGGTTCACCAGGATGTTTCCTGGTCTTGAGGGTGGTGGCTATGAGAAGAGATTGAATACTCTAGGATTGTTTTCACTGGAATGACGGAGGCTGAGGGGAGACCTGATAGAGGTCTACAAAATTATGAGAGGCATAGACAGGGTGGATAGTCAGAGGCTTTTTCCCAGGGTGTAAGTGTCAATTTCAAGGGGGCACAGGTTCAAGGTAAGAGGGGGAAAGTTTAAGGGAGATGTGCGGGGGAAGTTTTTCACGCGGAAAGTTGTGGGTGCCTGGAATGCGCTGCCAAAGGGGATGGTGGAAGCAGGAACATTAGTCACATTTAAGAGGCGTCTGGATGGGTGCATGAATAGAGAGGGAATAGAGGGATATGGACCGAGTAAAGGCAGAAGGTTTTTTTTAGTTTAGTTAGGGCATCATGATTAACACAGGCGTGGAAAGTGGAAAGGCCTATTCCTTTGCTATACTTTTCTCTGTTCTTTGTTCTTTTGGCTAATGATGTATTTGTCTAAAAAGAGTTCATGCATTTTTGCTTACTTAGGTTTCTCTTGAGGTTTCAGGGTAGGGTTTTAATTAGGTTGATTGACAAGAGACAGAGTTGTGTGCTAGTGAGAGGTGCGAAGCTTAGAAACATAGAAAACTACAGCACAAAACAGGCCCTTCGGCCTCACACGTTGTGCCGAACATATCCCTACCTTTTAGGCCTACCTATAACCCTCCATCCTATTAAGTCCCATGTACTCATCCAGGAGTCTCTTAAAAGACCCTATTGAGTTTGCCTCCACCAGACGGCAGCCGATTCCACTCGCCCACCACCCTCTGTGTGAAAAACTTCCCCCTAACATTTCCCCTGTACCTACCCCCCAGCACCTTAAACCTGTGTCCTCTCGTAGCAGCCATTTCCACCCTGGGAAAAAGCCTCTGAGAGTCCACCCGATCTATGCCTCTCAACATCTGATATACCTCTATTAGGTCTCCTCTCATCCTACGTCTCTCCAAGGAGAAAAGACCGAGCTCCCTCAGCCTATCCTCATAAGGCATGCCACTCAATCCAGGCAACATCCTTGTAAATCTCCTCTGCACCCTTTCAATCTTTTCCACATCCTTCCTGTAATGAGGTGACCAGAACTGAACACAGTACTCCAAGTGGGGTCTGACGAGGGTCTTATATAGCTGCATCATTATCCCTGGACTCCGAAACTCAATCCCTCGATTGATAAAGGCCAGCATACCATACGCTGCCTTAACCACCTCCTCCACCTGGGGGGCCGATTTGAGAGTCCTATGGACCCGGACCCCAAGGTCCTTCTGATCCTCTACAGTACTAAGAGTCTTTCCCTTTATATTGTACTCCTTCATCCCATTCGACCTGCCAAAATGGACCACTACACATTTATCTGGGTTGAAGTCCATCTGCCACTTCTCCGCCCAGTCTTGCATCCTATCTATGTCCCTCTGTAACTTCTGACATCCCTCCAGACTATCCACAACCCCACCAACCTTCGTGTCGTCGGCAAACTTACCAACCTATCCCTCCACTTCCTCATCCAGGTCATTTATGAAAATGACAAACAGCAAGGGTCCCAGAACAGATCCCTGGGGCACACCACTGGTGACCGACTTCCAATTAGAAAAAGACCCATCTATACACACTCTCAGCCTTCTGCAGGCAAGCCAGTTCTGGATCCACCGGGCAGCAGCCCCTTGGATCCCATGCCCTCTCACTTTTTCTAGAAGCCTTGCATGGGGGACCTTATCGAATGCCTTGCTAAAATCCATATAAACCACATCTACCGCTTTCCCTTCGTCAATGTGTTTAGTCACATTTTCGAAGAACTCCACCAGGCTCGTAAGGCACAATCTGCCTTTGACAAAGCCATGCTGAGTATTCTTGAGCATACTAAACCTTTCTAAATGCTCATAAATCTTGTCCCTCAGGATCTTCTCCATCAGCTTACCAACCACTGAGGTTAGACTCACCGGTCGGTAATTTCCTGGGCTATCCCTATTCCCCTTCTTGAAAATAGGAACCACATCCGCAATCCTCCAATCCTCCGGCACCTCTCCTGTCTCCATTGACGATGCAAAGATCATCGCCAGAGGCTCTGCAATCTCTTCCCTCGCCTCCCACAGTAACCTGGGGTACATCCCATCCGGACCCGGCGACTTATCTATCTTGATGCCATTCAAAGATTCCAACACAACCTCTTTGCTAAAGTCCACATTGCAGGGAAGATACACAGGTGACGATCTTGCCAAAAGAATTCTAAGTACTGAATGAGCGTGAAAATGGGAGAGAATCGTGTTACCTTTTTGGGCAAGTAAAAAATCAAATCTTACCTCACTGCATGTGTACAGGGCATTGGTGAGGCCGCAGCTGGAATACTGTGTGCAGTATTGGTCCCCTTATTTGCGGAAGGATATATTGGCCTTGGAGGGAGTGCAGAGAAGGTTCACCAGGTTGATACCAGAGATGAGGGGTGTTGATTATGAGGAGAGACTGAGCAGATTGGACTTGTACTCGTTGGAACTTAGAAGGCTGAGGGGGGGATCTTATAGAGACCTATAAGATAATGAAGGGGCTGGATAGGGTAGAGATGGAGAGATTCTTTCCACTTAGAAAGGAAACTAGAACTAGAGGGCACAGCCTCAAAATAAAGGGGGGTCAGTTTAGGACAGAGTTGAGGAGGAACTTCTTCTCTCAGAGGGTGGTGAATCTCTGGAATTGTCTGCCCACTGAGGCGGTGGAGGCTACCTCGTTAAATATGTTTAAATCATGGATAGATGGATTCCTGATTGGTAAGGGAATTAGGGGTTATAGGGATTAGGTGGGTAAGTGGAACTGATCCACTTCAGATCAGCCATGATCTTATTGAATGGCGGGGCAGGCTCGAGGGGCCAGATGGCCTACTCCTGCTCCTATTTCTTATGTTCTTATGTTCTTGTGAAAAAGATGCTGCAGGATCTGTTTCCCACCAGCAGGGGGAGGGGGCAGAGTCTAAGCTTGCCGAAAGCTGGCAGGTAGCAGAAAAGGGTGCCATTGTGCATGCTCAGATTTCTGTGTTCTGCTGAGTGGCAGTTGCAGAGTGCACAGCGTTCTCCCCCCCCCCCCCACTCCCCCCCCCTCCCCCCCCCCACCCCCCCACTCCCCCGGGCACGGTTGTAGAGTTTGCAATGTTCCCACCAATCAGCTAGCACCATCCACGCCCTATCCCCTCACCCCCTCCCCTTAGGCCTTGCCCCCTTCAGGACCCGCCCCTTGTCTTTGTGCCAGGCTGGCTGTGCCAGGATGCCTTTTGGGCAGTGCCAGGGTGCCAGGCTGGCAGTGCCAGGCTGGCACTGCCCAAGAGGCATCTCCTTATGCCCCCAACCTCCTGGGGGGGCATAAGTGGGCCATATGTGAACCTCACAGATGAGGACCTTTCCCCATGAAGCCATGGAGGTATTTGATCAAGCCTGGACGATTCCATCCCAGGCTCACTTGTAATATTTAAATGCCATAGAATTTAAATATTACAATCAGCCCTTTTTGGGCATGAGGCTGATTTCACCAGATATCTGGTGCTGGTAAGCTAGCAAGAGCCAAGAAATCGAGCGGGAACCCAATTTCCAGGCTCTCTCATGAACTTAGCGGCTTGCCCCGCCTGTAACCTCACTGCGATCGTGTGTATTTCATTTTAGAACATAGAACATAGAACATTACAGCGCAGTACAGGCCCTTCGGACCTCAATGTTGCGCCGACCTGTGAAACCAATCTAAAGCCCATCTAACCTACACTATTCCAATATCATCCATATGTTTATCCAATGACCATTTGAATGCTCTTAATGTTGGCGATTCCACTACTGCTGCAGGCAGGGCATTCCACGCCCTTACTACTCTCTGAGTAAAGAACCTACCTCTAACATCTGTCCTATATCTATCACCCCTCAATTTAAAGCTATGTCCCCTCGTGTTAGCCATCACCATCCGAGGAAACACGGTTAGTTTTCTGCCTAGTCCTGAAAGAAGCCTGGAGGCTGTTGCCTGGGGCTGTCAGAAAACAGGTCACTCTCCAGAGATGTTCAAAAGATTCGTGGATTGTTAGCAAGTACAAACACGTAAGCTCAGGGGTTGATAACTGATTTTGAAGAGGGGTTTTAAGTCTGTAAGAGGAATATTGCTTGAATTGGAACTCATAGGGATAGGTTAACAGTTAAGAATTGTATCTTGTCATCTTTGTTTAAGTACCGTTCAATTGGTAAATGTTAAGCTAATTCATTTGTTTTAGTTAAACTGTGTTGTGAAATCAAGTTTGTATTGAGAAAAGCTTCCTCGTGTGTCAGTAGAATCACATCTGGAGTAAAACACCTTCTTGGCCAGGGGTGGCCGGGCGGGGTGGGGGGGGGGGGGGTGGCATTTTTCCTAGTGATGGGGACTTAAATATCTGTTATCTAAGAGCATCTTAGAGAACTAAATGTTGTTGAACCATAGCATATCTGCCGTGACATTCTCCGCACAAAACATCAACTTTAAAGGATCACTGGGTGATTCTTAAATCGTCCTAAGCAAATGTTTGGTGAGTCATTCAGTATTTCACAGGAATCTGAAGACACAGGGCAACAATTATGAACAGAATCACTTCAACCAGTTTAATTTATCTTGCATTGTGATAGAAAATAAAGAACAGACCACAGTTCACTCGATCAGTCAGTCACCTTGCTTGAGTTAAACCATCACCTTGCATTTCTAACTCTTCCCTTTGAAATGTGTTAATGCTTTTTCCTTTAATGATATTTTACTGACCTTGCTCTTCCAGTTTCTTTTAAAGAAAATCTGTCCTTGCTTCTGGATTTTAATTACCTTATTGAAAGGCAGAGATCAATGTGCTTTCCATTGCATTTGATCTGTTTTAGACAAGTTAACTAAGTTGTTTCAGGAAGAAGGTAAGGCGGCATGGTGACACAGTGGTTAGCACTGCTGCCTCACAGCTCCAGGGACCCGGGTTCAATTCCAGCCTTGGGTCACGGACTGTGTGGAGTTTGCACATTCTCGCTGTGTCTGTGTGCGTTTCCTCTGGGTGCTCTGGTTTCCTCCCACAGTTCAAAGATGTGTGGGTTAGGTGGGACCCGAGGCATGGTACATTGGGGAAACCATGCAGGCGCTATGACAACAGATGAATGAACACCACTCGACAATCACCAGGCAAGACTGTTCTCTTCCTGTTGGGGAGCATTTCAGCGGTCAGGGGCATTCGGCCTCTGATATTCAGGTAAGCATTCTCCAAGGCGGCCTTCACAACACATGACAGCGCAGAGTCACTGAGCAGAGACTGATAGCCAGGTTCCGCACACATGAGGACGGCCTCAACCGGGATCTTGGGTTCATGTCACACTATCTGTAACCCCCACGACTTGCCTGGACTTGCAAAGTCTCACTGGCTGTCCTGTCTGGAGACAATACACATCTCTTTAACCTGTGCGAATGCTCTCTCCACTCACATTGTCTGTACCTTTAAGGCCTGATTAGCTGTAAAGACTCGCATTCCAATCATTATTCATTATTCTGTAAATTGAGTTTGTGTCTTTATATGTCCTGCTTGTGAACAGAACTCCCACTCACTTGACGAAGGAGCAGCGCTCCGAAAGCCAGTGGCGTTTGCTACCAAATAAACCTGTTGGACTTTAACCTGGTGTTGTTAGACTCCTTACTGTATTAGGTGGATTGGCCATGCTAAATTACCCCTTAGTGTCAGGGGGTTAGCAGGGTAAATATGTGGGGTTAGGGGGATGGGGCCTGGGTGGAATTGTTGCAGGCTCAATGGGCTCAATAGCTTCCTTCAGCACTGTAGGGATTCTATGAAAGAATTTTTGCTGCAGGGGCTGGAGTGCATCATTACCGTCTGAAATGTTGGTTTAGTTAGTTAAGTTTCCTGTGAGACTTATGTTTTAGTTACAGTGCCCCACCAAGAGCTGTTACCCCCCCTCCCTCCCACCTCTCACTTATGTTTGAGTTATTAATGTTCATTTTATCTTTTTTAAGTTTGATGATCTTTTGCATTGGGTGACCCACTATCAATGCAGTTGCACCTAAAAAGCCAGCACAACCAAACGGAACCCCCAGACCTTCTACAAAGAACAAAGAAAATTACAGCACAGGAACAGGCCCTTCGGCCCTCCAAGTCTGCACCGACCACGCTGCCCCACTTAACTAAAACCCCCTACCCTTCCGGGGACCATATCCCTCTATTCCCATCCTATTCATGCATTTGTCAAGACGCCCCTTAAAAGTCACTACCGTGTCCGCTACCTCCCCTGGCAACGAGTTCCAGGCACCCACTACTCTCTGTGTAAAAAATCTGCCTCGTACATCTCCTTTAAACCTTGCCCCTCGCACCTTTAACCTGGGCCGCCTAGTAAAAGCACCACCCTGGGAAAAAGTTTCTGACTATCCACTCTGTCCGTGCCTCTCATAATCTTGTAGACTTCTATCAGGTCGCCCCTCAACCTCCGTCGCTCCAGTGAGAACAAACCAAGTTTCTCCAACCTCTGCTCATAGCTAATGCCCTGCATACCAGGCAACATCCTGGTAAATCTTTTCTGTACCCTATCCAAAGCTTCCATATCCTTCTGGTAGTGTGGCGACCAGAATTGAACACTATATTCTAAGTGCGGCCTAACTAAGGTTCTACAAAGCTGCAACATGACTTACCAATTTTTAAACTCAACGTTTGTGCTGTATTTTTTCTATGTTCTATGTGCCTGCAAAAGCAGGCTATTCTATCCTACCCTGGTTACTCCTTCAGTGTGGTAAAGATCCAACTGCTTTTCTAACAGCGCACACACACAGACTAACAGACAGACTGACACTGGGCAGCTCTCAAAGCTAGCTTTTAACTCCTGTCTTTGTGTATTTGAACTGGAATACATCTTGTGGATTTAGGCAGTTAAACCCAAGGTCTTTGGATGAGATAGTCATTAAGGGCCCTATTTTACCATTTTGATTCTAAGTGCTGGGCGGACTTGAAACTGGGAGTGTTTCAGACCCGACTTTTGGACCCATTCTCAGGCGCTCCTGTACGCACTCTGTCTGCAAAAATATCAGCGATTGCGAATCGTGCTGCACAAGCCTGTGGGCGGGGCTTAATGCACCTGAAATCCTGCAGCTCCGATTGGCGCCTCCAACTGCGCATGCGCAGAAAGAAAATGGTGGAATGCGGCTCCCCTGCCACATCACTCCCGGTCGGATAATGCCTCCCCCTGGTCCCCATAGATATTGCCCCATCCCCACAACATTACTTATTCCTTTATCCCCCCCACACTCCTGCCACCCAGACCAATCGCAAGTCCCTCCCCCCCCTTGCCCCCTACTGATCACAGGCAGAGTGGCAGCGAACACCCCTCCCCCTCCACTGATCTCAGGCAGAGTGGCAGCGAACCCCCCTTCCCTTTCACTGATCACAGGCAGAGTGGCAGCAAACCCCCCTTCCCTCCACTGATCTCAGGCAGAGTGGCAGCGAACCCCCCTCCCTCCTCATTGATCACAAGCAGAGTGGCAGCGGACCCCTCCTACCAATCTCAAGCAGTGAGCCGTCAGACACTTGGCACTTACCTCCTCACTAACCTTCACTAATGGAGCGCCCGAATTGGACTAATGTGGAGCATGTCTGCTTCGTGCCGATTCTGGATGGGCGAAAGCAGTGGTAAAGGGGGAAGTGCCGGTAAGGTTGGGCGTGCAGCCCATTAAGTCAATTTAAATGCATGCAAATACATTTAAATGGCCGTTGCACCTGTTTTGGGCACGGTCCCGATCGCAGCCATTTTTGGCCATTGGTAAAGGAGGAACCGGTGTGGAGGCAGGCCGGATCGCGCTACTTAAGGGCCGGATCGCGCTACTTGCCTTACGCCCGACTTTACCAAGTTTTCACACTCAAAAACAGGTGCAACGTGATGGTAAAATTGGGCCCAATATCTCTACTGGAGATGGTAATCAGTCTATAGATTATTTTAGAATTACCTTGTCTGGAACCATAGGGAGAGGTTCCATTCTTCCTTCAAGAAACCCTCAGCGACCATTCTTGTCAGTGGCTGGGGTGTGTGTCCATTTTTAAAATATAAAATTCAGCTCTTTCTTCAAGTTCAACATTTCCATGCACAATTCCAGGCTTTTTTCTCTATCATCATAATATAGAGCAATTTATTCAGATTGTTGTGTGAATCCTGTAAAATGGAAGTCAAAGCAGTTAAAACATCTGTATCCATTTTAATAGAGTCCAACATGGCTGAATATGTGCTGTAGAAATTATTATTTTTTGCCTTTATTTTGTTTGTCTTGGACTTTGTGAGGAAGTTTGTTAACTTGAGAAACCTCGGGGAGGGCGATCTTACCAAAACAATTCTCAGTGCTGAACGAGTATGAAAATGGAAGAGAAAATGGCTGATTTTTGGGTGAGTTAAAAATCCAATCTTACCACACTCTGAACAAAAAAGAAGCAAAATCCGATTCCCGCCAAGAGGGGGAAGACCGAAGCTCGTCAAAAGCTGGATGCCCACAGTAGAGGGTGCAACAGCACAGAACAGAGAGATCTGTCACTGCCTCCCCCTGAATATTGCTGGCCTCCTCGGCCAATCCCCGCCCCCGCAGGGACCAACCGAGTACCCCCCTCAAGGATTGACCGATCACCCCTGCCCCACACAGACCGGCCAATCAAACCCCCTGTCCCGGCCAATCGCTGGCCGCAGAGTGTGCAGCGCTCCCCCACCTCTGATCCTGGTTGCAGAGTGTGCATTGCCAGCCCACCCGCCGCTCCTTAGGCCCAACCCCCTCCAGTCCCCAGCCCTCCCAATAGGCCCTGTCCCCTCAGGCCCCACCCCCTGTGTGCCAGGTTGGCACTGCCCTAGGGGCACACCATCCCCTCACTCCCAACCTTTCTGGGGGGCCTCAATGGTCTCCAGTCCTACTGGCGAAGTAATCACAACAGGTCCCCGTTGATGGGGACCATACGTAATCCTCACTGGTGAGGTCCTTCACCGGTGAAGCCGCTAAGTCAAGTGAGCCTGGGCGATTACATCCTGGTGTCACATGCAGTATCTAAATTCTACTTGACCATAAACATTCCAATCAGCCTTGTGGCCTTTCTGAGTGTGAGGCTGATCTCTCTGGATATCTGGGGGCCACTAAGATCCCGAGAGGCAGGAAATCGGACGCAATCCTGATTTTTTTGCCTCTTTTGTGATCTTACCGGCTCATCCCACCCATCGACCAGCGGGTCGAGAAGGTTCGATCACCCCTCCCCCTTGTTTTTTTATATAGTGAGTTTATTACTGCGTGTATTAAATTTACAAGACATAGTGCGGTTTAATAATAATATTGACCTCCTTTCAATAGGGTGTAACTTATAAATTGATGGAATACACTTTGTTACAATTTTCAGAGAGTTTTTATGAAAAATGTTCCTTGCTTTGGAATTTGAAGACAAACTTTGCCCATTGGACTCAAAGTGTGAATCGCTCTTTGAGTTAATAGCAGCGGATCACAGGTTCACTTATCGCCTCCAAGTTGCAGGATTCTCTGCACCCTCCCCCTAACCGCCCCCCTCCCCCCCAACCACTCAAGCCCCCACCGGATCTCCTCCACGGCATCTTTCTCGCTGCGGGAACTGCTGCTCCATTGGCCTGTAGCAGAATCTTCTGGTTTCCCGCCACTCTCAATGGGACTTCCCATCAACTCCACTCCACGCTGCCAGGAAACCCACGGAAGGGCGGCGCTGTCAGCGAGACAGGAAGATCCCATTGGCGTGAACAGCCGGTCAGTTATTATCTCAGTTTATTTTCCCATCAATAGGGACACAGCTTTGTTTATTGACGAGTACTATTTCGTTACTTTGGTTCATTGCCTTGTTCTTTTTTATTCATTCACAATAATGTGTGTATTGCTGGCTAAACTAACATTTATCACCCATCGCCAATTGCAGTGGTGGTGAGCCACCTTCTTGAGTACAACTGATTGGTTTGGTAGACTATTTCAGAGGGCAGGTAAGAGCCAATCACACTGCCGTGGGTCTGGAGTCACATGTAGGCCAGATCAGGTGAGGTGTGTAGATTTCCTCCCCTAAAGTGGGGAGCAGAGGAGATTCACCAGGATGCTGCCTGGGATGGAACATTTAAGTTATGAAGAGAGATTGGGTAGGCTTGCATTGTTTTCGTTGGAGCAGAGAAGACTGAGGGGCGACCTGATTGAGGTGTACAAGACTATGAGAGACTTGGACAGAGTGGATAAGGAGCAGCTGTTCCCCTTAATTGAAGGGTCAGTCACGAAGGGACATAGGTTCAAGGTGAGGGGCAAGAGGTTTAGGGGAGACATGTGGAAAAACTTCTTTACCCAGAGGATGGAGACGGTCTGGAATGCGCTGCCTGGGAGGGTGGAGTAAGCGGGTTGCCTCACATCCTTTAAAAAATATCTGGATGAGGACTTGGCACAACATAACATTCAGGGCTATGGGCCAAGTGCTGGTAAATGGGATTAGGTGGGAGTTCAAGTGTTTCTAATGTGTCGGTCCAGACTTGATGGGCCAAAAGGCTGTGCTGTATAGTTCTATGATTCTATCATTTTATAATTTTAAAGGGTATTAGTGAACCATATAGGTAATGACAATCCAGTAAGTCCATGTTCACTATTACTGAGGCTAACTTTTTAAATTCCATATTTATTTTATTAAATATAAATGTCCCATCTGCTGTGGAGATAGGATTTGAACTCATATCATATCCCTGGATCATTAAACTAGCATCATTAGTCCAGTAATATAATCCCCATGCTACACTGCACTGTACGAAATATAGAAGCTCCCATGGAAATAAAGCATTTTGCCATCGTGTTGCGCTGACACTTTAGGAGAGCAATACAAAATTTATCTCGCTGTGTTCCTACTTCCCCACAGCCCTGTACCATTCCTGCTTTAAATATTTATCCACTTTTCCCATAAAAGATGCAATGGCCTGTGCTTCAACTTGTGGTAAAATGTTCTGTGCTCGCAATAATTTCCCACTTTGAACCTCTCTCCTCACTATACATTGTTCATCACCTTTCATTGTGTCTCTAATAGACATAGTCATATTTCACTATTTACTTTATTCAAACTCTTTACAATTAAAACATCTCCGTTATATCTCCTTTTAACATATTTTGCTTTGGAGAAAATAGACCCAATAAGTCAAATCTACAAGTTCTCATCCCTGGTATGAAAGTTTGAAGTCCCAACGTGGATATGCTTCTCTACTTTTCCAAAATAATCTCAAATTTGCCTTCCATCAGCCCAACTTAGTTGCATTATCAAGTTACATTACTAGAAGCATTATCAAGGCCTGGAAGGTCCACTGTTATTTATTATTTTCAATATTCAAGGAAGATATATTCAGCAATCTGATTTTGCTATTATCATTGCTTTTCAATTATTAATAAAGCTATTTGCTAATTTAAAGTGCATGTCATGGTCCAATGGAGTAATTATTCTGCCACTTCCTGAGGTCACAAAGATGATTAGGTTACATATTCGGGAAGATAAATACAAGGATGAAGATTTAGGTTTGTATTCTGTCTAAGGAAATTTGGTATGTCCACTACGACTCTTGCCAACTTTTACAGATGCACCATAGAAAGCATTCTTTCTGGTTATAGAATCATAGAAACCCTACAGTGCAGAAGGAGGCCATTCGGCCCATCGAGTCTGCACCGACCACAATCCCACCCAGTCCCTAGCCCCACATATTTTACCCGCTAATCCCTCTCACTTACGCATCTTAGGACTCTAAGGGGCAATTTTTAACCTGGCCAATCAACCTAACCCGCACATCTTTGGACTGTGGGAGGAAACCGGAGCACCCGGAGGAAACCCACGCAGACACGAGGAGAATGTGCAAACTCCACACAGACAGTGACCCGAGCCGGGAATCGAACCCGGGACCCTGGAGCTGTGAAGCAGCAGTGCTAACCACTGTGCTACCGTGCCGCCCTGTCATAGCTTGGTATGGCTCCTGTTCTGTCCAAGTCCGCAAAAAACTACAAAGGGTTGTGAATGAAGCCCAGCCCATTACGCAAACCAGCCTCCCATCCATTGATTCTGTCTATACTTCCTGCTACCTCGGAAAAGCAGCCAGCATAATTAAAGACCCCATGCACCTGGACATTCTCTCTTCCACCTTCTTCTGTAGGAAAAAGATACAAACCTCTGATGTCACGTACCAACCGACTGAAGAACAGCTTCTTCCCTGCAGCTGTCAGACTTTTGAATGGACATACCTCACACTAAATTGATCTTTCTCTATATCCTAGCTATGACTGTAACATTACATTCTGCACTCTCTCCTTTCTTTCTCTATGAACGGCATGCTTTCTCTATATAGCACGCAAGAAACAATGCTTTTCACTGTATACTAATACATGTGACAATAATAAATCAAATCAAATCAAATCAAGTCTTTGTGGATATTGGGTATATTGAGACATATAGAGAATGGGGGCTCACTTGCTGGTGTACGACAGAAAAATCTGACTGAGAATTTCAAACTGTATAATGAAACAAAGCAGCTGCGTTATCACCAAAAGGAGGAAAGAGAGATCATGCTTGGCGTGACCCCCTTCATTAGAATGCTCGAGACAATGCTCTTTTCTTTCATGATGGGGGAAATGTCTCTCTGAAAGCGACGATGATGGCTAAGTAGATGCCCTTATGATTAGCGCCAAACTATTTCATAAAATATTTGCGGGCATTGTTTTTGGCTGAAGTAAATAGAAAGAGAGTAGATATGGACAAGAAAGGACCTTTGGTATCCCAGGCCTTAGAGAATACATTTGTGGTTTGCTGACACTGGATTTGAAATACAGTCGTACATAAAGCGGGCACTCGCTGGACAGATAGAGCTGTATTCAATTGTCTGTCTGAAGGATGACAAACAAAGGGAAATATTGCGGGCAAGATACCTCCTGGGTCCATTCCAACTGCCTCACTGAGAATTATTGAACATTAAAATATTTTGATTTGGATTGGAGACCACATTATAAAGTGTGTGAGATTGTTATGGATCCCGAGTCAAGTCATGTCTGAAGTTGATTTATCTTCAGATGGTACTGAACATGGCATGCAAGTTGGAGAATGGTTCTAAGAGTGAGCAGTGTTCAACAGAGGGCAGCATATTTACAATATCCTTCGTAAAGCCACTCAGCAGAAAGCTATTGTTGCAACATGAGTGCAGGGAGGAGGCTCATGTTGATACAACATTTTTATTATAATAATACCTTTTAGGGGAATATTGCAGACGTTCCCTAGATCCCTGAGGGTTCCAATTTCATTGTGCTTTATCAGGTATTACAGTAACAATTTGAAATTAAACTAAAAAAAGAATAAAGCTGAAAGACATTTAAAAGGGGGCATTTCTTTGGACGAGCAAGCTTCCCTCTTGCACAATTTATTTTCAGTCATTAAACAATGCAGAATGAAGGGTAGAATTAATTGATATCAGAAAGTATCCCCTTTAAATAATTGTCTGCATGGATGATGTTGCAATTCTTCCATCCAGCACCATTCAAATTTCTTTTATGCCTTGACCAGTTGCTACCTCCTTGTAATTCGATCAAAGTGCCTTGTCATTTTAAAATTGTATCCATGAAATTGGAGATTTAGTTTACCTTGTTTTAGGCTCACTTAAGGCCAAAACCTTTTTATATTAGAAGATTGAAAAGAGGACACATGTGTCACTGTCACGGAATTCACTCAGTTTTTTACCTTCATGCCTTTGGTTTATGAAGAACATTTCTGACAGACGGTTCTCGTCAGTGTACAGTCAAGGAGGAAAGAGAGATCATGCTTGGCGTGACCCCCTTCATTAGAATGCTCGAGACAATGCTCTTTTCTTTCATGATGGGGGAAATGTCTCTCTGAAAGCGACGATGATGGCTAAGTAGATGCCCTTATGATTAGCGCCAAACTATTTCATAAAATATTTGCGGGCATTGTTTTTGGCTGAAGTAAATAGAAAGAGAGTAGATATGGACAAGAAAGGACCTTTGGTATCCCAGGCCTTAGAGAATACATTTGTGGTTTGCTGACACTGGATTTGAAATACAGTCGTACATAAAGCGGGCACTCGCTGGACAGATAGAGCTGTATTCAATTGTCTGTCTGAAGGATGACAAACAAAGGGAAATATTGTGGGCAAGATACCTCCTGGGTCCATTCCAACTGCCTCACTGAGAATTATTGAACATTAAAATATTTTGATTTGGATTGGAGACCACATTATAAAGTGTGTGAGACTGAGTTGGTTAGCTTAGTGTGCTGGGATGCGATGCAGAATGACATCAGTAGTGTGGGTTCAATCCCTGAACCAGCTAGAATCATAGAATCATAGAAGCCTACATTGCAGGAGGAGGCTATTCAGCCCATCGAGCCTGCATCGACATCAATCCCACCCAGGCCCTACCCCGTAACCCCATATATATTTACGCTGTTAATCCCCCTGACACTAAGGGCAATTTGGCATAGCCAATCAACCTAATCCGTACATTTCAGGACTATGGGAGGAAATTGGAGCACCCAGAGGAAATCCCCGTAGACACAAGGAGAATGTGCAGACTCCACACAGACAGTGACCTGAGGCTGGAATTGAACTGTGGTGCTTCATGGAGGTTTGCCTCATTCTTGAAGGGTGGTGCACCTCAAGCTAAATATAACAAATCATCTTTATCTCTCTAATATAGAGAGGTACCTATGGTCCTAAGTGGGCTATTACCTGCTGCCATTTTGCATGCAAATGCCATATGACAGGAGGAGAATTATTCTAACTGAATTTTTAAAAAATTCATTCACACAATATGGGTGTCATTGGCTGGAGCACCATTTATTGCTCATCACTAATTGCCCTTAAGAAGTTGGTGGTGAGATGCCTTCTTGAATCGTTGCATTTCGTGTGGTGTAGATACACCCACAGTGCTGTTAGGGAGGGAGTTCCTGAGTTTTGGCCCAGCGACAGTGAAGGAACAGCAATATATTTCCAAGTGCTGTCTAAGGAGCCTTGGTGAGTTCCTGCAGTGCATCTTGTAGATGGTACACATGGCTGCCACTGTGTGTCAGTGAGGGAAGGAGTATATGTTTGTGGATGGGGTGCCAATCAAGTGGTTGCTTAGTCCTGGATGGTGTTGATGTTGAGCTTCTTGAGCGTTGTTAGAGCTGCGCTCGTCCAGGTAACTGGAGAGTATTCCATCACACCCCTGACTTGTTCTTTGTAAATAGTGGACAGGCTTTGGGGAGTCAGGAAGTGAGTTAGTCAGTGCAGGATTCCTAGCCTCTGACCTCCTCTTTCACCCACAGTATTTATATGGCCAGTCCAGTTCAGCTTCTGGTCAATGGTAACCCCCAAGATGTCGACTGGGGAATTTAGTGATGATAGTGCTGTTTAATGTTTAGGAGCGATGGTTAGATGTTGGAGATGGTCACTGCTCGGCACTTGTGTGGTGCGAATGTTACTTGCCACTTGTCAGCCCGAGCCTGGATATTGCATTTGGACATGGACTGCTTCAGTATCTGAGGAGTTGTGAATGATGTGGAACATTGTGCAGTCATCAATGTACATCCCCACTTCTGACCTTATGACGGAAGAAAAGTCATGGGTGAAGCAGCTGAAGGTGTTTGGGCCGAGGACACGACCCTGAGGAACTCCTGGAACTAAGATGACTGACCTCCAACCACCACAGCCATCATCCTTTGTTAGATATGATTCCAGCCAGTGAAGGGTTCACCTTGATTCCCTTTGACTCCAGTTTTGCTGGGGGCTCCTTGATGCCACACTCAGTCAAATGCTGCCTTGATGTCAAGGGCAGTTGCTCTCACTTCACCTTTGGAATTCAGCTTTTTGGCCTTGTTTGAACCAAGGCTGCAATGAGATGAGGAGCTGCATGACCCTGGAGGAACCCAAACTGAGTATCAGTAAGCGTCACAGGTGGAAGAAGTTCCTTTATTTCTAATGAGCTGGGAAATTTCGGGCCCGATTTTACCCAAACTTCGCGCCCGTTTACGGGTGCGAAATCACAGTAAAGTTGGGCGTCGGGCCTATACCGCGATCTCCACCCGAATCCGAGCAGATCACGGCTTTACTGACACCTGAATCGGGCGGCCTGATGATTTAAATGCATTAGCATGCATTTAAATCGACTTAATGAACTGCGCGCCCAACCCTACCACCAAATCCCACTTTACCGTCTTCTGGCCCATTCCGAATCCGCCTTTAGCGACCTGCAGAATAAAAGTCTGAAGCAGATTTCTATTCAGCAGGGGAACCTCCAAAGCCCTCTCTGCCCTTGTGAAGTCAACATCCTCCTCGACCATCCTTCGCGGACCCCCCCCCCCCCCCCCCCCCCCGGCTAACCACCCCGGCAGACTCCCCCCGCCCCCCCCCCCCCGGATCAGACCTCCCTGGGAGGCAGGCCCCCCCCCCCCCCCCCCCCACCGGCAGACCCCCCCCTCCCTCCGCCCTCCCCCCCAAGATCGGACCCCCCTGGGAGGCAGGCCCCATCGGCAAACCCCCCCCCCCCGCCGCCCCACCCCCAGGATCAGACCCCCCTAGGAAGCAGGCCCCCCTGGGCAGAGCACACCCCCAACCTACCTCGATCGCTGGTCTCCCTCCACCATCCTTCCGTTAGCAAGATAAGCTGTATGTTCCTCAGCTAGATCCACTTTGGTCAACACAAAGATGGTCCTTCTGCCTTGTGGGTCCATCTGGCTCACCCAGTCAGTTACAATACTGCGTTCAGCATCTACTGAACCATCTTGGATACAAAGGATAATGAATGGTACTGGTCGACCTTCCTGGTGCTATCAGTACTGTAACATCAGGAATGGCTGCCGACACCAAGGATATAAGACCATAAGACCACAAGACCATAAGACATAGGAGCGGAAGTAAGGCCATTCGGCCCATCGAGTCCACTCCACCATTCAATCATGGTTGATTTCAACTCCATTTACCCGCTCTCTCCCCATAGCCCTTAATTCCTCGAGAAATCAAGAATTTATCAATTTCTGTCTTGAAGACGCTCAACGTCTCGGCCTCCACAGCCCTCTGTGGCAATGAATTCCACAGACCCACCACTCTCTGGCTGAAGAAATTTCTCCTCATCTCTGTTCTAAAGTGACTCCCTTTTATTCTAAGGCTGTGCCCCCGCGTCCTAGTCTCCCCTGTTAATGGAAACAACTTCCCTACGTCCATCCTATCTAAGCCGTTCATTATCTTGTAAGTTTCTATCAGATCTCCCCTCAACCTCCTAAACTCCAATGAATATAATCCCACGATCCTCAGACGTTCATCATATAATTTTTAGCATAAGCAAGGCTTACATGCAGAACCCTAATGTCATTATCCTTTGTATCCAAGATGGTTCAGTAGATGTTGAATGCTGTATTGTAACTGACTTGGTGAGCCAGATGGACCCGTCACACCCCCTCTCCTCCTCCCACCCCCCACCCCCCCAGAGGGTGATCTGGGTCCCGTCCCCTCTCCTCCTCCCACCCCACCCCCCTCCCCCCGAGGGTGATCTGGGTCCCGCCCCCTCTCCTCCTCCCACCACCACCCCCCCCCCCCCCCCCCACCACCCCCCCCCCCCCCCCCCCCCCCCCCCCACCCAGATGGTCTGGGTCAGAGAGCCGCTCTCTCTGCTTTTTTCTCTCCGCCCGGGCGCGCTGCTTCGGATTTTTTTTCAAACTGCGCATGCGCAGTTCAGAGCTCCGATCGTTCCGGCAGCGTTAAGTCCCGCCCACAGTGTGAATCAGACCGGAGCCGGCAAACAGCGTATGGGGCGCTGGAAAGAGGATTCCAGGCTCGGATCTATTTGACGCTCAGATTCGGCACTTAGACTCAAAATGGTAAAATCAGGCCCTACGTCTTGAGGACAAGAATCAAGGATGATACTCCAATGCAATAGTGAGGGAGTGCTGCACTGTCAGAGTTGCTGATCTTTGCACCAAAAGTTAAATCACTGCAACTCTCAGCTGAACGTAAAAGATCCCATGGTAATATTTTGAAAAAGAAGCGAGTGTTATTCCCAGCAGCACCAATATTTATCCCTCATTCAATATCACAGCAACAGATTAACTATTCGCATTGCTGCTTGTGGGAGCTTGCCGTGCACAAATTTAAGTTTTAACTTCATTTTTTTGTGTCACAAGTAGGCTTACATTAACACTGCAATGTAGTTTTTGTGAAAATCCCCTAGTCGCCACACTCTGGCGCCTGTTCGGGTTACACTGAGGGAGAATTTAGCATGGCCAATGCACCTAATCAGCACTTCTTTCGGACTTCCTGCCGCATTTCCCACACTAAAACAATGACTACACTTCAAAAGTACTTTCTTGTCAGTAAAGCACCTTGAATCATTTAGTAGCCATGAAAAATGCTCCATAAATCAAACCTTTCCTTTTCCACAGTGTCTGATAGTGTGCCTCAATTCCTAACTTCACATTGTCCACTGCACCAATATAGACTGCTTATTTCACACAGATTAACCATCACTAAGAGCTACAAATGCGATTGAGTTAGTAATACTGAACTTTGGCCACGTGCTGAAGGAGCTGCCCAGACCCTACAGCTGTCAGAGAAAGTAGATTTCCGTGAAATCAGTGTTGGGCAGTTCCAAACTCAAGTGCAATGTTGTAACTCGCTTGTAACACCAGGTTAAAGTCCAACAGGTTTATTTGGAATCACAAGCTCTCGGACCACTGCTCCTTCCTCAGGTGAGTAGAGGGGTGGGTTTCACAAACACGGCATATATAGACAAAGGCAAAATTGCAAGATAATGGTGTCCTTGTCTATATATGCCGCGTTTGTGAAACCTACCTTCCCATTCACCCGATGAAGGAGCAACGCTCTGAAAGCTTGTGATTCCAAATAAACCTGTTGGATTTTAACCTGGTGTTGTGGGACTTCTCACTGTGCCCATCTCAGTCCAACGCTGGCATCTCCACGTCATAGTAACCCACTTGGAAGAAAGAAAAAGTTTATTTATTCGTCACAAGTCAAGCTTACATTAACACTGCAATAAAGTTACTGTGAAATTCCTCTAGTCACCACACTTCAGCGCCTGTTCAGGTCAATGCACCTAACCAGCATGTCTTTCAGACTGTGGGGGAAAATCGGAGCACCCGGAGGAAACCCAAGCAGACATGGGGAGAATGTGCAAATTCCACACAGACAGTCTCGAATGCTAGATCTCCACTCATTTTGAAATTATTTTCAGATATTCATTCTTCTTATTCTATAAGATCTTGTCTTTTTTTTGTCCTGTAGTTCCTGCTGCAGTTTGTTTCATTTGTTGCAGCATTGTTTCAGAGGTGGGACATTCACTTCACTCCGTCTCAGATGTAATCCTTCAAGTTCACTTTTCTCTGTGGCCACCTTGAATAATGTCTTTGCTCATTCAATTTTGGACTGATTCTCTTTGCTTGTATCATTTGTGAAACACAATTCAATCAGCTGTTGCCCTGTTGTGGTGACATTTTGTGGGAAACTTAATTCATTTACAAAAAGCCCTGTTGATGATAGATGTACACACCGTCTCAAATAGCACTTAAAGGCATGTCCTTGCAACTGGTTCATGTGTTAATCTTCCAGTGAGTGGGTTTTCTGAAGAACTATTTTATACCTTTAGGCTATTCCTATCCAGGTAACTTCTGTAATTGTATGGATTGGTTCTTTAGCTTGAGGCCATTGAGAAAAGAAACCCTTTCCATCCATCCGTCTGTCTGTTTGTCAGCCTATCTATCTCCTTCCATCCATCCATCTATGTGCCTGTCTATCTATCTGTGTCTATCTGGTCATTTATCTGTGTCTTTCAACAAAAATATATTCCGCTGTGAATGAAAAATTCTATGAGAAGGATGCACCTTCCGTGGCTAATTAAAAATGTTAAGGAAGATGTGCAATATTGCAAAGATCAGTGGCAGGCCAAAGGATTGGAAAACGTTTAGAAGCCAGAAAAGGGTGAGGAAAAGAATAATAGAGGCAGAAGTTGAAGTGTGAGAGAAAACTAGCAAGAAACATAAAAATAGTCAATGAAAGCTTTTACACCGATATAAAAAGGAAAAGAAAAACTAAGGGCGGAATTTTACGGCCTCACTTGTCCCAAAACCGTAAAATGGACCTTTCCATTGTCCGTCCCTCGCCCGCTCCAATTCCCATGGTGGGCAGGGCAGTAAAATTCCGGCCTAAATCTAACGCTGGTCCCTTTGAGAATGAGATTGGGGAATTCCAATGGAAAACAAGGAAATGGCAGAGACTTTGAACAAATAGTGGATGCATTAGCTGTAATCTTCCAAAATTCTGGAAATGTCCCAGCAGATTGCTGGACCACATTCAAGAAAAGAGGGAGACAGAAAGCAGGACGTTTTCGGACTGTTAGCCTAATATCTGCAATTGGGAAAAGTGCTGGAATGCACTGTTCAGGAGGTCATTGCGGGACGTTTAGGAAATCATAACAGAATCATGGTTTTGTGAAAGGGAAATGTGCTTTACCGATTGATTAGAGCTCTTTGAGATGTAACAAGCCTTGGGCTGTGTGGCCTGAGGTGACTGGAAAGTCCGATGCTGGATCTGCACACCCTGCCACAGGTGGGGCTGGTAGTGTTTGACAAGGCGGTTGGGTGGGGTGCTCGGAATTTAGTCCACTCCTTCCACTGCTTGCACTTGGCTGCCACCTGGGCCTGTCAAAGACATGGAATGCTTGGTATTTTCACCGATGCTTTTCCTTCAGTTTGAGTGGTCTCCAGCAAGAGATTCCACACATCCATGGGATGTTGCACTTTTTCAGGGAGGCTTTGAGGACATTCCTGAAACATTTCCTTTTAGGATGGATAGAAGATTGGTTAATTACCAAGAAATGCAGAGCAGAATTTCTGGCCCTTCCCGCCAGCTGGACCTTCCACGTCCATCGAAGTCGACCCCCCGCGGCAGGTTTGCCAGCGGCGAGCCAGGCAAAACCTGTAGACTTTGGCAGGAACAGAAGATCCCACTGGCGGCCAATGGCTTGCTGCATCCACCACAGGAAAGCCTGCCATGAGAGAGGGGTAGTGCTGGAAAATCCCAGCCAGAAAGCCTGGAAAAACAGATCATTTTCAGGTTGACAAACCCTAACAAGTGGAATGCCATAGGAATCAGTGCTGACACCTCAAATATTTACACTTTGTATTAATGATATGGGCAGTCTTGTGGCACAGTGTGGAATATCTGGTAAAAGTAAAGCTTATTTATTCGTTACAAGTAAGGCTTACATTACCACTGCAACAAAGTTATTGTGAAATTCCCCTAGTCGCCACACTCCAGCGCCTATTCAGGTCAATTCACCTAACCCCAGCACATCTTTCAGAATGTGGGAGGAAACCAGAGCACCCGGAGGTAACCAACGCGGACACAGGGAGAACGTGAAAACTCCACACAGACAGTGACCCAAGCCGGGAATCGAACCCGGGTCCCTGGCACTGTGAAGCAGCAGTGCAGCCCATGTCTGGTCCAGAAGTTCCATGTTCAAGTCCCCCTTCAGAACTAGATGGCCACAGATGGTATGTTCATAATGTAGCCAAACTGGTTGATTATCAGCTTGAAAATTCTTTCGATACATCTGATTGTTGGTGGCAAGAACAAGATGGTCTCCTGGTCAGCCATACTTTCTTTTTATTCACTTAGGGGATGTGGGAATCACTGGCTGGGCCAGCATTTGTTGCCCATCCCTTAATTCCTTTGAACTGAGTGGCTTGCGAGGCCATTTCAGAAGGCAGTTAAGAGTCAACAATATTGATGTGGCTCTGGAGTCACATGTAGGCCAGACCAGGTAAGGACAGCAGATTTCCTTCCCTAAAGGACATTAGTGAAACTGGCATTACTGCAGAAGGCAATGGCAGCACTTTGCAAGCATAATCATGGACCAATCCAATCAAAGTCCATGATTGTCAATGCCCTCTTAGTACATGGCACCTGAAAGAAGAGGAAGAGGAGGATTAATGACTTGGATGAAGAGTTTGACTGTATTGTAGACAAATTTGCTGTGCCCTTCCACCCACCTTCATGGCCCCTCATGCCCCCATGCCAAACCATGGTACTCCCAAGCTCATTGATCCTTGGTATGATCTCAGCTGATATTAATGTTGTGGACAAATCAGATCCCAGAGTGAAACCTGGCTTGGTAGATCCTTATTTTGATTTTATTTAGACCATGAAGGTCAGTTACTGAACACCTGCGCAAAAAACCTGCCAGTGTACTTTTTAAGGCGAAGAATAAAATGTTTATTCAACAAGAAAAATGTCCTATATTACACGAGGTTGGAAAGATTTCAAAAAATACCAGAAAATTATTCAACCTCACTCTGTTCCTTTTATCCCAGCAATGTACTTAGATGCACAAAAAGCCCAGTGAAGATTTACCATTAACTCAACACCAAGGTTTGAGCTGTCTCGCTTTCAAAACATGTTCTTCAGGCAGACCTCAGAACATTCACGAGATGCTCTTCTCGACCTATCCGACCCCCGGATAGGATGAAAAATGGCAAATGGAGTTTAACCCTGATAAATGTGAGGTGATTCATTTTGGTAGGACTAATTTAAATGTGGATTACAGGGTCAAAGGTAGGGTTCTGAAGACTGTGGAGGAACAGAGAGATCTTGGGGTCCATATCCACAGATCTCTAAAGGTTGCCACTCAAGTGGATAGAGCTGTGAAGAAGGCATATAGTGTGTTAGCTTTTATTAACAGGGGGTTGGAGTTTAAGAGCCGTGGGGTTATGCTGCAACTGTACAGGACCTTGGTGAGACCACATTTG
Source organism: Mustelus asterias (assembly GCF_964213995.1). Classification (NCBI taxonomy): domain Eukaryota; kingdom Metazoa; phylum Chordata; class Chondrichthyes; order Carcharhiniformes; family Triakidae; genus Mustelus; species Mustelus asterias. Next base: position 76,352,543 of record NC_135821.1, on the reverse strand, counting down.
GAATATTGTGTGCAGTTCTGGTCACCTCACTATAAGAAGGATGTGGAAGCGCTGGAAAGAGTGCAGAGGAGATTTACCAGGATGCTGCCTGGTTTGGAGGGTAGGTCTTATGAGGAAAGGTTGAGGGAGCTAGGGCTGTTCTCTCTGGAACGGAGGAGGCTGAGGGGAGACTTAATAGAGGTTTATAAAATGATGAAGGGAATAGATAGAGTGAACGTTCAAAGACTATTTCCTCGGGTGGATGGAGCTATTACAAGGGGACATAACTATAGTGTTCGTGGTGGGAGATATAGGAAGGATATCAGAGGTAGGTTCTTTACGCAGAGAGTGGTTGGGGTGTGGAATGGACTGCGTGCAGTGATAGTGGAGTCAGACACTTTAGGAACATTTAAGCAGTTATTGGATAGGCACATGGAGCACACCAGGATGATAGGGAGTGGGATAGCTTGATCTTGGTTTCAGATAAAGCTCGGCACAACATCGTGGGCCGAAGGGCCTGTTCTGTGCTGTACTGTTCTATGTTCTATGTTCTAATTGGTATCTCCCCGCTCACCCCAGAAAACACCCACATATCTCACTCCAGAATCGTTATTACTTTAACTTCAAAGAAAATACCTGAGTCCCCTCAACTCAATTTCCCAACTACCTGCAGCATTTCTTCTCAACGTGTTTCAGACTTTCTGTTTGCAATCGATGGGCGGCACGGTGGTTTGCACTGCTGCCTCACAGCTCCAGGGACCCGAGTTCGATTCCCAGCTTGGGTCACTGTCTGGGTGGAGTTTGCACTTTCTCCCCGTGTCTGCTTGGGTTTCCTCCGGGTGCTCCAGTTTCCTCCCACAGTCCAAAGGCGTGCTGGTTAGGTGAATTCGCCATGCTAAAATGTCCCTTAGTGTCAGGGGGACTAGCTAGGATAAACGCATGGGGTTATGGGAATGGGGCCTGTGTGGGATTGTGGTCGGTGTAGACTTGATGGGCTGAATGGCCTCCTTCTGCACTGTAGAATTCTACGATCTCTGGTGTCCACACGCTAACTGACTGAATAGCCCTTCTCCCATTTTGTACGTCTCTGGCCACCTGTTGCTAGGCAACAGCATGGGATTTTCTACTTTAAGATCTTTTAAGTTCACTAAACTACTAACACCTTGGTAACCCATCTCTTCACTTCAAGAGTTGCAAAAGCAAATTAAAAATGTCTGTATAGACACAGGGCCCCCGAGATGCTGGCACCCAGCTCATAAAAAACTCTAAATAAAACTAAACCCAGGTTTCACCTTTGTTAACCGACAAATACAGAATATAAACTAAACTTCGAGCAAGACATTGTTCTTACCATCCACCATTTAGCGGCTAGACCCAATGAACTCAATAATTTAGAATTACTTCTTAATAAGTAATTCATTCATAACTTTAAAAATGTAACTTCATGACAAGCTAATAAAAGTGTCAATCATCCAGAACCTTAAAGTGTCAATAACAAAAACCACAAATCCTTGAAAACACTTATAGAGGCAAATAAGATTATGAAGGGAATAGAAGCAGGGAGGTCATTTCCACTGGTGGGTGAAACTAGAACTTGGGGGCATGGCCTCAAAATAAGGGGGAGCAGATTTAGGACTGAGTTGAGGAGGAACTTCTTCACCCAAAGGATTGTGAATATGTGGGATTCCCTGGCCAGTGAAGCAGTTGAGGCTACCTCGTTTAATTTTTTTAAGGCAAAAATAGACAGATTTTTGAACAATAAAGGAATTAAGGGTTATGGTGAGCAGGCGGGTAAGTGGAGCTGAGTCCACAAGAAGATCAGCCATGATCTTATTGAATGGCAGAGCAGGCTCGAGGGGCCAGATGGCCTACTCCTGCTCCTAGTCCTTATGTTCTTATGTTCTTAGCTTGTGTAAACAAATATTGTGAAATTGACAGCAGAGATCAGAGATCTGAGCTGATAACCAAACAGCGTTTTCTTTGGGAAGCAGCTGCTTCAACAAGCTTAATGGTTGACTGGGCTCATAGCCAAGCCTCATTATGTATGCTGCCTCCAAACCCCTTCCCATCTGCTGGCCTGACTCTGGCCTGCACTCATTCCCGCCCTCAGGCAATTACTATCCTGCCTTAGTGAACACTTTCTCCCAAGGTTGACAGACCGAGCCGAGTAATTTTCTGACTCCTGCTACATACCGCGAGGATGAAAATCCAGGCTGGTCTTTCCCCTTGTGGGGGGAATCTGGAAGTTGGGGACGGCTTACACTCCTTGAAGTATCTTGGAATGTTTTACTACATGAATTGTGCTAAATTCATGAAAATTGTTATGTTGATAGCATAGTGTTTAAGATGGGTAAAGAATGACTGGAACACATAAAAATCCCACTTTAATCTCAGTTTTGGATGGACAGGAGTCGGCTGAAGGACATGGCCTGGTTTTGCTGGTTAGTTTAACTCCTGGCCCTCAGTAATGTGCCACTGTCAGTGCATTGCCCACATCGTGATATGGGAATGCTAATTGGTGCCATGAGGTAGGTGGTGGAATTGGGCCCTGCAGGTGTCTCGCAGGGTGTCTTGGGTTCAAGATGAAGGGATGTCTGGGGCAGGTTTGCCGGAACATTCTTTATCACATTTGAGAAAGCACATCTGCTCACTGTGGCCCCATGGAACAAAGACAGACACAAAACCTTAATGGGTCCCCCCTTGGCTGATCCTTCCCATCCTACATCAATATTTAGGGAAAACTCGAGCAGTTTCATCACACAGATCACAGTTAATATTTCACTTGGTTCCTGATGGAAAGGAAGACGTGTGATCTGATAGCCTGATCGGAAAGTGGTTTAAAAACACGGACAATTGGATCCTGTCGGCTCCAGCATAGGTAAAAAGCTTGAATCATTTTAACTGCCCAGCTTTCTGCTGGTTTACTTTGATTGAGTTGGGTTAAATTCCCTGGAGTGTAAAAGAATGAGAGGTTATCTCTTTGAAATATATACAATTCTTAAGGAACTTGTCAGGAGGTTGAAAGAATGTTTCCCCTGGCTGGACGGTCTAGAACAAAGGTTCAGTCTCAGAGTACTGGATTGGTCATTCCAGACTGAGATGAGGAAAAACCAAAGGATTGTGAATCTTTGGAATTCTCTACCCACAGACCTTTGGATGCTCATGGGTGGCACGGCGGCACAGTGGGGGGGTTAGCACTGCTGCCTCACAGCACCAGGGACCTGGGTTCAATTTCTGGCTTGGGTCACTGTCTGTGTGGAGTCTGCATGTTCTCCCCGTGCCTGCGTGGGTTTCCTCCAGGTGCCCCGGTTTCCTCGCTCAGTCCAAAAGACGTGCTGGTTAGGTGCATTGGCCGTGCTAAATTCTCCCTCAGTGTACCCAGACAGGCGCCGGAGTGTGGCGACTAGGGGATTTTCACAGTGACTTCACTGCAGTGTTAATGTAAGCCTACTTGTGACAATAATAAATAAACTTAAAAAAACAATTGTTGAGTATAGTCAAGAAATCAGATGATGGATTTTTGGACTTTAACAAAATGAAGTGATTTTAACTAGTGCAGCAAGGTGAAATCGAGATGGAAAATCAGCCAAGCTCTTATTGAATTTAGTGGAGAAGACTAAAGGAGCAAATGATCTAATCCAGCATCTATTTCTTGTGGCCATATGTTCTTCATCTCCTGCCAATGGTGTCCCCAGGATTTTATTTGAATCTAGTTACCTGCATGTAACAGATGGGGTGAGACTCTTTATTTTTCATTTATCCTCAGTTGGTCGGGGTGGCACGGTGGCACAGCGGTTAGCACTGCCGCCTCACAGCTCCTGGGGACCCAGGTTCAATTCTGGCCTCAGGTGACTGTCTGTGTGGAGTTTGCACATTCTCCCCGTGTCTGCGTGGGTTTCCTCCGGGTGCTCCGGTTTCCTCCCGCAGTCCAAAGATGTGCGAGTTAGGTGGATTGGCCATGCTAAATTGCCCATTAGTGTCCTGAGATGCGTAGGTTAGAGGGGTTAGTGGGGCAAATATGTGGAGTTATGGGAATAGGGCCTGGATGGGATTGTTGTCGGTGCAGACTCGATGGTCTGAATGGCCTCCTTCTGCACTGTAGGGATTCTATGATTTGTTGGTGATAGCACAACTACCACTGAACCAGAAGCTCGGGGTCCAACGACAGGACCTGTTGACTACAGAAGGAGCATTCAACGCGATTCAACAGACTGTCTGCTCAGAAGTCCTTCCAGCACTTCTTCTACTGTTCCCCAAAGGCTAAAGAAACAAGATGATTGTGAAGATATGCAAAAGAGATATTTATCCTCAGAAAGTGCTGAGCGGCTCAGTGGCACAGTGGTTAGCACTGCTGCCTCACAGCACCAGGGACCCGGATTCGATTCTGGCCTTGGGAAAGTGTCAGTGTCGAGTTTGCACTTTCTCCCCATGTCTGTGTGGGTTTCTTTCGGTTTCCTCCCACAGTCCAAAGATGTGCAGGTTAGGTGGATTGGCCATGCCGCATCCAAAGATGTTTTGGTTTAAGGGGATTAGTGATGGTGAACATGCGGGTTAACAGGGATAGGGCAGGGGAATGGGAGAGCCTGGGTAAGACACTGTGGGCAGAATTTTACTGATATATCCGCCCGGGGTTTGTACGATCCCCCCCCCCCGAGGCCAATGGAGAATGCTGTTCTTCGAGCCTCACCCGCCCCTGGAATTGGGGCGGGCAAGCCGGTAAAATTCCGACCTATGTCAGGGAATTATTGCAGACTCGATGGGCCGAATGGTATCCTCCTGCCGGGATTCTATGATTCTATGAAACCCATACTAACCTGAAGTGTAAGATAATAGCATTTGAAAACTATTTGATTCAAATTTCAATGAAAAATAAATATTCAAAGTCGATGCACCTTGGGAGTCAAGGTGTCCAATTGTAATTATGTTTGTAAGTGATTGCAGTGGCAGGATTATTAACGGACAAGCTGTGCTGATTCAATCAGGAAAACACATTTTTCTTCCATGTTTTGGAAGTGCGTTCTTCAATCTCTCTCACTATACAAACTTGGAAACCAGCAATAAACCTGCTGCCCTCTGCAACCTCTGTTTGGAAGTTTATGAAGGCACTTGTCTTGTTTGATATGTGCCCTCAATTTGGAATGTCCATGATGGTCATCCTGGGGAATGATTAGGAAGCAATAAACTCCTAGTCCATCAGCAAAGCAACCAATAGCCTTAAGGCCACCATGTTTGGGCAATTAATAAATGGGATCGGCCACCAAGCACTCAGTGTTGCTAGCGAGTGGCTGAAGCCAGTACAGATAGTATTGACGTTTTATTAACTATGCAAAAATTAAACTTGCACCCAAGTCACAGGGATCAAACCTGAAATAACTCCTCAGAGGTCGGTGTCCCTTCACAAGATTCCCTTTATTTACAAACTCAGTTCCACTCCTAAGAGTACTTCAGATAAAAAGTCAGGATCCGGAGTTAACCTGACACTCCCATATTTATATACTGATGAGGCAATTATGACCTCAATCAGGGAGCTCATACTCCAAGTGGCCAACCTCATGGCTCTTGTTGAGGTCATTACAAAACCTGAAGCCTCAATGAGGTACAAGTGAGTCAGTCACACACTGGCAGAATGTCTTGCACTTACAATGAATGAATGCTTTGTGTCATATGTGTTGATGAAGGTAGGGCGGTTGATGTCATATACATGGATTTTAGTAAGGCGTTTGATAAGGTCCCCCATGGTCGGCTTATGATGAAAGTAAGGAGGTGTGGGATAGAGGGAAAGTTGGCCGATTGGATAGGTAACTGGCTGTCTGATCGAAGACAGAGGGTGGTGGTGGATGGAAAATTTTCGGACTGGAGGCAGGTTGCTAGCGGAGTGCCGCAGGGATCGGTGCTTGGTCCTCTGCTCTTTGTGATTTTTATTAATGACTTAGAGGAGGGGGCTGAAGGGTGGATCAGTAAATTTGCTGATGACACCAAGATTGGTGGAGTAGTGGATGAGGTGGAGGGCTGTTGTAGGCTGCAAAGAGACATAGATAGGATGCAAAGCTGGGCTGAAAAATGGCAAATGGAGTTTAACCCTGATAAATGTGAGGTGATTCATTTTGGTAGGACTAATTTAAATGTGGATTACAGGGTCAAAGGTAGGGTTCTGAAGACTGTGGAGGAACAGAGAGATCTTGGGGTCCATATCCACAGATCTCTAAAGGTTGCCACTCAAGTGGATAGAGCTGTGAAGAAGGCATATAGTGTGTTAGCTTTTATTAACAGGGGGTTGGAGTTTAAGAGCCGTGGGGTTATGCTGCAACTGTACAGGACCTTGGTGAGACCGCATTTGGAATATTGCGTGCAGTTCTGGTCACCTCACTATAAGAAGGATGTGGAAGCGCTGGAAAGAGTGCAGAGGAGATTTACCAGGATGCTGCCTGGTTTGGAGTGTCGGTCTTATGAGGAAAGGTTGAGGGAGCTGGGGCTGTTCTCTCTGGAGCGGAGGAGATTGAGGGGAGACTTAATAGAGGTTTATAAAATGATGAAGGGGATAGATCGAGTGAACGTTCAAAGACTATTTCCTCGGGTGGATGGAGCTATTACAAGGGGGCATAACTATAGGGTTCATGGTGGGAGATATAGGAAGGATATCAGAGGTAGGTTCTTCACGCAGAGAGTGGTTGGGGTGTGGAATGGACTGCCTGCAGTGATAGTGGAGTCAGACACTTTAGGAACATTTAAGCGGTTATTGGATAGGCACATGGAGCACACCAGGATGGTAGGGAGTGGGATAGCTTGATCTTGGTTTCAGATGAAGGTCGGCACAACATCGTGGGCCGAAGGGCCTGTTCTGTGCTGTACTGTTCTATGTTCTATGTTCTATATGTCTGTGTGGAGTTTGTACATTCTCCTCGTGTCTGCGTGGATTTCCTCCGGGTGCTCCAGTTTCCTCCCACAGTCCAAAATTGTGCAGGTTAGATGGATTGGCCATGCTAAATTGCCCCTTAGTGTCAGGGGAATTAGTAGGGTAAATATGTGGGGTTATGAGGATTGGGCCTGGGTGGGATCGTTGTCGGTGCAGGCTCGATGGGCCAAGTGGCCTCCTTCTGCACTGTAGATTCAATGATTCTATTCTACGATTCTATGATATGCTTCATTTTAGGCATTTTTAGGGAAAAAAAATGCTGGTAAATAAGGGGGAAAAGTCACAACTAAGCATCAGCTCCAGAAAGAACAAGATAATACCCAAACTATTGAGTAGAGCAAAAAGAAAATTAAGGGAGATGGAAGCTGGTAGAAATTGACAGTGAAAATGATAGTCAAGCTGTACAATCACAAGGGATATACAGACAAAGGGAAAGGTGAACAGATACTCTGGCTGTTAAGTGCTGTTTGTAGACTTGGGAAAATTGGTGCAATGTGATGTGAATGAGGCAAGCTCCGAGGTTGGTATCCAGTCAACAGTTCTCCACGCTGCTGATAACATGATAACGTGGCCCAGATAAAGCAGCAGGAGTCCAATGGTTTGAAAGATGTTACATAAAGCGGATGTTGAGTGTTATCTGGGAGAACAGAATGAAAAACACTGAAGTAATGAGAGGGGTTTCAGTAACAATGTATTACAACTAGAAGGTTAGAGCAGACTTTGCACACATACTAAATTGCTGAAAGTCAGTACCCTTGGAAAGTTATCAAATTGTTTCCCCAAGACAAAAAAGTCAGCTGAGAGCAAGGAAACATATTCATCGTGTTTGTGGTTCTGGCAAAGCTAATCAATTTTGTTAAAAATACATTTTAATGTTATGGTTTTTTACAATTTTTCATATTGTTGTTGCAATTTAAGAATGAAATGTGAGAGCACAAATATCAAATAATTCATAGAATCATAGAAACCCTGCAGTGCAGAAGGCCATTCAGCCCATCAAATCTGCACCGACAACAATCCCACCCAGTCCTATCCCCCAAACCCCACATATTTATCCTGCTAACACCTCTAACATACATACCTCAGGACACTAAGGGGCAATTTTAGCATGGCCGATCAACCTAATCTGCACATCTTTGGACTGTGGGAGGAACCTGGATCACCTGGAGGAAACCCATGCAGACATGGGGAGAATATGCAGACTCCGCACAGACAGTGACCCAAGCTGGGAATCGAACTCCGGTCCCTGGAGCTGTGAGGCAGCAGTGCTGAGCACTGTTCCACCGTGATCACCTTAGTGGATTTTCTTTATTTGAAACACTTTCCCAGAGCTCAATCTGCATTTACCTATAAGTCTTTCAAAGAAGTACTGCAAAGGTAAATCCTTATCAGTTTGCGTAAAGTCCAGTAAGAGCTTAATCAGAAATAAAGGCATTTCAAGCACTGGGGGGAAAGTACATTCCTTTTGTCCTTTGGTTCTGTCTGTTGCTGACTAACAAACGAAGAATCTCACAGCTCTAGATTCACTGAATCACAAGCACTTACGAGATTATCGAGACTTTACACACTTCCAGCTCTTAAGCCATTGGTCTGAAGGGAATAGTGAGTGCCTGTGGGGAAAATTGCTTCTGCTCTCCCTGCTGGCTTGCTTTGTCCCACAGCTCAGCCTGTCAGTCCTTGATTGCTTCTGAAACCACAAAACACCGCTGCCAAGTTTTATAGACAGAAAACTGTCTACAAGGATGGGGGTCTTTGTGCTGTGAGGCACCATAGTCTTTGGCAGCTCTGGGACTTAGTTCAGACAAGTATTGATTTATTCTGCAGTTGAGGTTAACTGTCAAGCTACCAAACAATTTGTGTGCCCTCCTTTAAATTTGGCACTACGAAGAGACATTGCAAAGTATTACTCAGAATGAATTATCTAACAGGTTTATGAATAATAAAGCCATTTCTAGACACTGTGCAGGTTCTTTTGCATCTTTGGCACTATCTTACGTTAACTAGCTGTCAGTCTATCTTGAAATGCTGCTGGTTATATTCATGTACCTTACTACCTGACAGATTTAAATGACACAGGTGGATTCAAGGGGCATTTAAAATGCATCCAAATGAAATGTGGATTATCCAGTGAAGGACGCACATGGTCACAGGGCTACTGATGGTACAGTACAACTTGTCTCTCAAAGAAATTTAGCTATGCCCCATTGTATTGGTGAGTAGTTGGTAGTGGGTAATCTTTCAGATGAGATACTGAACTGAGATCTCATCTGCTCGCTCAGGCAAGCATAACAGATCCCATTATTTCAAAAGAGCAGAGGCTAATCCTGGTCTCCTGACCAGCATTTATTCCCCAACCAATTTCACAAAAACCGATAATCTGCTGGTAATCTGGAGGTAAGGACGGTGGCACAGTGGTTAGCGCTGCTGCCACACTGCGCTAGGAACCTGGGTTCGATTCCTGGCTTGGGTCACTCTCTGTGTGGAGTCTGCACATTCTCCCTGTGTCTGCATGGGTTTCCTCCGGGTGCTCCAGTCTCCTCCACTGTCCAAAGATGTGCGGGTTAGGTTGATTGGTCATGCTAACTTGCTCCTTAGTATCAGAGGGATTAGTAGGGTAAATATGTGGGGTTACGGGGATAGGACCTGGATGGCAATGTGGGCGTGCAGGCTTCGGAGTGTGATGACTAGATTTTCACAGTAACCTCATTGCAGTATTAATGTAAGCCTACTTGTGACACTAATAAATAAACTTTTAACTATTATGCAATACAATATTTTGATGGTTTCCAAACCTGTCCTTGTAGAGTTATATGAACGTACAAAATGGGAACAGAAATAGGCCATTCGGCCCTTTGTGCCTGCTCTGGCATTTGATAAGATCACGGCTGATCTGTTTGTGTTTCAAGTTCTACATTTCTTTCTATCCAATAATATTTGTTTCCTTCACCTAACAAGAATCTACCTTAAAAATATTCAATGACCCTGTCTCAACCACCTTCTGAGGCCGAGAGTTCCAAAGTTGCACAACCGTCTGAGTGAAAAAAATCTCCTCATATCTGTCTTAATTTTTTTTAAATGTCCCTAGTTCTGGATGCACCCACAAGAGGAAATATCCTCTCCATGTTCATCTTGTCAATACCGTTCAGGATCTTATATACTTAAATCAAGCCACCCCTCACTCTTCTAAACTCCAGTGAAAACAAGTCCAGTCTTTCTAACCTTTCCTCATGAGACAAGTTGCTCATTCCAGGTATCAATCCAGTAAACCTCGTCTGAACCATCTCCCGCACATTTACATCCTTCCATTAATAAGGAAACCAGAACCTCGCACAATATTCAAGATGTGGTCTCACCAATGCCCTTTATTACTGAAGCAAGGCATTGTTACTTCTATGTTTGATTCCTCTTGTAATACGTGATTGCATTCCATTAGGCTTCTTAATTGCTTGCTGTAGCTGTAAGCAAACTTTTTATGACTCATGCACTAGAACACCCAGGTCCCTCTGCACCTCAGAATTCAATCCAGAAATTATTACCTTTGATGTTCTGCTTCGTAATTTGGTGCCAAACTCCTCGTACTGACTATGCAGAATTTCTTTCCTTGTCCTGCCTATAGTCTTGGTACTTACATTGACCATGACTGACTACTGGATCTTCCTCTTCCCGCTGCAAGTTCCTCTCCATCCCTGAGCAGATATCCCAAACCCTGTCTCTGGGTAGGCAACACAGCCATCTGGACTCTCACTCTTTGCTGCAGGGAACAGTGTCAATCCCCCTCACTATATCATCCCCTACCACCACAACATTCCAGTTTGCTCCCCCACTTCTACAGCTTCCTGTACCAGGGGGCCATGGCCAGCTCACCCACTTTGCAGACCTCACTTCCATCCACACAGTTTGTGAGCACCCATCTGATCAATGCAAAGTCTGAGGCTCCTCCAGCACTGTCTGCTCAGCCCCTTCACCCTGCCTCACTCACGGTCACATCCTCCTGTCACTCACTGCTGTTCCAAATAGATGACCTTATTCTAAGAGACATGATTGTCTTCCCGGACAAAGTGCCCAGGTATTTTTCCCCTCCCTTATGTTGTGCAGTGTCTGTGGTTTGGTTTCCAGATCAATAATCCTGATCTGGAATTTCTCTAGCAGCTTAACTTTCTGCAGATGTGTTTGTCATGGATCGCCTTGACGTCCAAATCTCCACAATCCACAGCTGCAATGTAACACCTGTCCTGCCATTGTCACTTATGTTATTTAGTTAACTTAATTTAATTACTCACTTAATGAACTGAGAATAATTCCGATGTACACTACACCTCTTTGCCCCATGAACTGGATTCCCATGTAAACCTAATTTACAACCCACTCTGCCTCCTTCTCACTCTGGTGTAGTCACATGTCTCCTTGTGCATCCCTTATTCAGGTTGAGTTTCCATAATTGAATGGTCAGTGAGTAGATTCATTGGTGCATTGGCCATGCTAAATTTTCCCTCAGTGTACCCGAGCAGGCGCAGAGTGTGGCAACTAGGGGACTTTCACAGTAACGTCATTGCAGTGTTAATGTAAGCCTACTTGGATACTAATAAATAACCTTTAAAACTTTAGATTTAACAAGCTGCCGGTTGGTGCTTTATACAAAATAAATTTTAAAACAACTTTGAATGGAGTTGCTTTGAGATGCTTCCAACCTCTACCTTGCAGATTGATTGACTTAGTCCCAGCTTGTTGTGGATATGGAGTTGATTAATTGATATATTATCAGCGAATGATTAGTAAGAGACTGAGTGTACTGGAACCAAGAGGGTACAGAAATACTTGCTGAAAACAGAGAATAATAATACTGGTTAATTACGGACCAGCTATAAAGAATTTGCAAGCATATGGAGTAGAAAATCAGTAGTGTATAAGCCTAAAACATTGCTCTGATATTGTGTAATACTCCGATCAGACCCCACCTTAAGTCCTGCACTTCAATCTCGTTACCAATGCTCTGGAATCTCTGTACAGGCACAAGGCTGATCCCGAGTCTAAGGGAACTGAGTTATGCACAAACATTTGAACACTTCAGCTTTGAGAGAAGGTGACTGAAAGGTATTCTCACAACGTTGCATAGAAAATAATTGGAATTGGTTCATCTGGAGCATGATTTCAAGCTAAGAAATGACAAAATTAGAACAAAATATGTTGAAGTTATAATTTCCTTTTTCCGCATAATAATAACTTAGTGATCTCAAGTCATGGGTTAATATTAATTGCATGATAAAGAATTATTTTTAAACTGATTTATAAAGTTGTTATTAAGATAGCCTTTACCTGCCACTAGATGTCTCTGAGACAATATAAAATTGCACACGAAAGCAAAATACTGTGGACACCGAAATCTGATAGGAATAAAATGCTGGAACTACTCGGTATGTTCGGCAACATCGTTTCACGCTGATGACCTTTTTGTGGGAACTCGGACCTTCCCACTCTCTGGGTAGGATTTTCCAGCCCCGCTCACCCCAAGACTGGAAAATCCCGCCTGAGGTCAACAGACCTTTCATGGTTTATGTCCCGCCCGCTACAATTCCCGTGGTGGGTGGGACGGGAAGATTCCACTCTCTGACTGCGAATGACACATCTTTAGTGAAGGTCTAAGCTTCATTCTACAAGATTGTGAGGGGCATGGACAGAGTGGATAGTCAGAAGCTTTTTCCCAGGGTGGAAGAGTCAGTTACGAGGGGGCACAGGTTTAAGGTGCGAGGGGCATGGTTTAAAGGAGATGTACGGGGTGTGTTTATTTGCACAGAGAGGGTAGTGTGTGCCCAGAACTCGCTGCCAGGGAGATATGATATGTAGCAGATACAATAGTGACTTTTAAGGGGTGTCTGGACAAATACATGAATAGGATGGGAATAGGGGGATACGGTCCCTGGAAGGGTAGGAGGTTTTAGTTTAGACGGGCAGCATGGTCAGTGCAGGCTTGGAGGACCGAAGAGCTTGTTCCTGTGCTGTAATTTTCTTTGTTCTTTGTTCATTTCCTTATACCTCGACCTCAAAATGTTTTGAACTCGGCATGAAACTGAGCTCTCCTTTTATCATCCTTTCCTCCGGGCGCAACTCTTTGGCCAGGACCCTTTAACCATCTCCATATCCCCCCTCGGTCTGGACCCCTCCCTATGACCTCTTATCCACTCTGGATTTTTCCATTGAGAGATCATCGACCTGAAATGTTAACTCTTTCCTGGAATTCTCTGCACAGATGCAGCCTAACCTGTTGAGAATTTCCAGCAATTTCTGATTGGTTGGCTGTTGTCCTGGCAACTGCGAATCAAGGGTGAGAAACAGCCTGTGATTGGAGGAGCAGTTCTTTGAAGAATCTTCAAATTTACTGACCGACATTTTGAACACGCGGTCTGTGGGCTGAATCGAGAGGCCTGGTGGGCCCAGTCGTGGCGCGCAGGCCACGGGTCCGACAAGCCTGGTTTATACAATACAAGGAGTGTTACATTCCAGCCTTTGTTCGCTTTCAAACTGTTCAGAAACTTCCAGAAGACAGCATGTGACCAGCTGCAGCCATTTTCTCTGGCCCGCAATTGTCCATTTTGAAAAACAAAGAATAAACATTTCAGTTATGCAGCAATAGAGTCAATTACCTCATTGTTACAACGGAAAGTCAGATCAGAGCACATGAATAGGAATTCGTTAAATAAAAACCAAATTAATATATTCACAGAGAAACATCTTTATTGAAAACAAAGTTTCACCAGGATGTTGCCTGGCCTTGAGAGCATTGGCTATGAGGAGAGGTTGAATAAACTAGGATTGTTTTCACTGGAAAGACAGAGGCTGAGGGGAGACCTGATAGAGGTCTACAAAATTATGAGAGGCATCGACAGGGTGGATAGTCAAAGGTTTTCCCCAGGGTGGAAGTGTCAATTACAAGGGGACACAGGTTCAAGGTGAGAGGGGAAAAGTTTAAGGAAGATGTGCAGGTTAAATTTTTCATGCAGAGAGTGGTGGGTGCCTGGAACACGCTGCCAGAGGAGGTGATGGAAGCAGGAACATTAGCAACTATTAAGAGGCATTTGGATGGGTCCATGGATAGGGAGGGAATAGAGGGATACAGACTGAGTGAGGGCAGAAGGTTCTTTTTTAGTTTAGTTATGGCATCATGATCGGCATGGACTTGGAGGGCTGACAGGCCTGTTCCTGTGCTGTACTTTTCTTTGTTCTTTGTTTTTTGTTCTTAAACAGTGAAATGCTGTAAATAACCAAAAGGAACCAGGTTACTCTCAATATGGGAGAGTGAATGCATCTTGCATTTAGAGTGAAATATAAATCCAAAATTCCATCCCAAAAAGCACAAATACCAATGAGTCGTAAAGGATTAGGGTTAAAGTTAATGTTTTTTTTAAAAATCACCTTATGCATTGGCCAGATTCCAGGCACCAATTTTCTTTCTGACCTTTCTCATGTCAGCCAGTACATTCCAATCCACTGTTACCCAATCCTCCAGCGTTGTCGATCTTTACCTCTTCATCCAGACAACCAGCCTGGGGTCCAACGCTGACTTTTTGAAATTTCCACTCACTGTGGAGCTAGCCTGCTGGCCTGTCTCAATGTCAAACATCAGCTGTGAAAGTTTGGACTGAAGTCTCGGGTTGGGAGGGAAAGTTGGCATTTAAATATCACGGCACTGGGGGAAGTAGATCTTCAGCTGACAGAAGTAACTGGCAGTAATAGCTGGTCGGAATGTGCTTGGTGTGGTATTGCTGCCAGGCCCATCATCTCCAGAAGAAACAAGCCAGCACAAAAACCTGCCTGACAATTTGACACAGATATAAATCGACACCCTTGCTTTCAAACCCAGACAGCTGGGTGTATTTCTAATCTTGGATGCAAGCATTCGCAGTTCTGGAAGTTTGAGTATTGGCTGAAGAACCTTTTCCTTTTCTTTAAATACTGAAGGAGTATGTCAATGTTAAACTTAATGCAATAAGTATATTTTGTCTCGGTAAGCATCGTGTGTCGATACACTGAATAGTCTCAGATATGCTGCCAATTATTTTCCATACTATTCAAATATATATAATTACAGTGAAATTTGCCGGAATTTTACCTCCTCACCCACCTGAGGCTCGTAAGATCCCACCCGAGGCTAAAGGAGAACGTTGTTTTGTGAGCCTCGCCCACCCCAATTCTGGGGCAGGCGAGGTGGGAAAATTCTGGCTATTATTCTTGGATATATGACATATAGGAGAAAGTTTCCCATCCCACTTGTGGTGGGTTCGGCCATGGGCAGGGGCAGAGAAACCTGTGGGAACCAAAAAGTCAGAAACTTGCTGGTGCAAAATTGCATAGCAGTTCTCCCATTGATTGGTTAATGGCGGGTTGGTCTTTCCATTGGCTGGTGGTGTGAATGCCATTTGCATTCATTTAGATCTCATGGATGCTCATTAAAACAGCTCTCACCAAAATCCCATTAAGCTTTCCAAGCTTGTGTCACACCAGTGTGAAATTACATCGGTCTAAAACCCGATTACTTATGAGTGCCATG